>NC_143070.1:837500-1197500 GCF_052426305.1 Pelodiscus sinensis
TGTCGCTCTCGGACACTCACCGCCCGTCTGGGAACGGGACCGGTTCCGGCCAGCGCTGGCTCGGGCAGCGCCCGGCCCGCGAGGCCCCGACCCCCAGGGGAGGGATTGTGGGTGGGCAGCTCTCTCTCTCGCGTGCCCGTTCACACCTGTCACTCTCGGACACTCACCGCCCGTCTGGTTGTGCAGGTGCATCCACCCCTGGATGTCGAATTTGGAGCGCACGTCGTGCACCCAGAACTGCTGCGTCTTCTCCCGGAGATACTCAGCGCCCACGGCCTGCGTCACCCAGGCCTGGGTGGGTCGGACCTCCCGTGTGTCTCTGCTGTAGTGCGCCACCCGCACGCCGTCCAGCAGGGCCGCCATGGTGAAGCGGTGGGTTCCCGTCTCGTCCATCATCGCCGTGACCTGCACGGCCAGCCGGTGGTGCCCTGTAGCAACAGCAGAGAGGTGGAGACGGCAGCCGCTTCCTCCCTGGCCCGGGGGTCGCCAGGCCCCCCAGTGGGGAGCAGCAGAGACCTCCCAGCCCTGCCCCACTGCCCTGGGCTCTGTCAGACTCACCCGGCGCGGGGCTGAGCGGGATCAGGAAGGACAATCCCCAGCCTGCGCCTCTGAAAGCCGGTGGCCCATTTGGGGGGGTGTCAGACATGGGGGGGGGTTAACTGCCCCAATGAGCTGCCCCCCCGGGCCAATGCTCCAGGAGGGCAGAGTGGTTAGAGGGGAACCCGGGGGGCTTGGCTGTGGGGGGCGCTGAGCATACGGCCAGTGTGATGGCTGCATTAGAATCATTTTGCTTGGCCGTACCCAGACTTTTCCCTCTCCGCGGCCTTTTCCTTTCCTCCCCCAGCCCATCAGTAACCCCGATGCAGACCCTGTGCCACCAACCCCCCCCCCACTCACCCCCAGCCAGGGCACCCCCTGCCCCCCCAGCCTCCCCCCACCACTGCCCCCCCACCCCCAGCCAGGGCACCCCCTGCCCCCCCAGCCTCCCACACTCACCCCCAGCCAGGGCACCCCCTGCCCCCCCAGCCTCCCACACTCACCCCCAGCCAGGGCACCCCCTGCCCCCCCAGCCTCCCACACTCACCCCCAGCCAGGGCACCCCCTGCCCCCCCAGCCTCCCCCACTCACCCCCAGCCAGGGCACCCCCTGCCCCCCCCAGCCTCCCACACTCACCCCCAGCCAGGGCACCCCCTGCCCCCCCAGCCTCCCACACTCACCCCCAGCCAGGGCACCCCCAGCCAGGGCACCCCCTGCCCCCAGCCTCCCCCACTCACCCCCAGCCAGGGCACCCCCTGCCCCCCCAGCCTCCCCCACTCACCCCCAGCCAGGGCACCCCCTGCCCCCCCAGATCCCCACTCACCCCCAGCCAGGGCACCCCCTGCCCCCGCAGCTCCCCACTCACCCTCAGCCAGGGCTGGAGCCAGGAGCCCCCCACACAGCGCCAGCAGCAGCCCCCAGGCCATGGCCCTCGTGCTGGAGGGGGGGGGGGTCAGCAGAGATCACCGGAGTGCACAGTCCGTGTGTTGGGGGGGGCCCATAAGGCGAATCCGGGAGTGTCCGGCTGTCAGGTCCCAGCAGGAGGGGGGCTCGGCCCAGCAGGCAGCCCAGCGCAGAGCAGGGCACGGGGTGGGCAGACACACCCAGACCCTGTCACTACCGCTATCACATCCCCATCACTTCCCCCACTGACACAGCTCCCGGCGGCCAACCCGGGCCAGGCAGAGGCTGTTTGTCACCAGTCGCCGGGCAGAACTGACTGATCCAGACTCTGCAGAACTCCCAAGGCAGCTGGTCCAGGGGGAGAGATGCTGTGGGAATGGGGGAGGCGTAGAAGATAAAATAAGAAAAGAACAAGTTAAAAACCACTTAGAACAGTGAGATGTCCGCAAGTCCCCAGGGGCCTGATGAGATGCAGCCTACAGCACACAGGGAGGTACCTGAGCCCTTAGCTATCAACTTTGGGAAATCAGGGGAGACAGGAGAGATTCCAGAGGATGGAAAAGGGCAAATCTAGCGCCCCGCTGTAAAAAGGGGAATAAGAACAACCCAGGAAACTACAGACCAGTCAGTTTAACATCTGTGCCAGGGAAGATAATGGAGCAGGTAATTAATCCATCTGCAAACACCTGGAAGTTAAGGAGGTGACAGGTAACAGCCAGTGTGGATTTGTACAGAGCAAATCACGTCAGACCAATCTGCTGCTTCCTGTGACCAGATAAGGAGCCTGGTGGCTGAGGAGGAGGCGGTGGCCGTGGGATACCCGGACTGCAATGAGGCGTTTGACACGGTCTCACAGGATCTTCTAATCAATAAACCAGGGTGTGACAGCGCTTCGGGGAGCCCCCGACCCTGCACCCCCGCAGCAGCCAGACCAGACTCCACCAGCCGGTAGAACAGGGGGGTTTATTGCTTCTCTGGGACACAGCCCAGCACAGACGTGACGTGGGTACTGGAGTCAGGGCCAGGAGGCCTCAGACCCCTTGGGGCGGGGGGGTCCATCCCCCCTCAGCCCCCAGCTTAGTCTGTTCCCTTCACGATTCCCAGCCAGAAACTGCCCCTTCCCCAGCACTCCCTGACTTTGTTCCCTCCCGTCCCTTACCTAGTAGGACCAGTTCGGTCACTGTCCCGGGGGCCCTCAAGGCACCCCCCCCCCCCGCTGGGCAGTGCTCACAGACAGAGGCCAGTGGGGTCAGCCACAGCCCAAGCACCGCGACCAGCAGCGTGCTAACACTACATCACCTCTCCCCCCGCCCTGAGAGCGAGCTGAGTGGGGCCGCTGCGTCCGTGGCCTGGGGAGGTTCGGGCCCCCCCACGGGACAGCGCGTCGGCGATGATCTTGGCCTCCCCTTGCCATGGGTCACTTCCATAGACTCCTAGACTTTAAGGTCAGAAGGGACCATTCTGATCATCTAGTCTGACCCCCTGCACAGTGCAGGCCACAGAATCTCACCCACCCCTCCTAGAATAATTCTCTCACCTAGATCTCAGATATTGAAGCCTTCAAATACTTTGAAGGCCCCAAGATGCAGAGACTCCTCCAGCTGTGATCTGCGCCCCATGCTACAGAGGAAGGCGAAAAACCTCCAGGGCCTCTGCCAATCTACCCTGGAGGAAAATTCCTTCCCGACCCCAAATATGGCAGCCTCTTTCTGCTAAACATATTTTCAGAAATGTAAATTGGTCAACTGCCTTTATAATAAATGTTTTCAAGAATCAAGCCATCTCCTAAAAGATTATGTAAAGGATCCAAATACAAGCCCATACGTGAACCCTCTGGTCAGACAGAATCCAACAAAAATCCAGTTTATTTAAGGGAATTTTCTTGTAATGGCTAGAGAGGCCTTTAAAGCAGTTGCTCTGCACTGTCATGACTATTTTGCATTTTGGGGGTTTTGGTCAAATTATTCTGAGCTTAGCAGCTCTGAACAGGGTCCTAGAGAATGAGTGGAGAGGGGGGAACACAATGTGCAGTTTTAATAAACATGAAATATTTTATATTCAAGATCAAGAGGGCCTCCAAACCGGAGTTATGCTGTAAGCCCCAGGCACAGTGTTGCAATGCACTCACTGAAATTCAACCCTGTGGCTCCTTGTCATGACTGAGAGCCCAGGAAGCTAAACATTAGTAGCACTTCAACCCTGTTTGCAACACTCGGAGTGAGTCAGCTCCTACCCCACCAGATACGAACTGGCACTGCAGGGTGAGAGCTCTCCACCTAACCAAACCCATCCTGGCCCCCCTCAATGGTAATTTTTTTTTTTTGGAAGGGTGAGGAGAGGCCGCAACGTCAGATGTAGCTCTGGGCCCACAAACCTTGCATGGCTCTGGGTCTGCATGCTCATAGTTAAAGAAAACATTTTAGAAAAAAAATCCAGTCTTTAAAAAGTTTAACTTTTAAAAGTAAAAAATGGAGCCTGAAGTAGCTAAAAGGAAATGAACTCGGCAAAAGAATGAAACATAACTGCATTGGAAATGTGAAGCGGTTCATATAATGTTTCAATACGTTCTTATTAATAAGAGATGAAATCAGACTACTCTGCTGCATCCTAACCAAGTGGCAAAATGGAGACATTCCACAGAGATTTCAACAACCTACACCCCACCATCAACCTCAGCCGGGACCATTCTACAGGAGAGATCCACTTCCTGGACACCACCGTACAAATCAACAATGGAAATTAGACACCACTCTCTACAGAAAACCCACCGACTCATACAGTTACCTACATGCTTCCAGCTCCCATCCAGCACACACCACACGATCCATTGTCTATAGCCAAGCCCTTCGATACAACCGCATCTGCTCTAATCCCACTGACAGAGACCAGAAGCTTCAGGATCTCTACCAAGCATTTATAAACCTCAACTACCCACCCGGAGAAATAAAAAAGCAAATTGAAAGAGCCAGACGAATACCTAGAAACCATCTACTACAAGACAGACCCAAGAAAACCAACAATAGAACACCACTTGTCATCACCTACAACCCCCAACTTAAACCTGTCCAACACATTATCAATAAACTACAGCCTATATTGGAACAGGATACCATACTCAAAGAGGCTCTGGGAGACAGACCCATAGTCTCCTATAGACAACCACCTAACCTCAAGATGATTCTTACCAACCACCACAGGACATACCACACTAATACCAACCCTGGTACCTTCCCTTGCAACAAACCCCGTTGCCAGCTTTGTCCACATATTCATTCTGCTGATACCATTATTGGACCTAACCAAGTGAGTTACAAGATCAAGAACACATATTCCTGCGCATCCAGAAATATAATCTATGCTATCATGTGCCGAAAGTGTCCGTCTGCTATGTACATTGGACAAACATCTCAGACACTTCGCCAAAGGATTAATGCCCACAAAACAGATATCAGACAAGATCACAAAGAGAAACCAGTTTCTTGCCATTTTAACCAGAAAGGACACTCTCTCAATGACTTAACCACCTGCATTCTGCTACAAAGACCTTTTACATCTGCACTTGAAAGGGAATCCTCTGAACTGTCATTCATGCTAAAATTCGACACTTTACGCCTCTGTCTCAACAAACAATCTAGTTATCTTACCCATTACAAAGATAGCTTCCCCAATTATCACCTCTAATATCATTAGCTCACAGACATTTACCTCCTACCCCCCCCACTCCGCATCCCCCTTCAGTTCTGAAATGTGATTTGTCCTTTTCATATTTGTTCATTTTTTTAATTGTATCCTTTGGTATATACGGTTGTGACTATTTTCTTCCACTATTTGATCTGAGGAAGTGGGTCTGGCCCACGAAAGCTCATCATCTAATAAACCATCTTGTTAGTCTTTAAAGTGCTACATAGTCCTGTATTTTGCTTCAACTATTCTCTCTCTCTCTCGGTGTCCAGTATTGACGCAGACAGTCTGGTATTTTCACCTCCTGTCCGGCAAAAAAATTCAGAAAATACTGGACATCTAAAATGTCCGGCGTTTTCTGGGTTTTTCTCCTGCCAGGAGGTGAAAATACCAGACACCTGGCACCCCTACGACACACTCAGCAACTGGGCCCAGCCTCCATCCCTGGACCCCCTGCTTACCTGGTTCCGCAGGGAAGCTGCCTTCCGGCTAGACCAAACAAGGCCGCCATCAAAAAGCCTAAAGACCTGAAGCAAGGGGAAGCAATGCCTGCCCTGGGTCTTAGTGCTCAACCTCTCCTCTTCCTATCCCTATTCTGATTCTGCACACACGGAAAGGGGGCATGCTGTTTTAATGCTGTTTTAATGTAATTTAATTTAATTTAATTTAATTAATAACTCTTGGGGGCCTTTAATTTTTTTTGTTCAATAACTTTGGTCTCCCCCTTCCCCCCCCCAAACAGATTTTTTCTCCAGTGGGTTTTTTTTGGGGGGGGGGGGGGGGTAGGGTGGTCGGTAGTTTTGGTTAAACCATCTGGCAACCCTACTCTCTCTCTGTGTGTGTGTGTGCGCACGCGCTGTATAGAACAAAATGGAATGAACTCTGTTAAATCTGCACTTCAGAAAGGATTATTGACAGCTAGTCCATTTGCTACAGATTAGGGATGTCAACATGTAGTAGTGATAGAAATGTAGCCGTGTTAGTCTGGTGTAGCTGAAACAAAAGACAGGACAATGTAGCACTTTAAAGACTCACAAGATGGTTTATTAGGTGATGAGCTTTCGTGGGCCAGACCCACTTCCTCAGATCAAATAGTGGAAGAAAATAGTCAATAGTGGAAGAAATTACCTCCTCCTCCCCGTGCCCCCCCTCCTGTTCTGAAATGTGATTTGTCCTTTTCAGATGTGTTCATTTTTTAATTGTATCCTTTGGTATATAGGGTTGTGACTACTTTCTTCCACTATTTGATCTGAGGAAGTGGGTCTGGCCCACGAAAGCTCATCATCTAATAAACCATCTTGTTAGTCTTTAAAGTGCTACATAGTCCTGTATTTTGCTTCAACATGTAGTAGAATACAGGATTAACAAATAAGCCTGGACTTATTTACACACATTCCCTCCCCTACTTTCTGCCTCTCTATCAGAGGCAGGAAGGGGTGAGGGAGGCAGGAACCAGTGCCCACAAGGAGACAGCTTTTAAACTGGCCCCCATGAGCACTGGATCTGTGGAGCTGCCTGTCAGAGGCAGTAATATCAGGGAGAGGGCAGGAGCTGGTACAGCTCGCCACACATATTGGCTCATGAAAACTGCTTCCCCCATTTTCTCCCAGGGAGGCAGCAGGGTGGGTGAGTGGGGTAGGGGAGGCTGCTCCATGGGTTACCCATCAGAGACTCCATTTTATAAGCTCCCTGACTATAACACTCACAAATCTATCCAGTGTAACAACTGCCCTCTTTGATGGGGTGTTGAATACTAAGGGAATGAAACCTGACCATCACCCAACGTCAGTAACAACAGTGTACAAACACAAATTACTAAGGGAATGAAACCTGACCATCACCCAACATCAGTAACAACAGCGTACAAACACAAATTACAATTACAACTTGTTCAAAATTAGATTATTACATTTTCATGAACAAACATATAACTTGTGTATTGTCAGAGTGCAAGCCCCCCCCGTGCCTCAGTGCCCCGACTGTCCTCACCCAGCCCGTCTCAGGGCAAGTCACAGTCCCTATGGGTTGCTCATCATTGGCATTTTACCTCAACTGCTCACTTAGCCTCATGATCCACCCACAGACCAGGGCTTTCTCAAGCCCCAGCCAGGAGTCATGGCTACCCTCAGGCTATCTCCCTCCAAGGGGCAGCTGCTGCTTCCCCCTCACCAGGGGAACTGGGTTTCCCTATTTATAGCTGGCAGCTGGGCTCTCACTCGCCCTATTGGCTTCAGCTGGGCTGTTCTGTGTAGCTGCCAGCTGGGCTCTCATTAGCCCAACAGCTTCAGCTGGTCCCTCTATTCACGCCCTGACTCAGGGCCTGAGTCCTGGTCTTAAAGGGCCAGTGCAGGGCAGGCGCCCTGTCACATGTATCCATAAAATATCATGTCGTAGTCCTGCAGGAGCAGGCTCCACCGCAGCAGCTTGGCGTTCGTCCCTTTCATCTGGTGTAGCCAGGTCAGGGGGCAGTGGTCGGTGAACACCGTGAAACGCCAGCCAGACAGGTACGGCTGCAGCTTTTGCAGGGCCCACACCATGGCCAGGCACTCCCTCTCTACGGTCGCGTAGCTCCGCTCCCGGGGCAGCAGCTTCCTGCTCAGGTACACGATGGGGTGACGTTCCCCTTTCTCGTCCGCCTGCATCAGCACCGCCCCCAGCCCAGTGTCCGAGGCGTCCGTAAACACGATAAAGGGCTTGTCGAAGTCTGGGTTTACCAACACTGGGGCCTTGGCCAGGGCTCCCTTCAGTGCACAGAGAGCCCTCTGGCACTGCTCCGTCCAGACCACCCTGTCTGGCCTCCCCTTCCTGCACAGCTCTGTGATCGGGGCAGCGATGGAGCTGAAGTTGGGCACAAAGCTCCGGTCGTACCCCCCATCCCAATGGAAGCCTGGACCTGCTAATGTGGCTAAAGGGGCAGGGGGAGAATTGGCCGGAAAACGGCCACACATCTCAGTTCCCCTGCCAAGGTGTCTTGAGGGGGAGGGTAAAGGTATTTTGAGCCACGGCCTTGTATTTAAATCCCGGGTTCATCTGCAAGTTCGAATGCCGAATCAGCCTCCCTCTTCGAGCCAGGGTGGCGGCGTAGACAGACCCGGTCGCTCTTTCCGGCACAGAGGAGACGCCGCATCCCTCCTGCGCCCCACGACTGGCAGGGGAGAACTGGCTCTTTATAGTGCATCCGAAATCGGGAGCGTTGCCTGTTGTGACGGCGCGTTGGGGACCCCCCTCCCCAAGATCCTGCCCCCCCGTAGCAGTGAGAACAGACTCCCCCGGCTGGTAGAACAGGGGGGTTTATTGCTCCTCCAGGACACGGCCCAGCACAGACTGCATGTGGGTACCGGAGTCAGGGCCAGGAGGCCTCAGACCCCTTGGGGCAGGGTCCATCCCCCCTCGATCCCCAGCACTCAGCTTAGTCTCTTCGCTCCATGGCCCTACAAGACAGTAGGTCGGAGCCACAAGCCCAGAGGGGACAGAGCCACTAGAAACCAGAGCCCGTGTGAGCCGTGGGGCACAGCCCCTCTCTGAGCTGTGATGGGGCAGCCCCAGCAGCGTCCCAGGGTCCAAATCCCCAAGGAAAAGCAGAGCGGGGCAGAACTCAGCAGGGTGCCCCAGTCAGAGGGTTCCTCATCCACGCCAGAGGGGGCAGCTCTATGTCCGACCGCGCCCCTGCTCCCCGGACCCAGGCGGAGACCCACGCCCGACACTGAGACAGCGGCTCAGATCTGAGGTGGGTAGGACCCGGGTTCTCCATCCATGTGCAGAGCAAACGTTGTTGTATGCGCTGAGGCTGGTGCAGCTGTGCACCACCTGTAGAAACACCTGTCACCGGCTGCGGGCGCTCGGCTCATCCCTCCGCTCAAGAGCTCAGGCCTCTGGGCCCCCTGGGTGGGACCCAGGAAATCTGAGCTGGCCTGTATCCCAGCACCGACATGTCCTCCTGTCTATCAGGCCGGCCCGTCTGCCCCACAGAGGGGGGGATCCTACGGAGCCCCCTTGCCCAGGCCTGTTCCTGCTGCCCTGCCCCGCGACCGGCTCCCCTCCTCCCCTGGGGAACGCCAGGGCAAACGCCCTGGACCCAGCGATGCTCCGGCCACAGACGCTCCCAGATGCTTCGGGTTTGTTTCGCCTCCTTCAGTGCTCGTAGAAAACCCTCTGTGCGTGCTCAGCAAGTCCAACGCGCCCCCCCCCAGGCGCCCTGCGCAGGACCCGGCCCCTGGAACAGCGACCCAAGATAAGTCATCACCCCCGTAACCGCTGCCACTGGGACACTGCCGGAGGGCGGAGGGGGGACGGTGCGGCCGGCTGTCCCGTTCTCAGGGCGGGGGGTTACTCGGCCAGGTCCCGCTGCACCAGCCTGTAGTAGGGCCCCCGGCGCTCCATCAGCTCGGCGTGGGTCCCCTCCTCGGCCACCGCCCCGTCCTCCAGCACCACGATCCGGTCGGCGCCCTCCACCGTCTGCATGCGGTGGGCGATCACCAGCACTGTGCGGGGCCCCCGGCACAGCACCGACTGGCGGATCTGAGGGGGGGGAGAGCTGGGTTAGGAGCCACCCGCGCCCCACACAGGCCAGGCCGGGATCCCACCGCCCCCACCACGGACCCTGCCCCACGCAGGCTAGGCCAGGATCCCACCACTGACCCCGCCCCACGCAGGCCAGGCCGGGATCCCACCGCCCCCACCACTGACCCCGCCCCATGCAGGCCAGGCCGGGATCCCACCGCCCCCACCACTGACCACCCCACACAGGCCAGGCCGGGATCCCACTGCCCCCACCACTGACCACCCCACACAGGCCAGGCCGGGATCCCACCGCCCCCACCACTGACCACCCCACACAGGCCAGGCCGGGATCCCACCGCCCCCACCGACCACCCCACGCAGGCCAGGCCGGGATCCCACCGCCCCCACCACTGACCACCCCACGCAGGCCAGGCCGGGATCCCACCGCCCCCACCGACCACCCCACACAGGCCAGGCCGGGATCCCACCGCCCCCACCACTCACCGCACACTCGCTCTCCACGTCCAGGGCGCTGGTGGCTTCGTCCAGGATCAGCACGGTCGGCTGGCGGACCAGAGCCCGGGCGATGGCGAGTCGCTGCTTCTGCCCCGCCGAGAGCTGCCCGCCCTTCTCCCCCACGTCTGCAGGGGCAGAGAGGAGGGGTCAGGACACCCGGGGTCACTCCCAGCTCTGGGGGGAGAGTCGGGGCTGGTGGGTTACAGTAGGAGGGGAGGGGGAGTCTGGACGCCTGGGCTCCCCCCCTGGCTCTGGGAGGAGAGCGGGGGGCAGTGGTTAGAGCGGGGGGGACAGTTCCCAGAAGCCCCTGCAGGGGGCGGGGGGCTCACCCGTCTCAAAGCCGCGCTCCAGGTGGGCGATGAAGCGGGAGGCCTGGGCGGCGGCGGCGGCGGCGGCGACCTGCTCCTGCCGGCAGCCCGGCAGCCCGTAGGCGATGTTCTCCCGCACCGAGCCGGCGAACAGGACGGGCTCCTGCCCCACCAGCGCCACCTGCCGGGGGGGGAGTGGGGGGCTGAGACCGGCCCCGCTCGTCACACCCGGCACGCGGCCGCCCCTCCCCCGCCAGCCACGCCGCCCCTCCCCCACCAGCCCCTCCCCCGCGGCCGTGCGCCTCACCTGGCGGTGCAGGTAGCGGTGCTCGTACTCCGCCAGGGGGGCCCCGTCCAGCAGGATCTGCCCGGCCTGGGGCTCGTAGAACCGCTCCAGCAGCCCCACACACGTGCTCTTCCCGCTGCCGTTCAGCCCCACCAGCGCCGTCACCTCCCCGGGGCGCAGCTCCAGCGACACGGCCTGGGGCCCGGCCAGAGCGTCAGCGCCGCCGCCGCGGGGACACCGGGGGATGAGCTGGGGACTGGGGGACCCCCTCCAGGGGGATGGGCTGGAGAGCGGGGTGGGAGGGAAGGGGACCCCAAGAAGCAGGAGCCCTGGGGCTGTGGGTGGGGGAGCTGGGAGCAAGGGGGATTCCCTCCCGGGGATGGGCCCAGGAGCCCTGGGGCTGGGGGGAAGGGGATGGGCTGGGGGGGGTCTGTGAGCCCAGGGGACCCCACCCCCCCGGGGAAGGTCCCATAGCCAGAGCCCAGGGGCCAGGAGCAGCAGCCGGGCTGTGCGCACCTTGAGGGCGGGGCGGGGGGACCCCTGGGGCCCGGGGCGAGGGAGGGGCGGCTCACCTTGAGGACGGGGCGGATGGGGCGGTCGGGGCGGGGGGACCCCCGGGGCCCAGGGCGGGGGAGGGGCGGCTCACCTTGAGGACAGGGCGGGCGGGGCGGGGCGGGGGGACCCCCAGGGCCCAGGGGCTGGGGAGGGACGGCTCACCTTGAGGACGGGGCGGGCGGGGGGACCCCTGGGTCCTGGGGTGGGGGAGGGGCAGCTCACCTTGAGGACGGGGCGGGCGGGGGGACCCCTGGGTCCCGGGGCGGGGGAGGGGCGGCTCACCTTGAGGACGGGGCGGTCGGGGCGGGGGAGGGGCGGCTCACCTTGAGGACGGGGCGGGCGGGGGGACCCCTGGGTCCCGGGGCGGGGGAGGGGCGGCTCACCTTGAGGACGGGGCGGGCGGGGGGACCTCCGGGGCCCAGGGCGGGGGAGGGGCGGCTCACCTTGAGGACGGGGCGGGCGGGACGGGCGGGGCGGGGGGACCTCCGGGGCCCGGGGCGGGGGAGGGGCGGCTCACCTTGAGGACGGGGCGGTCGGGGCGGGGGAGGGGCGGCTCACCTTGAGGACGGGGTGGTCGGGGCGGGGGAGGGGCGGCTCACCTTGAGGACGGGGCAGACGGGGCGGTCGGGGCGGGGGGACCCCCAGGGCCCGGGGCGGGGGAGGGGCGGCTCACCTTGAGGACGGGGCAGACGGGGCGGTCGGGGCGGGGGGACCCCCAGGGCCCGGGGCGGGGGAGGGGCGGCTCACCTTGAGGACGGGGCGGTCGGGGCGGGGGGACCTCCGGGGCCCGGGGCGGGGGAGGGGCGGCTCACCTTGAGGACGGGGCGGTCGGGGCGGGCGGGGTAGGCGAAGGAGACGTGGCGGAAGGAGACGTGGCCCCGCAGCGAGGCCGGCGCCCGCGTCCCGTCAGTGCGCACGGCCGGCTCCCGGTCCAGGTACTCGAAGACCTTCGCCGCCGCCCCCACGTTGCTCAGCAGGTCCCCGCAGGCGGAGGCCAGGGTCTGGGGGGCAGGGCCGGGGCCAGGTGGGTACGGCACTTCCCGTGTTCACGGCACACGGGCCGGACGCCGCCCCCCCCGCCCCCGCCCCCTGCACAGAACCCCAAGGGCCTTCAGAGCCATCGGGTCCAGCCCCTGCCCAAGGCAGGACGCCCCAGCTCCGTCATCCCAGCCAGGGCTCTGTCCAGCCAGGACGGAAACACCCCTAGGGACGGAGATTCCACCCCTCCCCAGGGAACCCAGCCCAGCGCTTCCCACCCGCCTAGGGAAAGAGTTTTTCCTAATCTCCAACCTGGCCCCCCCCCCTCCACTGCAACGTGAGCCCCTTGCTCCTTGTTCCGCCCCCACTGAGAGCAGCCTCTCGCCAGCCTCTTGGGACCCTCGTGCAGGGAGCTGAAGGCTGCTCTCAAATCCCCCCTCGCTCTGCTCTTCTGCAAACCCAGATCCCTCGGCCTCTCCTCATAAGTCATGTGCTCCAGCCCCCTAATCATTTTGGTTGCCCTCCGCTGGCCCCTCTCCAGTGTGTCCACGTCCTTTCTGTGGTGAGGCAGAACTGGACACAATACTCCAGATGCAGCCTCACCAGAGCCGAATAAAGGGGAATAATGACATCTCTGGATCTGCTGGCAATGCTCCTCTTAATGCATCCTAATATGCCATTAGCCTTCTTGGCTACAAGGGCGCCTGCTGACTCATCTCCAGCTTCTCATCCACTGTAACCCCCAGCTCCTTTTCTGCAGAACTACCACTTAGCCAGCTGGTCCCCAGCCTGTACCAATATTTGGGATTCTTCCGCCCCATGGGCAGGACTCTGCACTTGATGTTGTTGAACCTCATCAGATTTCTTGTGGCCCAATCCTCCAATTTGTCTAAGTCACTCTGGACCCTGTCCCTGCCCTCCAGCATATCTACCTCTCCCCCCAGCTTAGTGTCATCTGCAAACTTGCTGAGGGTGCAATCCATCCCCTCAGCCAGGTCATTAATAAAGATATTGAACAAAACTGGTCCTAGAACCGAACCTTGGGGCACTCCACTAGAAACCGACCGCCATCCTGACATGGAGCCGTTGATCACTACCCGCTGGGCCAGGCCTTCCAGCCAGCTTTCTATCCATCTTACCGTCCATTTATCCAATCCACATTCCCTTCACTCGCTGGCCAGCATCTTCCAGCCATGCCTGCGACGGGCCTGGGAGGGCCCAAGGATGGAGAGACCCTCCCTTCCCTCGGGCATGTGCTGGGAGGGCTAGTCGCCGCCCTGGGGACAGGTGTGACGTAGTGGGGGTACTTGCTGGGCTGTGGTGACCCCTGCTGTCTGGAGCAAGACCCAGCAGGGAAAACCTCACTATGCAAAGCTAATGCCAAACTGGTTGAACCAGTGGCCAGACACCCCCCATGGAGAGGAACAAAGGAAGGTGGAATGCGGCCCTGACTGCGGGGGCAGGGCTGCAAGGGAATTTAGTTAGACTGTGGGAGAGCATGGAGGAGAGCCTAGGAGAAGGGGCTGGAGTTTAGGGGCCCAGTCTCCCCCATCTCAAGGGGGCCTGAGGCATCCTAGCCCAGCTCTGGGACCAGACTACATCTGTGCTGTGCTGTATCCTGGAGAGGCAATAAACTTCCTCTATTCCACCGGCTGGTGCAGTCTGTTTGTGCCATTTCGGGGTGCAGGAGACGGGGAACCCCCAACGCGCCGTCACACTGGTGTCAGGAGCGGGATGCACTGCACCCCGTGGATGGAGCTTCCAGCGGCAAGCGACAAGGCGCAGTAGAAGCAAGAGCCCTGGAGCCAGGCGTGCTGGAGACAGAGCGAAGCGGTTCCTGGGAATCGTGGGGCGCTGCAGCACTAGACTGGTGAGTCTGCACCGAGGGGCCCAGCGGGCAGATGGCCTACGCCCGACTCTTGAAGGCAGAGCTGGTGGGGCTGTGCAGAGAGAGGGGCTTGCCTGTGCAGAAAGCAACCAAGGCCCAGCTGATTACCCAGCTGGAAGAGAATGACCAGCCACAGGGCCAGGATCTTGTCCCCAGGGGAAGCAGCCAGACCCCCCCCCGAGAGTGTGTCAGGCTCAGAGAGGGGGAGGAGCGCTGGATCCCACCGGAGAGATGAGACAGCGTCTCCCGGGAGGCCTGCAAGCCGTAGCCCATCTAGGGCAGGGGCCAGCCCAGCGGAGCTGCGGCGGCTGGAGATCCAGCTGCGGATGAAGGAATTGGAAGTAGAGGACCGAGAGAAGGAGCGCCAAGATTGAGAGAGGCAGCGGCAGCATGAGCTGGCCATGGCAGAGCGGAGAACCGGCGGGGCACCAGCTGCGCCAAGTGCGGATGGGCCCCAGGGTCCCGGGGCTGCCAGACGCTTGGAGAGGCTCGTGGTGGCCCAACTGAAGGACGTGGGTGACATAGACGGGTTCCTCAGTGCCTTTGAGAGGGCCTGTGGACTGCAACGGGTTCCCCCAGCTGACTGGCTGCAGGAGCTCATCCCCGCACTGAACCAGGAGGCGGCCGGAGTGCTCAGCCAGCTGGAGGACCTACAGCCAGGGGATTACAACCGAGTCAAGGAGGCCCTGCTGCACAAGTTCGGGCTGACCCCCGAGATGTACAGGAAGAAGTTCCGGGGGGTACAGAAAGGGCCACGGGAGACCTATGTGGATCTGGCCTCCCGCCTGGCGCAATACTGCCGCAAGTGGGTGTCTGGAGTCGGAGCCCAGACCGCAGAGGAGCTGCTCAAGCTGGTCATGATGGAGCAGTTCTATGAAGTGTGCCCACCCAAACTGAGGCTGTGGCTCAAGGACCGGAGACCAGAGAATCCCCAGGAGGCCGGGAGACTGGCGGATGAGTTCACGGAGAGCCGGTCCGGGTGTGAACGGGAGTCCCGGAGAGAAAGGGAACCGCGCAGAGACCGGATCTCGGCTGAGAGACGGAGGGAGTCAACTACGGGGCGAGACCAAGGAACAGGTCGTCTGCGCCCCAGAGAACCAGCCAGGGCCTGGACAGAGACAGCCCAAAGCCTAACTTGCCATCGCTGTGGGCAAAAAGGCCACAAGAGGGCTCAGTGCACCAAGTCCCAGGACCGGGGACTTTCCAGGGTTAACTGGCTGGGGCTGGGGGAAGGGCAGGCTGCCCCAGAGGCAGGGGCTGGCCGGCAAACCTCCGCTCAGAGAGAGGGGAAGGATGCTCAGTGCACCTCCCCTGGGAGGTCTGATTCTCAGGAGGCGGATTTCTCCGTGTACCGGGTGGGGGCAGGACGGCCCCTGCGGAGCGAGTGCCTCATACCCCTGGAGGTGGATGGTAGGAAGGTGACGGGCTTCTGGGACACGGGGGCGGAGGTGACTCTGGCCCGATCCGACATAGTGGCCCCGGAGCGGATACTACCCCACGCGCAGCTGACCCTGAAGGGCATAGACGGGTCCCCGTTTAAGGTGCCTGTAGCCAGGGTGCATCTGAAATGGGGGGCCAAGGAAGGCCTCAAGGAAGTGGGGGTGCACCCGCACTTGCCCACCGAGGTGCTGATGGGGAATGACCTAGAGGAGTGGCCCCATGAAACCCAGCGGGCTCTAGTCACTACCCGGAGCCAGAGCCAGCGGGGGGCTGACAACGTGGGTCCAGGGAAGGACTCCTGGCAGCGTCCTCAGGGCCCCATCCCAGTGGACACGGGGTCCAGCCAGGCTGGGACTCCGGACCTAGGCAGAGGTGGGGGACAGGTCCCGATCCCTGCCTCAGCAGCTGAATTCCAGGCTGAGGTGCAGGCAGACCCCTCCTTGCAGAGGCTGAGGGACCAGGCTGGCCTCCATGCAGCTCAGCCCCGGGGGAGAGGTGGCCAGGAGAGATTCCTGCGGGAGCGTGGGCTCCTGTTCCGTGAGTGGCTCCCCCCCAGGAAGGTGGGGGCATGGGGGGTCCAGCGGCAGCTGGTCGTCCCCCGAAAGTATCGCCTCAAGCTGCTGTATTTGGCCCACGATGTCCCCGTTGGGGGCCACCGGGGGATCCGGAGCACCCGGCTGAAGCTGCTCCAGCACTTCTATTGGCCGGGAATCTTTACAGCCGTGCAGCGGTACTGCCGGTCCTGTGACTCCTGCCAGAGGGGTGGGAAGGCCCAAGACAGGAGGAAAGCGGCTTGGGGGTCTCTACCCCAGATAGACCCTCTGGGCTTGCTGAGAGAGTTATGGGAGGGGAAGACCTCCCTGGATGGAGCTTCGGGGGTAGAAGCCGCCCTGGTTGTCCAGAGAAGGCTCACTGGGCTCATGGCCCCGGCCCGAGAGACCCTGGCCAGAGATCAAGGCCAGCGGAAGGGTGGGTGTGACCCCCGAGGACAGGCCTGCGCCAGTCGCCCTGGAGCGGGGCGGCGAGTGGACAGAGGGAAGCCAGCTCATGTGGGGCCTTGCCACGGCCGGCCTGAGTCAAGGGGAGCACCCATGTCCCCGGGGCGGGTTCCCACGCAGAGGACCCGAACTTCCCTAGGTCACGAGCGGAGTGACCCTGCTCAGTTCGCTCTCGGAGGGGGGAGAACTGTGACGTAGTGGGGGTACTTGCTGGGCTGTGGTGACCCCTGCTGTCTGGAGCAAGACCCAGCAGGGAAAACCTGGCTAGGCAGAGATAAGGCCAAACTGGTTGAACCAGTGGCCAGACACCCCCCATGGAGAGGAACAAAGGAAGGTGGAATGCGGCCCTGACTGCGGGGGCAGGGCTGCAAGGGAATTTAGTTAGACTGTGGGAGAGCATGGAGGAGAGCCTAGGAGAAGGGGCTGGAGTTTAGGGGCCCAGTCTCCCCCATCTCAAGGGGGCCTGAGGCATCCTAGCCCAGCTCTGGGACCAGACTACATCTGTGCTGTGCTGTATCCTGGAGAGGCAATAAACTTCCTCTATTCCACCGGCTGGTGAAGTCTGTTTGTGCCATTTCGGGGTGCAGGAGACGGGGAACCCCCAACGCGCCGTCACAACAGGTTCTGGGCACCTGGGCTCAGCTGGCCTGTGAGTGTCTTGAGCAGCTGCTGACTAGTGTGTTACGGTCTGGGTGCTGTGACTGGCAGCGCACGGCCGTGAGGCAGGAATGCCACGCAGCCTCGGCATGCCACACAGGGAGTTACGGCTCAGCACGTGCTGTGCCAACACCCCATATCACTCGCCCCCCAGGCCAGTCCAGGGGGGACCGGAACACGGCCCCATCAGGGACACAGCTCATGGGCAGGCTGAGTCCTGGCAAACTCAGTGCACAGGTGACCCCCTGGGAAACTTGAACTGGGCTCTGGGCGGCAAGAGGCAGGTGTGCCAGCAAATCCCCCTCCTCCCAGCCTTCTGGGCTGTCCTCCCACAGCAGGCGTGGGGAGAAAGGGCCATGCCCCCTCACCTGCACGTAGCCCCCCACGTCCCACTGGTAGATGACGAAGGAGACGAGGCCGCCCTTGGTCAGCAGCCCGGCGTGGATCTGCTGGTGCCCGCCGTACAGCATCAGCGCCTGCATGGCCAAGTGCAGCAGCTGGGGGAGAGAGGGTCAGACAGGGCACGGGACAGGGTGCCCAGACCTCCCGCCAGCAGGGCGATCGGACACCCACCTGCCCCCGCCAACCACAGCCAGCCCCTGCCGGACGCCTGGGTCCCCGCCGTGACTCACTTGGCGGAAGAGCAGGAACAGCTCCCGCTCCTGGTCATGCCGCCGTCTCAGCTGGTGGGTGTGGGCCAGCGCCGCCTCGTAGCGCCGCGCCTCCTCCCCCTCCGTGGCGAAGCTGCGCACCGTCTCGATGCAGGCGACCGACTCGCGCACCACCTCCCCCGAGCGCGCCAGGGAGTCCTGGGTGGCCCGTAGCACGGCCTGGGGGGGCAGAGGCGTCACCAACCAGCCAGCCCCGCAGAATGGGGCCGGTCACACTGCCTGAGGCAGGCTCCAGCACAGAGGGGGGCCCCCTGCCCCGTACCTGGCGCCGGGCGTCGTAGAGGTTCTGGGCGGCCATGGTGAGGGGCGTCTCGACCAGCGTGAGCAGGGTGAGGCGCCAGGACAGCCCCAGCATGAAGCCGAAGAGCCCCAGCGCCTTCACCAGGCAGCACAGGAAGATGTTGGCGTTGGCCGGCACCGAGCGGCTCATCATGGCCGTGTCCTTGGAGAGGCGCGAGGTCAGGTCCCCTGGGGCGGGGGGAAGGGAGACAGGACGGGTGAGACTCGGATCCACACCAGAGCGGGAGCCAGGTACTAGGCCAGAGATGTCCCTGGGAGAGGGGTCTAGGGCCCGGAGAAACCGGCGGCCAACACTGCATTTAACTAGGATCCCACAGACAGGGGGCTGCTCCAGTTCGACCTGGTTGCTGGTTCCCAGTAAGGGTGATTCTGCCATGGGAGGGGGCTGTTTACAGTGGCTCTAAACTCCGTGGTCTGGCCCCGATCTGCCCCCCGGTGTAAGACAGAGCAGCAGCGGGGCCCCATAAACAGAGAGAGCGTGGGGAGGAGATGGGGGGCGGGACCCACCTGTTTTGACCTGCTGGAAGAAGGCCAGGTCCTGGTGCACCAGGGAGGAGAAGAGCAGCTGGCGGATGCGGAGGTGGAGCCGGGAGAGTGTGAGTGCGAACAGCCCCTCGCGGCAGCCGGCAGCCAGGGAGCTGGGGGGCGGCAGGACAGACGGAAACAGGAAAGACACAGAGATGCATCCTGCTTCGGCAATCAGCCGGGCCACGCCACAGGGAGCCTGCACTGGCAGGGCCAAAGGCGCAGCTGTGTAGGGCACCGGAAAATCGGGGGCACCGCCGGGTCCTAGTGCCCATCCTCTGCCTCTTCCTATCCCTAAAAAATCACCCCCCCCCCCCGGCTGCCTGGTTTAATAGCCCTGCATAGGGCCTCAGAAACCTCAAACCTCGCCCTCAGAAACCCCCTGCAGAGGGTCCTGCCATGGGGGCAGCGAGCAGAGACCCCGGGGGTAGGATCCGGGGGGGCTCTGGAACAGCTGGGGGGGCCGGAGTGGCTGGCTCCCTCCTTTCCCCTGCAGAGGGTCCTGCCATGGGGGCAGTGAGCAGAGACCCCGGGGGTAGGATCCGGGGGGGCTCTGGAACAGCTGGGGGGGCCGGAGTGGCTGGCTCCCTCCTTTCCCCTGCAGGCCACGAGCCAGCTGAGCGCAGGGCGGGCAGCGCTGGGGGACAGCGCTTGGCCCAGGCGGGGCTGGGGGCGGGCCGGGGGCAGGACATGGGGGCTCACCTGCCGAAGGAGGCCAGGAGCATGAGGCCGATGGCAGCGATGAAGGCATCAGGGGCGTAGCTGCTGCCCAGGGTGTCGATGACGCGGCCCATGTAGTAGGGGATGAGCAGCTCACCTGCCGGAGACACGGGGTGAGCCAGCCCTGGGGCGGGGGGCTGATCCCAAAGTGCCCCCCCAGTGTCGCTGACTGCAGGGGGAAGGGGGTGAAGGGCTCGGCCGTGGGGCTGAGACACTCACATGGAGATTCCCCCCACCCCACACAGGCTCCTTGGCCCCTCCCGTTAACGACTCACCCCACGGAAAGAGGCAGGGGGTACAAAGGCCCTTGTGGGGCGGTGTCCGGCTGCCGGGGGGTGTGGGGGGCCGTGCCCTGTGGCCACTGCCAGAAGGGCCGTGGGTGGGCAGGGAAAGGGGGTGCAGAGCGCGGGACAGGAGAGATGGGGGGCAAAGGCCCTTGTGGGGCAGTGACCGGCTGCCGGGGGGTGTGGGGGGCCGTGCCCTGTGGCCACTGCCAGAAGGGCCGTGGGTGGGCAGGGAAAGGGGGTGCAGAGCGCGGGACAGGAGAGATGGGGGGCAAAGGCCCTTGTGGGGCAGTGTCCGGCTGCCGGGGGGTGTGGGGGGCCGTGCCCTGTGGCCACTGCCAGAAGGGCCGTGGGTGGGCAGGGAAAGGGGGTGCAGAGCGCGGGACAGGAGAGATGGGGGGCAAAGGCCCTTGTGGGGCGGTGTCCGGCTGCCGGGGGGTGTGGGGGGCCGTGCCCTGTGGCCACTGCCAGAAGGGCCGTGGGTGGGCAGGGAAAGGGGGTGCAGAGCGCGGGATGAGAGCAATGGGGGGCAAAGGCCCTGCCGGCCCCTGTCCCTGGCTGGCCTGGGTACCAAGGGGACTGGCCCCAGCCCTGATGGCTGAGCTGGGGGCTCCTGGCCCCCGCAGGGTCTCCGGCTGAGGCTGTTCTGCTGCGGATAAAGCCCTGCTCAGCGGGCCGGAGAGCAAGGGAAGGGCTGTATGGCCGAGCGGTTAGGGCACCCCTGGTCCATACCACGGGGATGAGCCCTGCAGGTCGGGGCTCCCGCATCCCAGGCCAGGTCGTTATCCCCTGGGGGGCAGCGTACGACCCAATAGGAAACCCCTCCCAGCTCTCTGCCCTTTGGGGCCTGGCCCCCCGGCTGTTGCCCAGGGGCGGGGGTGCCAGTCTCTAGCGACTGGCCAGGGCAGCATGGGGCAGAGCCAGGAACCGAACCGGCACTCTGGGGGTTCTCCGGCCGAGAGCCTCTTCCAGCCCCGTGTCGACCATTGGCCCCCCCCGCCCCACTCACCGATCGCAGCCAGGGCGAGGAAGACGAAGGCCCCGGACAGGACGGGCAGGTCGGGCCGGGACAGCCCCACGAGCCGGCGCAGGGTGGCCTTGGACTCCCGCTCCGTGTCCTCAGCGCCGGGCCCCCCAGCCCTGTGCCCCTGCCCCAGGGCCCCCCAGGTGAGCTGGGCCAGCCCCACCGCCCCGTAGCTCAGCAGCAGCCAGGCCCAGGGGCCGCCGGCCAGCAGGGCGGGGGGCAGGTCGGGCAGGGGCAGACGGCTCCGCAGGGAGAGGTACAGGGGGGGCAGCAGGCACAGGGCAGCCAGGGCCCCGGGGGGGGACCGGCCGGGCTGATCCGGGGCCAGCAGCCCCCAGGCGCCCCAGAGCCCCAGGAGACGCACGGCGGCCTCCAGCCAGGTGGCCGGCAGCCCCAGGGGGGCCAGCGCGGGGACCCCCCAGCCCAGCAGGGCCAGCAGGGCGAGGTCGCAGAGCAGCAGGGCGCAGCCCAGACGCAGGGTGAGGGGCACCGGCATGGCAGCGGCAGGGCCTGCAGAGAGAAGGGGGGGCAGGTAATCTTGGGGGTCCTGCACTGACTGGTCCCCATGTCCCTCAGCCCCCCCCCCCATCCAGCGGGAGCTCAACCGCCCCGCCCCCCACCGCCCCGCTTCCACCCTCCCCGCAGCAGGCCCCCCCCCCCCCCTCCCTCCCCGGGCCCCGGCTTCCCAGGAAATGCCCCTGCCCGGCCGGTACCTGCAGCTCCGGCTCGGCGCCTGCTCCCGCGCCCCGCGGCCGCTTTCGCTTTCGGGGGGTTCCCGGCCCGGCGGCGGCTGCTGCCCCGGTGGCCGCCAGAGGGAGCCCGGCCTGCACCGGCAGCGGGACAGACCAGAGCGCCCGGCTCCGGCCCCCTGCCTCAGTTTCCCCGAGCCTGGTGCACCCTCCGCCCCCGAGCCCCGGCCCCAACCGTCGGTCCTGTACCCAGCGCTCCACCGCTACACTCCTCCTCACACGGGTCCCAGCACGCTGCCCCCCGCCTCAGTTTCCCCAAGCCTCGTACACCCAGTCCCCACACGGCACCGACCCCCCCAGCTCCTAGTCCTGTGCCAAGTCCCCTCCCTGCTCCTCCCCACACTGGTCATGGTCCCAGCCCCCTGCCTCAGTTTCCCCAAGCCTGGTGCACCCAGCCCCAAGCACGAAGCCTCCAGCCCCAGTCCAGAGCAGGGTGCGCAGCCGTATATGGGGCGGGAGGGTTGGGGGTGTGAGGGGAGCTCAGCGTCAGGGCCTCAGAGAAGGGGTTTGGGGATGGGGGTCTCAGGGCTCAGAGAGGGCGAGGGGAGGATCTGGGCTGGTACCTTCTTGTGGCAGCTGCAGATCACGCTGCCCACGACAGCCCCACCCCCGGCCCTCGCACGGCAGCTTGGAGGCCGCCGAGCCGCTGATCTGCTCCTTCTTCCGCAGCTGGAACAGCCTGGGGGGACAGAACCCCTAAAACTCCTGCACCCCAAACTCTCTGCCCCCTGGCTTCCCGTACCCGGGGCTGACTCAACAGAGCCTGGCCCAGGCGGGGGCCCAGTGGGACGGGGGAGCCTGCTGGGGGGGCTGGTGTGATGGGGAGGAGCTTGGTTGGGGCAGGGGGCTCCCCGGGGCGCTTGCCGGCTGGTGGCCTCGGCCGCCCTGTGCTGGGATGCGAAAGCCAGGCTGGGGGTGCCCAGAGCCAGCGGCAGGGGGGCCACGAGGGCGACGCCGTTGGGAGAAAAGCCAACGTGGCTGGGCGGCGTGAAGCGGAGCGTGGCCAGCGGGACACGAGGAGTCGATCGCCCCTCGGCTCCGCGCTGCTCAGGCCTCGGCCAGAGGATCGTGTCCAGTTCTGGGCCCCTCGCTGCAGGACAGACGTGGAGTAACTGGGGAGGGGCCAGAGAAGAGCAGCCGGAATGAGGAAAGGTCCAGAGAACAGGAGCTGGGGGGAGGCTGAAGGAATTGGGCTGGTTTCGTCTGGAAAAGAGAAGACTGAGGGGACATGAAGCCGTTTTCAGGTATCTAAACGGGTGTCATAAGGAGGAGGGAGAAAACTTGTTCAGCTTGGCCTCTGAGGACAGGACAAGCAGCAATGGGCTTAAACTGCAGCCAGGGAGGTTGAGGTTGGACGTGAAACTTCCTGCCAGTGGGTGGGGAGGAGGGGGAGGCGTGCACGCGCACACGCACACACACACACACACACACACACGTTGCCCAGGGGGTTGTGGAGCCTCCATCACAGAACCACACGGTGCCACCGGGGCCCCTTTTCGAGCTGGTATTTCCCATGGACACCAGGCGCCCCCTGGACGGCAGGGATTGGTGCAGCAGCAGCTCTGGGGGGCAGCCCCCCACACACCTCAGCCAGCCCCACCCGCCTTCCGCCCAGCCTGGAGAAGCAGGCGCCGGGGCCAGAGAAAGCGGCAGTGGAGGAAGGGAACAGCCGGCCTGGCCCGGGCCACTGGGGAGGGGGCCCGTGGGCGTCTTTGCAAGGGGGCTGAGGGGCATGGGGCAGGGTGGGGATTGCTGAAGAGGGAGGGGCAGGGCAGGGTGAGGGGCAGTGGAGGCGCCAGGGGAGGAGGGGCAAAGAGGACCTGACAGCGGGGGGAGGGGTGGTCACACTTTGCATCGTGGTATCCAGTGGGGCAGAGTCCGGGGGTCGGGGCCTGGCTACAGGGAAGGATCTGGGTGGGGTCCTGGCTCCCAGACAGGGGAGGGGCCCGGGAGCCGCACGGGGGGGCAGTTTGGGGGCGGAGGGTCCCAGCACCCGGCTGCAGGGGCCAGGACTCAGCCACGCGGCGGGAAGAAACCCCAGAGCCGATACACAAAATACAGATTTTATTACAAGAGACAAGGAATAGAAACAATTTGTGCCTCCCCCACGACCTCGTCCCCTCCCCTCCTGCAGCCGGCTCAGTGGGGGGGGGGCTCTCCAGTCCCTTGCGGGATGCTTGGGGGGGGGGGAGTGCTGCTGTGTCCAGAGCTGCCCGTGGGAGCAGCCCCCCAGCCCCCCGGCCAAAGCGGGGTCCCTGCCGGATCCTTTGGCTGCTGTGAGCGGTGCTGGGGGCCGGCTCCGCGTCCCCCTTCCCTGCCAGCCCCCAAGTCAGGCGCCACCTGGGAGTTACAACTCCCCGGGCAGGGGTCTGAGACCCCCCTCCCCACAGAGAGGGGCTCACGCACAGGGGAGCGCCTGGACTCCCCCCCAGAGATGCCCCCCGGCGGCCTCAGGCCCCCCCGTCCTCCCCAGAGCCGCCCCCCTCGGCCCCGTTGAGCTGGGTCTGCAGCAGGCGCCAGTAGCAGCCGCGCCGGGCCAGCAGCTCCGCGTGGGTCCCCTGCTCCCGGACCTGCCCGGCCTCCAGCACCACGATGCGGTCGGCTCGCTCCACCGCGCTCAGCCGATGGGCGATGAGCAGCACCGAGCGCCCGGCCCGGGCCTCGTACACCTCGCGCTCCACCTGCCGGGACAGGACCGGGTCACCGCCGGCCGGGGGGGCCTCTCCCGCCTCCCCCCACCCGACGGGCGATGAGCAGCACCGAGCACCCGGCCCCCGTACACCTCGCGCTCCACCTGCCGGGACAGGACCGGGTCACCACCGGCCGGGGGGGCCTCTCTCCCACCTCCCCCCACCCGACGGGCGATGAGCAGCACCGAGCACCCGGCCCCCGTACACCTCGCGCTCCACCTGCCGGGACAGGACCGGGTCACCGCCGGCCGGGGGGGCCTCTCTCCCGCCTCCCCCCACCCGACGGGCAACGAGCAGCACCGAGCACCCAGCCCGGCCCCCGTACACCTCGCGCTCCACCTGCCGGGACAGGACCGGGTCACCACCGGCCGGGGGGGCCTCTCTCCCACCTCCCCCCACCCGACGGGCGATGAGCAGCACCGAGCACCCGGCCCGGGCCTCGTACACCTCGCGCTCCACCTGCCGGGACAGGACCGGGTCACCGCCGGCCGGGGGGGCCTCTCTCCCGCCTCCCCCCACCCGATGGGCGATGAGCAGCACCGAGCGCCCGGCCCGGGCCTCGTACACCTCGCGCTCCACCTGCCGGGACAGGGACCGGGTCACCGCCGGCCGGGGGGGCCTCTCTCCCGCCTCCCCCCACCCGATGGGCGACGAGCAGCACCGAGCACCTGGCCCCCGTACACCTCGCGCTCCACCTGCCGGGACAGGGACCGGGTCACCGCCGGCCAGGGGGTGGGGGTGCTCATTCCTGCCCCTGTCCCCCCCAGCCCTGCCAGTGCCCCATTCCCGCCCCGCAGCCCTGCCAGTGCACCTCACTCCCGCCCCGCAGGCCCTGTCCCTGAGCCCTGCTGCTGCCCTTTGCTCCCGCCCCCGGCCCCCCCAGCGCCCCTCACTCCCGCCCCGCAGGCCCTGTCCCTGAGCCCTGCTGCTGCCCTTTGCTCCCGCCCCCGGCCCCCCCAGCGCCCCTCACTCCCGCCCCTCGCCCCCCCACGTCACTCACCCACAGCTGACTCTCCGTGTCCAAGGCGCTGGTGGCATCGTCCAGGATCAGCACTTTGGGGTCTCGGAGCAGGGCTCGGGCGATGGCCACCCCCTGCCTCTGCCCCCCCGAGATCTGCCCCCCCGTCTCCCCGACGTCTGTGGGAAGAGCAGAGGTCAGTGCCCTGTACGAGGTGTAAGATGCTCCCCCCCCCACACACACACGGCTGGGGACTCTGGGATCCCGGGGGGGGGGGGGTAGCGCCCAGCTCAGCAGGGCCCTGGGGGGTTGTGAGCCTGGTGGTCCCTTAAGGGGTTGGGGCCCCAGGGAGGGCTAGGGGCCCTGGTGGGGAGTGCTGGGTGTTGGTATCTGCTCAGCCAGACAATGTTGGGGGGCAGGATATTGGAGTGCTGGGGGAGGGGTACAGAAGTCCCAGGAGCTTTGGGGGTCCCAGAGGGAGAGGTACCTGTGTCGTAGCCCTGGCTCAGCCGGGTGACAATGGGGTGGGGGCTCAGTATATTGGGGTGCTGGGGGAGGGGTACAGAAGTCCCAGGGGGTTCGGGCCCCAGGTGGAGCTGAGGGGGGGGGCGGTACCTGTGTCGTAGCCCTGGCTCAGCCGGGTGACAATGGGGTGGGGGCTCAGTATATTGGGGTGCTGGGGGAGGGGTACAGGAGTCCCAGGGAGTTCAGGCCCCAGGTGGAGCCGAGGGGGGGGTACCTGTGTCGTAGCCCTGGCTCAGCCGGGTGACAATGGGGTGGGGGCTCAGGATACTGGGTTGCTGGGGGAGGGGTACAGGAGTCCCAGGGGGTTCAGGCCCCAGGTGGAGCCGAGGGGGGGGCGGTACCTGTGTCGTAGCCCTGGCTCAGCTGGGTGACAATGGGCTGGGGGCTCAGTATACTGGGGTGCTGGGGGAGGGGTACAGGAGTCCCAGGGGTTCAGGCCTCAGGTGGAGCCGAGGGGGGGGCGGTACCTGTGTCGTAGCCCTGGCTCAGCTGGGTGACAATGGGGTGGGGGCTCAGGATACTGGGGTGCTGGGGGAGGGGTACAGGAGTCCCAGGGGGTTCAGGCCCCAGGTGGAGCCGAGGGGGGGGCGGTACCTGTGTCGTAGCCCTGGCTCAGCTGGGTGACAATGGGCTGGGGGCTCAGTATACTGGGGTGCTGGGGGAGGGGTACCGGAGTCCCAGGGGTTCAGGCCCCAGGTGGAGATGGGGGGGGCGGTACCTGTGTCGTAGCCCTGGCTCAGCTGGGTGACAATGGGGTGGGGGCTCAGGATACTGGGGTGCTGGGGGAGGGGTACCGGAGTCCCAGGGGTTCAGGCCCCAGGTGGAGCCGAGGGGGAGGCGTTACCTGTGTCGTAGCCCTGGCTCAGCCGGGTGACAATGGGGTGGGGGCTCAGTATATTGGGGTGCTGGGGGAGGGGTACAGGAGTCCCAGGGGGTTCGGGCCCCAGGTGGAGCTGAGGGGGGGCGGTACCTGTGTCGTAGCCCTGGCTCAGCCGGGTGACAATGGGGTGGGGGCTCAGTATATTGGGGTGCTGGGGGAGGGGTACAGGAGTCCCAGGGAGTTCGGGCCCCAGGTGGAGCCGAGGGGGGGCGGTACCTGTGTCGTAGCCCTGGCTCAGCTGGGTGACAATGGGGTGGGGGCTCAGTATACTGGGGTGCTGGAGGAGGAGTACAGGAGTCCCAGGGAGTTCGGGCCCCAGGTGGAGCCGAGGGGGGGGCGGTACCTGTGTCATAGCCCTGGCTCAGCTGGGTGACAATGGGGTGGGGGCTCAGGATACTGGGGTGCTGGGGGAGGGGTACCGGAGTCCCAGGGGTTCAGGCCCCAGGTGGAGCCGAGGGGGGTGGTACCTGTGTCGTAGCCCTGGCTCAGCCGGGTGACAATGGGGTGGGGGCTCAGTATATTGGGGTGCTGGGGGAGGGGTACAGGAGTCCCAGGGGGTTCGGGCCCCAGGTGGAGCTGAGGGGGGGCGGTACCTGTGTCGTAGCCCTGGCTCAGCCGGGTGACAATGGGGTGGGGGCTCAGTATATTGGGGTGCTGGGGGAGGGGTACAGGAGTCCCAGGGAGTTCGGGCCCCAGGTGGAGCCGAGGGGGAGGCGTTACCTGTGTCGTAGCCCTGGCTCAGCCGGGTGACAATGGGGTGGGGGCTCAGTATATTGGGGTGCTGGGGGAGGGGTACAGGAGTCCCAGGGGTTCAGGCCCCAGGTGGAGCTGAGGGGGGGGGCGGTACCTGTGTCGTAGCCCTGGCTCAGCCGGGTGACAATGGGGTGGGGGCTCAGTATATTGGGGTGCTGGGGGAGGGGTACAGGAGTCCCAGGGAGTTCGGGCCCCAGGTGGAGCCGAGGGGGAGGCGTTACCTGTGTCGTAGCCCTGGCTCAGCCGGGTGACAATGGGGTGGGGGCTCAGTATATTGGGGTGCTGGGGGAGGGGTACAGGAGTCCCAGGGGTTCAGGCCCCAGGTGGAGCCGAGGGGGAGGCGTTACCTGTGTCGTAGCCCTGGCTCAGCTGGGTGACAATGGGGTGGGGGCTCAGGATACTGGGGTGCTGGGGGAGGGGTACAGGAGTCCCAGGGGTTCAGGCCCCAGGTGGAGCCGAGGGGGAGGCGTTACCTGTGTCGTAGCCCTGGCTCAGCTGGGTGACAATGGGGTGAGGGCTCAGGATACTGGGGTGCTGGGGGAGGGGTACAGGAGTCCCAGGGGGTTCAGGCCCCAGGTGGAGCTGAGGGGGGGCGGTACCTGTGTCGTAGCCCTGGCTCAGCCGGGCGATGAAGCCGTGGGCGTTGGCGCGCCGGGCAGCCCCCGTTACCTCCTGGCGGCTGCATTCCCCCAGCCCGTAGGCGATGTTCTCGTGCAGCGAGCGGGCGAACAGCACTGGCCTCTGGCTCACCAGCGCCACCTGGGGGGGGGCAGGAGATGTGTGGGCCCGGGGGGGGGCCCTCAATGCGGCGGGCGAGGCTGAACACGCCCAGACTCCCGGGCGGCGGGTAACTCTGCTCCCCCCACTGGGGAGGGCGCTCGGCCCCGTCCCGCTGCTGGGAGGGTTGTCGGGGGGGGGGAGTGACGCCGTGGGGGGGCATGTCCAGGGCTTACTGGCTAGTGCCCGCCCTGACACTTCCCCCTGGTGCTCGCACCGGCGCCGCCCCCGTCCCCCAACCCGATGCGGGGTCTGAGGACGGGCTCTGGGCGGGCCGGGGGCTTGTTCGCCTGCTCGGGGGTGCAGGTAGTGATGCGGGAGAGGGGCGGCGGGGGAGGGGCTTACCTGGCGGTGCAGGTAGCAGTGCGGGGGAGGGGCTTACCTGGCGGTGCAGGTAGCAGTGTGGGGGAGAGGCTTACCTGGCGGTGCAGGTAGAGTGCGGGGGAGGGGCTTACCTGGCGGTGCAGGTACTGATGTGGGCGAGGGGCAGAGGGGGAGGGGCTTACCTGGCGGTGCAGGTACTGATGTGGGGGAGGGGCAGTGGGGGAGGGGCTTACCTGGCGGTGCAGGTACTGATGTGGGGGAGGGGCAGAGGGGGAGGGGCTTACCTGGCGGTGCAGGTACTGATGTGGGGGAGGGGCAGAGGGGGAGGGGCTTACCTGGCGGTGCAGGTACTGATGTGGGGGAGGGGCAGAGGGGGAGGGGCTTACCTGGCAGTGCAGGTACTGATGTGAGGGAGGGGCAATGGCGGAGGGGCTTACCTGGCGGTGCAGGTAGCAGTACGGGGGAGAGGCAATAGGGAGGGGGAGGGGCTTACCTGGCGGTGCAGGTACTGATGTGGGGGAGGGGCAGAGGGGGAGGGGCTTACCTGGCGGTGCAGGTACTGATGTGGGGGAGGGGCAGAGGGGGAGGGGCTTACCTGGCGGTGCAGGTACTGATGCTCGTACTCCCGCAGGTCCCGCCCGTCCAGCAGCAGGCGCCCGCGCTGGGGCTCGTAGAACCGCTCCAGCAGGGCCACCAGCGCCGACTTCCCCACGCCCGACGGGCCCACCAGCGCCGTCACCTCCCCGGGGCGCAGCTCCAGAGACACCCCCTGGGCGGGAGGGGGGGGTCAGACACCGAGAAACCCTCCCCCAGCCCTGAGCCCTCCGGCTCCCCTCCCCCATGGCCCTGCCCTCACACCCCCCCTCTCCTGCCCACCCCTGCCCTGGATCTGCCTCCTCAGCCCCCTGAATCCCTCAGCCCCAGTCCCTGTCCCCCCAGTACCTTGAGCGCGGGGGCATCGTCCCGGCCGGGGTAGGTGAACCAGACGTCCTGCACCTGCAGGTGCCCGCGCAGGTCGGGGGGGGCCAGCGTCCCGGGGGGGCTGATCTGGGGCGTCCGCTCCATGTACTCAAAGATCTTCTCCGAGGAGCCCACGGCCTTCCGCACGCTGGGGTACACGGACAGCAGCCCCTGGGGGGGGGCGGGCAGCGTGAGCTCCCCCCACCCCACAACGGGCCGGGGGGCAGACGGGAGGCCCTGTCTGGCTGCTCCCCGCTCGGCCCAGCGGGAGGGGTCGGCCTGGGTCTGGGCCCCCCTGGCGTCCCCCTCGGCCCCCCACTCACCTCCAAGGCCATGCTGAACTGGATTGTGTAGAGGAGGAAGGTCACCAGGTCCCCGGTGCTGAGGCCCCCGGCGGCCACCAGCCGCCCCCCGCAGTACAGGATCCCCACGTTCACCGCCTGCCCCGACAGCTGGGGGCAGATGGGTTAGTCTGGTGGGGCTGGCCACGTGGGGGGCCCACAGCTCCTGAGCAGCCACCTTGGGGGCGGGGGCACACCCTGACAGCGGGCAATGGGGGGTGAGCTGGGAGGGGGGCAGACGCTGACGGGGGGGACCTTCTGCCTCTCCTTCCCCTAACACCAACCTCTCTGCCCCCCACCCAAGGGGTGGCAGGTCTGCGATGCAGCGAGGACTGTGTCACTGCTGTGCTGCGCCGCTCTCTCCTGACCCCCTGTGCCTGCCTCAGTTTCCCTGCCCGGCTGGGGGCTCTCACTGAGGGGGGCTGCCCCATCAGCACGGACACAGCAATAGCTCCGGCTGCCCCGCGCCCCGAGTCCAGAGCAGGGAGAGCCGGCCGGGGACCCCTTGCTGGGAGGGTGAGTTGCCCATAAGGTCTCTCAGTCGGCTGAGGATGTGGGGGGGAGGGGCAGGGCCCCCCATTTCCCCAGGCTGGGACCCAATAGCCCTTCTCTTCTACCTGCCGCCTGAGAGTCCCCTCTGGCTGCGAGTGGGGGGGGCAGACCCCACAGCCCTCGGCTGGGCCCCCCCCGGCCCCCTTACGCTGTTGGCCCAGGTGGAGGCGGCGTAGGCGGCGGCCTCCCCCTGGTTGAGCCGGTAGGTGTCCTGCAGCCGCTGGGCGTAGCGCCGGGCCGCCCCTTCCTCGTTGGCGAAGCTGCGCACGGTGGCCATGGCCTGGAAGGTCTCCACCGCCACCTCGTTGGCCTTGGCCAGCGACTCCTGCACCCGCTGCGCCAGGCTCTGGGGGGGGAGGGGCGATCAGGCCGCGAGGGCGAGGGGCGTGTCCCTGCCCGGGGGGGGGGGGTACTTGGTGGAATTTCCCAGAGTGCTTTGGGCACCAGCACGATGAGGGGCAGGTTGAGGTGTAAGTGGGGGCTGAGCGGGATGGGGGTAGTGGGGGGCAGGTTATGGGGTAGGAGATGAACAGAATACGGGTGATAGGAGGTAGGTTGTGGGGCAGGTTGGAGGGTGGAACAGGGGCAGGTTATGGGGCAGGTGCAGGATGGGACAGTGGGGGGCAGGTTGTGGGGCAGGTTGGAGGGTGGAGCAGGGGCGGGTTATGGGGCAGGTGCAGGATGGGGCAGTGGGGGGCAGGTTGGAGGGTGGAGCAGGGGCAGGTTATGGGGCAGGTGCAGGATGGGGCAGTGGGGGGCAGGTTGGAGGGTGGAGCAGGGGTGGGTTATGGGGCAGGTGCAGGATGGGGCAGTGGGGGGTAGGTTGTGGGGCAGGTTGGAGGGTGGAGCAGGGGCGGGTTATGGGGCAGGTGCAGGATGGGGCAGTGGGAGGCAGGTTGTGGGGCAGGTTGGAGGGTGGAGCAGGGGCGGGTTATGGGGCAGGTGCAGGATGGGACAGTGGGGGGCAGGTTGTGGGGCAGGTTGGAGGGTGAAGCAGGGGCGGGTTATGGGGCAGGTGCAGGATGGGGCAGTGGGGGGCAGGTTGGAGGGCGGAGCAGGGGCAGGTTATGGGGCAGGTGCAGGATGGGGCAGTGGGGGGCAGGTTGGAGGGTGGAGCAGGGGTGGGTTATGGGGCAGGTGCAGGATGGGGCAGTGGGGGGCAGGTTGTGGGGCAGGTTGGAGGGTGGAGCAGGGGCGGGTTATGGGGCAGGTGCAGGATGGGGCAGTGGGAGGCAGGTTGTGGGGCAGGTTGGAGGGTGGAGCAGGGGCGGGTTATGGGGCAGGTGCAGGATGGGGCAGTGGGGGGCAGGTTGTGGGGCAGGTTGGAGGGTGGAGCAGGGGCGGGTTATGGGGCAGGTGCAGGATGGGGCAGTGGGGGGCAGGTTGTGGGGCAGGTTGGAGGGTGGAGCAGGGGCGGGTTATGGGGCAGGTGCAGGATGGGGCAGTGGGAGGCAGGTTGTGGGGCAGGTTGGAGGGTGGAGCAGGGGCGGGTTATGGGGCAGGTGCAGGATGAGGCAGTGGGGGGCAGGTTGTGGGGCAGGTTGGAGGGTGGAGCGGGGCGGGTTATGGGGCAGGTGCAGGATGAGGCAGTGGGGGGCAGGTTGTGGGGCAGGTTGGAGGGTGGAGCAGGGGCAGGTTATGGGGCAGGAGGGGCGGTACCTGGTGGAGTTTCCCGGAGAGCTTGGGCACCAGCAGGATGAGGGGCAGCCCCACGGCGGTGAAGAGCACCAGGCGCGGCGACACCTGCACCATGAGGCCGAAGAAGAAGACTCCCCGCACCCCGGACCACATCAGCTGGTTCAGATTCTCGCTCAGCGCCTCCATCACCGTGTCCGTGTCGGCCGTCACCCGCGAGGTGATGTCCCCTGGGGGGCGGCAGGGGGCACGTCGGTGCTGAGTGTGGGGGGGTAGAGGCAGAGGCCAGCGGGAGAAGGGTCCGTCCCCTCCATCAGGAACCAGTACCAGCTCATTCGCTGTCCCGCTCGACCCACTGACCACCCTTTATCAGAGGCAGCAGGGCGGGATGCCAGGTGGGCGCTGGCCGGCGAAGGGGCCCGGTTAAACCAGCTCCCCGCACGGACCGGCTGCCTGCCCCTGTGCTGCGGCCGCTGACCCAGAGCGGGAGGAACGCGAGCGGCCGAGACAACTCACGTCTAACCCGGGCTCATCGGCTAATCGCCCGCTCGACTCCTCGCTTACGTCCCTAGCCCATGACCCAACTGGTAGCCGTGGCCCCCAGGAGACCTTCTGCCAGGCTGCCGCGCCCCCCAGCGCCGGCCACAGCTGGCTCCTTAACGCACAGGCTGGGGGACGCAGTGAGCCGTGGGGTGCCATGGGGTGGGGGCTGTGCAGGGAAATGTGGCACTAAGGGGGTGGAGGACTCAGGGTGGGATGTGGGGGGTGAAACAGGATCAGGAGAGCTGGTGGGAAGAAGAGCACAAAATGAAGGGGGAATCCCAGGGGATCCCAGGGGGGCATGGGGGTCCTGGGGGCAGGACGGGGGAGACTCTGGGGGAGACTCTGAGACCTGTTACGGTGCGGCTGGCGTGGAAGAAGGCGATCTCCTGGTGCAGGAGGGAGCAGAGGGTTCGGGGTAGGGAGCCCTGGGGCGGTGTGTGGGGGGGTTGCCGTGGGGCGGGGTCCCGTACCGGTGCGGCTGGCATTGAAGAAGGCGATCTCCTGGCGCAGGACGGAGCTGAAGACCCGGCTCTGGATGCGCATGTGGATCCGGTTCATGGTCTCCTTATAGATGGTGTCGCAGATGAACTTGGCCACGGCACTGGGGATGACCGGGGGGGGGGACATCGTTAGGACGTTTCCCTCCCTGCGTCAGAGATCTGAGCCCATTGCGCCCCCGACCCCAGGGCACGTTGAGACCCGCAGCCCCGTCGGGGTGGGAGGACGGGACACGGGGACCAGAAATCTCCCAGTGAGAGATCGGCAGCCCCGGGCCCGAGGGCAAGAGCCGCCCACCGAGCCCTGGGCCGGGGGAAGTGACCAGCACACCAGCCCTCCAGCTCCCAGGGGGGACGCTGGCCCGCAGCTCCACGGCCGGCCGGAGGTTCCACTTCCCGCCACAGGGAACACAACCCCTCCCCCCCGGCACCTCTCGGGGGCAGCCTGCGGAAATAGCCACGTTTCCCGGCACACTCCCCCGCTGCTGTGTGCTCGGTCCTGCCGCCCCCCAGCGAGGAAGACGCAGTCCGTACCTGCTGGCACTGATGAGGAACATGGCCCGGACGGCCCGGACGAAGGCCGAGGAGTCACCCCCATGCAGCACCCAGTCGGTCATGCGCCCCATGTAGTACGGGAAGGCCATCTCCCCTGTAATGGAGTGGCCTGGGGTGAGCTCAGACCAGGGTAATCCCACCGCTGCCACCATGAGTCCCCCCATGTATATGCCCCCTCTGCTCTAGCCATCTCCTGCCATGTGCTGGTACCAGGCCCAGTCCCTCCTTGCTTCACAATGGGGGGGAGGGGAGTTGAGTCCCTCTGCGGGGGGGTCCTGTCGCTCCCACCAAAGCGCACAACACCCCACTGAGGAACTGAATGTGGGGACCTCAGGAGCTCACTAGCCCCGTCTCAGGGCAGGACCCAGCGTGACTCAGTTTACACGTCTTCACTCGGTGCTCAGCCTCAGGGGGCTGTTGCTCTCATCACCCCCGCTGTACGTAGGAGGAAACTGAGGCACAGGGAGGGGGATGGGCCTCACACCAGGTCAGTGAGTGAATTATAGAATCACAGAACCCCAGGGCGGGCAGAGGCCTCAGGAGCCATCGGGTCCAGCCCCCTGCCCAAGGCAGGACCAGTCCAACTCAATCAGCCCAGCCAGGGCTTGGAGAGACCCCAGGCATCTCTGGTACCAGCGCCCTCCCTGCCCTTCAACCACTAGGCCGACAAGGGAGTTTCAAGGGGGCAGGTCGCTGCCACGTCCTCACGGCTCTTTGGGGCAGCCGTGTCCTCCACTCACCCATCCCTGCCCATCGGTCTCGGCGGGCCCCAGGCCGGCCCATTGCTCCTGCGCCCACCCGCTCCGGCCCTCTGTCCCCCCTACCCCCGGCGGTGGCAGCGCTGTGCCGTTTGCTGCACCCCCTGGCCCCACTCACCGAGCGAGGAGAGCACCAGGAACCCCGCCACGGCCCCGAAGCGCGCCAGGTCGGGGCGCAGGCAGGCCAGCAGGCGGCCCAGCGAGGGGCCCGGCGCCCCCTTCCCGGCGGGGGCCAGCTGGTGCCACAGGGCGGCCGCCAGCCCCCCCGCCCCGTAGGTCAGGCCCCAGACGTCCCAGCGCCCCCAGCCCTGCAGCAGCTCCCAGGGGGGCGCCCCGGGCCGGGCCAGCGCCAGCAGGGTCCCGCAGCAGGGCAGCAGCAGGCTGAGCAGGGCGGCCAGGGGCAGCAGCGCCTCCCGCAGCCCCCCGGGCAGGCCCGGCCCCCAGCCGCGGGCAGCCAGGGCGCTCAGGCTGAGCAGGGCCCAGCGCCCCAGGGCCACGGCCCAGGCCAGCGCCAGGGGGGGCAGCGGGGGGCAGCGCAGCGGGGCCAGGCGCAGGGTGAGCAGGTCCAGCAGCAGCGCCAGGGGCAGGGCCAGCCAGGCCACCGCCGGCTTCATCCCCGCGGCTCGGCCCGGGCTGCGCCCCGAGTCCCCGCTGCGCCCGGACCCCGCAGGGGGCGCGCTCCGCTCGCTGCGCCTCAGCGCTCGCTCCGGAGTGACTCCGCCAATGCGCCAAGCCTGATCCGGAGTGAGTCCGCCAGTGCCCGGCGCCGCTCCTCGTGCGTTCTCCCCCGCGCGCGGACCGGGGTCTGAACGCGGCTCCTGACGGGCTGGAGGCTCCCGGGCGCCCGGCCCCGCTCCGCAGCCGCCCCGTGGAAACGCGCCGCCGCTCGGAGCGGAGCGGAGCGAAGGACCGAGCGCCCTAGAGGGAGAAAGCGGCACCGGCCGCGGGTTCCCCGCCCAGGAACAGGCGGGTTCCTGAAAGTGAAACCGGATCAGCCCGGGGCCGGGGGGGCCCTGAGCCAGCGCCAAGCGTGTTGTGTGTGTGAAACCCCCCCAGCTGACGGGGGGGGGGGGGGGTCAGCGAGCGCGTAGCCCTGGGGCGGAGGCTGCCTGGGACTTGCATTAATCCCCCCCCCACGCACACACAGAGCGCAGGTGCTCCTGCCCCCCCCTCCACAGATGCGGCCCCGGGGCAGCTCTAGCGGGACCCCGAGCCCGGCCCGTGCGGTCCCCAAAGGGGAGGGGTCCGCAGCCGCCGGCCGCAGAGACCGCGCCGAGAAAACCACTAGGCAGCGCTGCCCCGGGCGCGCCCCCTCCCCCCCAGGCTCAGCCGCGCCCAGGGCTAATTGTGTCGTCTGGTGACTCCGGCCCCCTTTTGTCCGAGTGCTCTGGGGTGCGCGTGGAGATTGTGGGGGGGCCATCGGGAGGGTCGGGGTGCTGAAGGAGACCCCAGAGCCTCGGGGGAGGAGGGGAGGGGACATCCGAGGGGGCCGGAGGCTGCAGAACAGCTCGGTCCTGGCCACAGGCCGAGAGACGCTCCCACAGGTGTGACCCCAAACGCCGGCTACGGTGATATGCCAGGCGGGTGACTGTATCGATTATCCCCACGACATTCCGCCCCAGGCGGAGCGTTACAAGGGAGACCCCAACCCTGCCCTGGAGAAAGAGCTTAATGATCCAGCTTCACTCCCCCCCCCCCCCCCCGCGGTACTGAAAATTAATCCCCCAATGGCTGTCCACTGAGTCAGGGAACAGAAAGAAAACACCTTACTGCAAAGCCTCCCGCACTTGATTTGCATGTTCCCGTCCAGTCGCCATTTTTAAATGCCACTAGTCCGGACTAACTGCCCGCAGCTACACATGGCAGTGAAATGTTAACTCGAACTAAGTACTTAGTTCAAATTAACTGTCATACCTCACTGCAGGAATTCCACCTGTCATCACCTACATCCCCCAACTTCAACCTCTCCAATGCATTATCCACAATCCACAGCCTATCCTGGAAAATGACCCCTCACTCTCACAGGCCTTGGGGGAAAGGTCAGTCCTCGCCTGCAGACAACCCCTCAGCCTCAAAGAAATTCTTTCCAGTAACCACACATCACACCTCAGTCACGGTCTCCTAGGAGCCCAGCCCTGCAATGAGCCCCAGTGCCAACTCTGCCCACATAGCTACACCAGCGATTTCATCACTGGACCCAACCACACCAGCCACCAAATCAGGGGTTCATTTAACTGCACATCCACGCATGTGACCTAGGCCATCACATGCCAGCAGAGCCCCGTGGCCGTGGGTATTGGCCAAACCGGACAAAGGATACATGGACACAAATCAGGCATCCGAAAAGGCGTCTCACAGGACCCTGCTGGGATGGTATAACCCGCCCCGGCACTCACTGCTGGGTCTCCCAGTCACGTAGCACAAAGCAACTTCAGACACCAGCTGAGAGAGAAACTGAGGCACTGGCCTCACCTGCCATCTGACACCCCTAGCCAGGGACCGAGCAAAGGCCTCCCTCAGCAGGGCCGCTACATGCAGCACCTAAAGGACACCAGACGCCAAGCGTGGGCTCTTCCAGCCCTCTGTCAGCGTCATGTAGCCGGACGGTTTCCTCCTCCCCCTCCCCTCTCGTTCTGCTTTCTGACTGAGCCCCTGCGCCTCTCCCCGCACATCTGAGGACGTGGGCTGTGCACTTCCTAGGTCTGTGTTCCTTCCTAAGGCGCGACAGAACGGCTCTTTTGTACAGGTTTTAATTACAGCCCAACAGGGTTAATCCTTTAAGACTTTCAAAGCCATGGCAGAGAACACAAACCCTCGACAGCCTAGGGCCCAGCCCCACAGTGGGCATCCCCCCAGTGCAGGGGGGTACATGGGGTCGGCAGTGGGGCAGGGCCACCCCTAGCTCTGGGATCCCGCGCTGCTGGTCTCCGTTCCTGAGGCCGAGCTGGAGGCTGAATTTTCTCCCAGTTTTGCTGTGGGGAGAGGAGAAAATGGCCCGGAGGCGGCGTTAGCTGGGGGTCTCCCAGCCAGAAAGGGGGGGGATTCAGCCCCCAGCTTCCCTGGCGATGTCCCCCAGATGGCTCCCGACCCCCCCACTGCACAGACACCCCGGCCCTGACAGCGGGGCCATGGCCAGGCCGCCAGGACAGAGCGGAACAGCTCCACCCCGGCCCCAGAGCCCCAGGGACCGGCCTGCTGCCCCCCCAGTGTCCCGCCAAAGTCCTGGGGCATGCTGGGAGCTGGTTGAGCGCTGCTCTGGGGGTGACCTTTGGCTGCGGCGCATTGGGCCCTGGACTGGGCACCGGCAGCGGGAGGCTCAGAGATCCCGGGGTGGGGGGGGAAGGGTGACGGCTGGGACGTCCTGGCAGCTCCCACTGGCCCAAGGCCTGTCAGAGCCAGTCACCAACGCATGGGCCCTCCTCAGTCACTGCTGGGCCCCTCTGCCCCCCATGGGATACCCCCACCCATCATGCACTGGGGCGCCTGGGCCCCATTTCCAGGGGTTACTCACTGGCTGCTGGAGCATAGCCAGGTTTGCGATGGCCTGAAATACAAGTGGGGAAAGGGGGTGAGTGCAGGGGAGCTGGAGGACCCCTCTCCAGCCCCCCCCCCAACACTGCACTGCTTGGTGGCATGTGGCTCCCGTGACCAGGTGGGGATTGCGTTCTCGCTGTTTGCCTGCTATGTGGCCTGGGATTTCCACTGTCCTATGGTAACCCTGGGTGCATGCCTCAGTTACCCAGGGGCATGCACCACTAGATAGCTGGGGCTGGGAATGCCAGATGTGACTCACGGCACATGCCCCACGGTCCCAGCCCATGGTGACCTGAGTGTGGGAGGGGTGTAAACAGGGACCCCTTTTGCCAGGGAAGCTGGACAACGGCGGGAGGGGCTGGCAGGGACAGAGCGGGGCTGCTGGGGGTGAGAGTCTGGCAGAGATGGGGGGCAGGGCCTGGCTCTGGGCCCTTCCCTGCCCCCCAAGCTGGGCTGTTCTGGCTGCTCCTGGCTCCTGTGCTGCCCAGTCTGGACCATGCTGGGTCCTTGGGAACCAATGACCCTCCTGTCCCCCTGCCAGCTGGGACCCCCCCCAGCTGTGGGTAGGGGGCAGGGTCCAGGGGCTCCCCACCCTGTGGTGACACCCCCAGCTTGAGAGAATCAGTGGGCAGAATGTGGCCCCCCCGCCTCAGAGTGGAGCACTGGGTGGCATGGCTGCAGGGAGGAGTAACGGTGTTCGAAATAGAGATCCTAATTCGAACTACCTAGTCCGTGCCGTGTAGCCGCGGGCACTGAGTTCGGACTAAGGGGGATTTAAAAATGGTGGCGCTAGTGTAGACGTGCCCTCAGTGGGGCTGTGGGACGGGGAGCCCAAGATCAGGGTTTCCGGTCAGCTGGGCACTTGGGCAGCTGCTCAGCCGAGTGTCCAACGCCCGCCAGCTGATTAGCAGAGCGCCCCCAGCTAGGTTTGTGTGTCCTGTGGTGGTGCCCAGCCACTCATGCCTCAGTGCAACAGAACAAAATGTATTCTGCACATGGAAGGAAAAGATCAGAGGGAACATAGCCCTGGAGAGTGGGGCCAGTGCTGCTGGGCCAAGCCGTCATGGTGGGGACACTAGGGCCCGAGTCACTGGACGGGGGCAGCAAGGCACGTGGGGGATGGACAGCCCTGGCTCCAGCCTGCCCCAGTCCCTTGTAATGAGCCCCTACCCTCCACCGCTGCCTGACTCAGACACCGCGGGCCAGGCACCAGCCCTGAACAGCGCCCTGCTTGGTCCATCCTCATCCATCCCACCACCCACACGTCTCATATCCATGGATTGGCAGGGCTCTGCTCATGATTCTGCTCCCCCTGTTCACATCCCAGCTCTCACCTGCTGATTTTCTCCTCCACAGCCAGACGCCGACCCCTGCGGCTCCAGCCAGACCCAGCGCGAGCAGGACGATGGCGGCCAGGACCCCGGGGGGCAGGGGGCCCTTCTCAGGGGCTGTGGGATGGAGAAGGGCTCAGTTATCAGAGGGCCTCCGCTGGGGCAGCCACAGGCCTTGGCCTTGAACAGCTCCAGCGAGCCCTGCAGACACGTGGCCTATGGGGAGGGGAGAAGCCGGGCTGGGAGGGGGACAGAGATGGGGCACATGCCACACAGATCCCAGAAATGTCCCTTGTAATGAGGCCAGACTGTGGAACTCCCCGACACTAGATGGTACCGTGGCCAGGAACACAGTGAGACTCTCTGAAGTATCAGCTGTTTCTCGAATACCCAGAGCTAGAAGGGCTCACACGGACAGTGGGCAGAGAGATTGGATAGTGCTGGCTCCGTCCCATCTCTGCGATTCCCATCGGGCTCTACCCCCTTCCTAGCCCCTTCCACCGCCCACTTACCCCAGACGAGGGCGGGCGCGGGCAGGCTGCTGTGCTCCACCCGGCAGGCGTAGCGGGGCCCGTCCGGCCGCGGGCCGATCTCCAGGGATGACTGGGTGTGGTAGGTGCCGTCAGCGAGGGGCAGGATCCCGCTGGAGCTCGTCTCCGCCAGGACGTCGCCTCCGTCCCGCACCCAGGAGAGGTGAATGGGACGCGGGTGGAAGCCCCTGGCGCGGCAGGAGAGGGTGACGGGGCCGTGGGGGGTGTCTCTGCGGGACACCGAGACCTCGGGGGGCACTGGGGGGAGACAGAGAGTGAGCCACATGGGACAGGGTGAGAAGCAGGAGACACAGGCCCTGTAGCATGTCAACCCCTCCCGTGGGTGTCAGACCCGTCTGCGCTCGTTCACACTGATCCGTACTGGGGCTGGCGAATCCGGTGTCAGTCCCAGACTCACTCCCACGGCCCCATGGGGGTAGCGGAGCTGGGCAGCTCCCAGCACAGGCCTGGCCGGTCTCCTTGGCTGCCCTGCTGTGACATGCTGGGGACTGTGTTCGCTCCCTCCCCTTGCTGTGTTGTGCGGGGCTTTGACTGTCCTGGGCTGCTCTGCTGGAACTCTCTGTGGGTCTGTCTACACTACCCCCCTAGTTCGAACTAGGGGGGGTAATGTAGGCAACCGGAGTTGCAAATGAAGCCCGGGATTTGAATTTCCCGGGCTTCATTTGCATAAAGCCGGCCGGCGCCATTTTTAAATGCCGGCTAGTTCGGACTGCGTGCCGCGCGGCTACACGCGGCACGAACTAGCTAGTTCGGACTAGGGGGGTAGTGTAGACATACTCTGTGTGTGTGTGTGTGTGTGTGTGTGTGTGCGCGCGCGTGTGTGTGTGTGTGTGTGTGTGTGTGTCCACTAGCACTGGAAGGGACCTTGAGAGTCATCGAGTCCAGTCCCCGGCCCTCACAGCAGGACCAAATACTGTCTAGACCATCCCTGATAGACATTTATCTAACCTACTCTGAAATATCTCCAGAGATGGGGATTCCACAACCTCCCTGGGCAATTTATTCCAGTGTTTAACCACCCTGACAGTTGGGAACTTTTTCCTAATGTCCAACCTAAACCTCCCTGGCTGCAGTTTAAGCCCATTGCTTCTTGTCCTATCCTCAGAGGCCAAGATGAACAAGTTTTCTCGCTCCTCCATGTGACACCCTTTAGATACCTGAAAATGGCTATTATGTCCCCCCTCAGTCTTCTCTTTTCTAAACTAAACAAACCCAATTCCTTCAGCCTTCCCTCATAGGTCATGTTCTCTCTAGACCTTTAATCATTCTCGTTGCTCTTCTCTGGACCCTTTCCAATTTCTCCACATCTTTCTTGAAATGCTGTGCCCAGAACTGGACACAATACTCCAGCTGAGACCTAACCAGCGCAGAGTAGAGCGGAAGAATGACTTCTCGTGTCTTGCTCACAACACACCTGTTAATACATCCCAGAATCACGTTTGCTTTTTTTGCAACAGCATCACACTGCTGACTCATATTCAGCTTGTGGTGCACTATAACCCCTAGATCTGCCGTACTCCTTCCCAGACAGTCGCTTCCCATTCTGTATGTGTGAAACTGATTGTTCCTTCCTAAGTGGAGCACTTTGCATTTGTCTTTATTAAACTTCATCCTGTTTACCTCAGACCATTTCTCCAATTTGTCCAGATCAGTTTGAATTATGCCCCTATCCTCCAGATTAGTCGCAACCCCTCCCACCTCGGTATCATCTGCAAACTTAATAAGCGTACTTTCTATGCCAATATGTAAATCGTTGGTGAAGATATTGAACAGACCCGGTCCCAAAACAGACCCCTGTGGAACCCCACTTGTTATACCTTTCCAGCAGGATTGTGAACCATTAATAACTACTCTGAGTACGGTTATCCAGCCAGTTATGCACCCACCTTATAGTAGCCCCATCTAAGTTGTTTTTACCTAGTTTATTGATAAGAATATCATGGAGACCGTATCAAAGGCCTTCCTAAAGTCTAGGTATATGACATCCACTGCTTCTCCCTTATCCACAAGGCTTGTTATCCTATTAAAGAAAGCTATCAGATTGGTTTGACATGATTTGTTCTTTACAAATCCATGCTGGCTGTTCCCTATCACCTTATGAGACACAGCCTAAGACCAGAGAGACTGATCTTGCCTGGACAACAGGGGAAGTCTGCCTGAATGTACCCGGATTGGTGAGCATGACACCGTGTGCTTAGCATGCGCATTCTGCTTGTTTGGGAATTGTCAATAAATAGAGGATAAGGACATTACCGTGTGAGGCTCTTTCAGTGGTTAAAGACTGCAAAACCCGCAGGAAGATGCGCCCTGAGCCCTAGGAATGGGGTGAGGGTGGGTGTGTGAATTCACAGGGTAGCACCTTGAGCCCTAGGAACTGGGTAAAGGTGTGTGTCCCTACAGTGTGGAAAGGAGAGAGAAATTTGTGCGGGTAACACCTCCCAGAGGGTTAGAGTACCTGGATGGACCAGCCATCCCAAGGGGATCTACTTCTACTGGCCGGGGATATTTGCACCGTGCAGCGATATTGCCGGTCCTGCGACTCCTGCCAGAGGGCAGAGAAAGCCCAAGACAGGTGGGGGGCAGGGGGGAGCTACCTTGAGGTTCTGGCCCATCATAGAGGAGCCTTTCCAGAAGGCAGTAATAGATCTAGTGGGGCTCCTCAGTCAGGCAACCCAGACAGGGAAGAAATACATCCTGGTGGGGGTGGATTTGGCTACCAACTGCCCTGAGGCCATGGCTCTGCCCTCTAGTGAGGCAGACATGGTGGCATACGCGCTGCTGGCCCTTTTCAGCAGGGCGGGGATCCCTTAGGGGGTCCTGATGGACCAGGGGTCCAATTTCATGTCAGCCCTGCTCCGGTGCTTGTGGGAAAAGTATGGGGTCTGGCTCACCTGGTGTGACAGTGGGGGAGTTGTCTACTCTTGTAGAACACCGTCTTGTAGTTCTGTGTTCATTCTGTTGTTACATTCACTCTTTGCTATAGTGTGCTATGTGTGAGTGTGTGTGTGTGTGTGTGTGTGTGTGTGTACGTGTACCTCAGTTTCCCCCGGCCACTGCAGTCTCTCTGCATGAGTGGAAAGGCTGGGGAGGACTCACTGCAGATGTGCGATGTGTCCAGACACCTGAGGGCCAGACACAGGAGATCACAACTCCTGCCCGGGAAGGGAAACCTAGGACAGGTGGGGCCGACACCAGGCAGGGGTGTAGGGCCTGGGGAGAGATTCAGTCTCAGCAGGATTAGGAGGAGAGAGAGGGCTTAGAGCAGAAGTGGTGAGGGGCCTGGGACCCATTCTCCCTAAGAGGAATGAGACTGGCTGCTCTGGGTACCCGTGTTACCATCGCTTCTGTGCTACGCTGTGTCTCTGGGAACCAATAAACTTCTCTTCTACCTGCCGCCCGAGAGTCATGTCTGGCTACAAATGGGGGTGCAGGGTCAGGGGCTCCCCAACACTCCTTAACACCTGGGCCCCAGCATATGGCTCCTGGTCCAACAGGCTGGTGGGGAGGTTCCAGGGGACCCTGAAGCAGATGCTAAAGTCCTTCATGTACCCACAAGTACCTGCCCCACCTGCTGTCTGCACACAGGTTATCTGTGTTCAGACCCAAGGGTCTGCCAGTGCACAGTGATGCAGGGACTAATGTGTGTGTGTTGGGGGGGGGGTGCTGAGAGGCCCTTGTCCCCCTCCTTAGACCTTTGGCGAGGGGGTTGCCAACTCTCCTGCAGCAGACAGACCCGACTCCATTGCTGTACATGGTGTCAGGTGCATCCAGTCCAGGAGAGTTGGCAACCCCCGACCGCCACAGCGGAGGAGCCCTGGGGTGGCTGGCAGCAGGGCCAGCAGAGGGGTCCCCATGCGACTGGTGGGCAGGGGGCCCCGTGGGCCGGTGAGGGGTGTGGAGTTGGCAGGACCCGGGGGGAGGGGCTGCCCAGAGGTGGACCCGGGGCTGTAGGAGCTGGCAGTGGGGGCAATGCGGAAGCTGGGTGCAAAGCCTAGGGGAGCCGGAACTAGGAATGTTAAATTTCGATTAATTGACTAATCGAATAGTCGGTGCAATCTGCATCCACAGGGCCAGCCCCCACTGACCCCAGGTTCCACGTGTCACGGATGCTATGAAATGCCGCTTGCAGCCTGGGGCCAGCTGGACTCCCTGGGCTGCACATGGTGTTTCAAAACAGCAGTGATACACAGAGCCCAGGGTCTAGTCCCAGCCTACACATGGCGCTGCTGCTTTGAAGCACCCCTTCCTCTCCCCCTGTGACAACGCGTTGGGGAGCCCCCGACCCTGCAGCCCCGTCCGCAGCCCGAGGGGACTCTCAGCTGGCCAGTAGAATAGAAGGATTATTGTTTCTCAGAGATACAGCGCAGGCTCCACATTGTCACCAGAGCCAGGGCAGAGCCTTAGTCCTCTTGGGGGGAGGGGCACCTGAACCCCTGAACCCCCCTGTCCATAACTTAGTCCGCTCCCTTCATGCTTCCCCCCCAGCCAAGACTGCCCCAACTCCCAGCAACTGGTCCCTCCACCCCCAGGCAGCCACACCCCTGGTTTTGTTTCAGGTTCCACTCCCTAGCCCAGGTGTCAAGCGGCTAGGCCATGGCTACGTGCCCCCCTCAGGGACCATCCCTGCAGTGGGTCCCTCACACACAGACACACCCACAGTCTCTGCAGAGCAGCACAGGGCAGTAGGGGTCACACCTAGCACAACACGGCAACCAGTGACTGCAAAATGAGAGTGGATCCAGGGACACAAGATTGAACAGCCCTGCATCAAGTCATCTGCCCCCCCTCCGCCCCGTCAGCCCCCTGTGGCCTTTGCTCACTTGCCATCATAGATCCCCACGGCTCACTCACCCTGCCGCTCCAGGACTCCCTGTCCCTGCTGCACCAGGCTCCGCAGGGCGTCCAGGCACTCCATCCGCATGCAAAACTGGACGTACTGAGTCCAGATCCTGCCCATCTCCCAGCTCTGCTTCTGCAGTAAGGCCACGGGCACGGCCGCCACCCACGTTCCCGTCTGGTTGTCGAAGCTGATGTAGTCCTGCCCGTCATAGGCATATTGGAACCGTGGGTCCCCGGGGGTCTCGTCGCTCAGGGCACAGCCCACATAGACCTGCTCTGTGTGGAAGCCTGCAGAGCAGGGAGAGAGCTCAGAGCCTGCCCGGGGAGCTGGGAAATGTGTCCGTGGACAGGTGGGACACGGGGGAGTGGGGGAGGGGGGGGCTGGGCTGAGTTAGTCTGTAACTAGAAACCTTAAAAAACAATAGTCTGGTAGCACTTTATAGACTAACGAAACACATAGCTGGGATCATGAGCTTTCGTGGGCACAGCCCCCTTCTTCAGATGACTGTATTAACTCTCTTTGCTTTGCTTTGCTGTTCTGTGGTGACTGTGGGGGTGCCTCGGTTTCCCTGGGCACTGCAGCACTGCCTGGGGGAGGCTGGGCATGACTCATTGCAGAAGTGTATTGGGGCCAGACACAGGAAATCTTGGGGAAGGGAGACACAGAGTGGGCGGGGTTGCACCAGGCTGGGGGTAGGGCCTGGGGGAAGGGCAGGGTGAGGATGGGAGAAGGGGCTGAGGGCAGGAAGGGGGTGAGGGGCCCGGGACCCCTTCTTCCTGAGAGGAATGAGGCTGCCTGCTCCTGGTCGCTGTGCTAACATTGATCCTGCGTTACGCTGTGTCCCTGGGACCCAGTAAACCTTCTTTTCTACCTGCTGCCTGAGAGTCACGTTTGGCTGCGGATGGGGGGGCAGGGCCCAGGGACACATTAATAGCAAGAAGTTTCAGACACTCACCGCCTGTCTGGTTGTATTTCTTCATCAAGCTCTTCATACCTCCTTTAGAGTGATCATCATATGTCCAGAACTCCCGGGTCTTTTTCAGGAAAAACTCCGGGCCCAGGGCCTGCGCCGCCCATGCCTGGCTGGGTCTGACCTCCCGCGTGTCGCTACTGTAGTGCATGAACCTCACATTGTCTGCCTGGGCCGTCATGGTGAAGTGGTAGGTTCCATCCTCTCTGGTGACCATGGTGACCATCACGGCCAGCCTGTGGTTCCCTAAAGCAGCAGCAGAGAGATTGAGTCCGGCAGCCGCTTCCTCCCTCACTTGTGGGCACCAGGTCACCCAATGGAGACAGAAGAGACCTCCCAGCCCTCCCCTGGGCGAAGGAGGAGCTGGGCTCTGTCAGCAACCCACTGGGCGCGGGGTCAGGGGGATCAGGAAGGACGATCTCTCAGCCTGCGTCTTTGAAAGCCGGTGGCTTGTTTGGGGGGGGGGAGACATCGGCGGGGGAGTTAACTGCCCCCCAAAGACCTGCCCCCTGGGCAAAATGCCCCAGGAGCAGAGAGAGGGAGTGCAAAGAGCGGAACGGAGGCATTTGTGAGGTGTGCAAGGCTGCGGAGTGTCGGGGTGTGTCCATGTGCTCTCTGCGCGTGTGAACGTGCGGGGATGGAGGAGCGGGGCACTAGTGTGTGCGAGGCCCTTTGTCCTCAGCGTTTAGCAAACAAAACCTGAACACAAGGGCGATGAGTCTGTGTCTCTGAGCACCAACCTGCAGCCCTTCCCGTGAACGGAACGCTCCCGGCCTGCAGGGACGTGGGGCTCTCGGGGACCTGCCAAGCAGCCCCCACTTCCTACTAGAAGCCGGGGAGAAGAAGCCTGTCCGCTCCCCATTCCTCACATGGTAAGGCTGCCTGCCACATGACAGGCCCATGGCAGTGAGGCTGCGGGTGCGGGGTACGGACATGAGTCACTTTCTGTTTCCAGTGGAGCCCAGCGCTGGCAGAGCTGGGGGACCGGGGTTCAAGCCACGTTCCAGCATAACCCCACCCCCCTGCTCACTGAATTTGTCACATGAGCGATAAGCACAGCAAGCCCTTAACTCTGCACGGCTGCTGGTGGGGACGCTGGGCCGAGGGAATGGCATGTTTACTGCAGCTACAGGAGAATGGCTGATTGCACCCCATGCCTGCCCCGCCCCCCGGCACTCCCAGCACTGCTACCCTAGAGCTGCTCTTAGAGCAGCCGGATCCCCAGGCCCCCGGGAGTCCAGTTCCTCACCTGCTTCCCACAGACCCTCTTGTGCCCCCCCCCGGAAAGCAAGCCATGGCCCCCAGTTTGATACCCCTGCATTAGCGGGAGCCGTCCTATCTGTCACAATCACACTTCCCACGCTCCCCCTGCTGGGGCCCCCCCGGTTCCCCACTGACTCCCAGACTGAGCTCACCCTGCCCCCCCCCAGCCCCACTCACTCACCCCCAGCCACAGCTGGAGCCAGGAGCCCCCCGCACAGCGCCAGCAGGAGCCCCCAGGCCATGGCCCCTGTGCTGGAGGCAGGGGGAATCACCAGCCACCACCACGAGTGCACAGTCCGTGTGTTGAGGGGCAGCCCCGTAAGACAAAGCCAGATTCTCCAGCTGTTGGGTCCCAGCAGGAGGAGGGCTCAGCCCAGCAGGGGCAGGTGAGCCAAGCAGCCTGGTGCAGAGCAGGGCATGGCGGGGTGCCACATGGGGGGAGGGGAAGCAGGCACACCGAGCTCCCTGCCACTTTCACTGTCACTATCACTATCACTTCCCCCATGACCCAGCTCCCTGGCTGGCCAACCCAGGCGCAGGTAGAGGCTGTTTGTCACCTGTCAACGGGCAGAAGTGTCTGATCCAGGTTCTGCAGACATCCCAAGGCAGCCGGTCCCAGCCTGTGCCCAGGAGGTGGGCTACCAGGCGGCAGGGGCAGGCTCGGCAGGAGCTGCAGGGTCTGCGGTCGTGGGGAGGAGGGCACCAGAACTTCCAAAAGGGCTGAACCCGCTGTGGGGCAGGACATGGGGCATGGCGGGTACCATGGAGGGACCATGTTGCCACAAAATGGCAACAAAAATGATTCTGGGTTTGGAACGGTCCCGTATGAAGAGAGATTAAAGAGACTGGGACTTTTCAGCGTGGAAAAGCGCAGACGAAGGGGGGACAGGATCGAGGTCTATAAAATCATGACGGGTGTGAAGAAAGTGAATGAGGAAACGTTATTTACTTGTTCCCATAACACAAGAACTAAGGGTCACACAATGACATGAATAGGCAGCAGGTTGAAAACAAACCAAAGGCAGTTTTTCTTCACTCACTGCACAGTCAACCTGTGGAACTCCTCGCTAGAGGATGTTGTGAAGACCAGGACTTTAACGGGGTTCAGATAAGAACTAGATGAATCCATGGAGGTTGGGTCCATCAGTGGCCATTAGCCAGGCTGGGCAGGGATGCTGTCCATGGCCTCTGTTGGTCAGAGGCTGGGAATGGGTGACAGGGGAGGGATCACTGGATGGTTCCCTGTTCTGTTCTCTCCCTCTGGGGAATCTGGCATTGGACACTGTGGGCAGACAAGACACTGGGATAGATGGGTGTTTGGTCTCATCCAGTCTGGCCGCTCTTAGGTTCTTCTTCCAAAAGGCCGGCAAATCTATCGCCCATCTATAAGAAGAGAAATAAGAGCAATCCAGGAAACTACAGACCAGTCAGTTTAACTTCTGTGCCAGGGAAGATAATGGAGCCAGTAATTAAGGAATCATCTGTAAACACCTGGAAGATAATAAGGTGACAGGTAACAGCCACCATGGATTTGTAAAGAACAAATCACATTAACCAATCTGCTGCTTCCTGTGACCGGATAAGGAGCCTGGTGGCTAAGGAGGCGGCGGTGGCCGTGGGATACCCGGACTGCAGTGAGGCATTTCACACGGTCTCGCAGGATCTTCTAATCAATACACAAGGGAAACACAGATGAGGCTACTGTAAGATGGGTGCAGAACTGGCTGGAGAACCGTTCTCAGAGAGTCTGTTATTAACAGTTCCCAGGCAATTCCCCTGGGCAATTCCAGTGTTTAACAACCCGGACGGGTAGGAAGATTTTCCTAATCTCCAAACTAAATCTCCCCTGCTGCAACCCCATAGCTATTTTTGTTGACCTTTCCTGAACCTTTTACAATGCCAATTAAGGATACCATTGGATTTACCTCACGGCGCTGTGTCCATTTGTCCCTTTTCCCGCCAATTCTCCCCCTGGCCCTTTAGCCACGTTCGATTTACCTCACGGCTCTGTGTCCGTTTGTCCCTTTTCCGCCAATTCTCCTCCGGCCCTTTAGCCACGTTCGATTTACCTCACGGCTCTGTGTCCGTTTGTCCCTTTTCCGCCAATTCTCCCCTGGCCCTTTAGCCACGTTCGATTTACCTCACGGCTCTGTGTCCGTTTGTCCCTTTTCCCGCCAATTCTCCCCCTGGCCCTTTAGCCACGTTCGATTTACCTCACGGCGCGGTGTCCATTTGTCCCTTTTCCCGCCAATTCTCCCCCTGGCCCTTTAGCCACGTTCGATTTACCTCACGGCGCTGTGTCCATTTGTCCCTTTTCCCGCCAATTCTCCCCCTGGCCCTTTAGCCACGTTCGATTTACCTCACGGCTCTGTGTCCGTTTGTCCCTTTTCCGCCAATTCTCCTCCGGCCCTTTAGCCACGTTCGATTTACCTCACGGCGCTGTGTCCATTTGTCCCTTTTCCCGCCAATTCTCCCCCTGGCCCTTTAGCCACGTTCGATTTACCTCACGGCTCTGTGTCCGTTTGTCCCTTTTCCGCCAATTCTCCCCTGGCCCTTTAGCCACGTTCGATTTACCTCACGGGGCTGTGTCCGTTTGTCCCTTTTCCGCCAATTCTCCTCCGGCCCTTTAGCCACGTTCGATTTACCTCACGGCGCTGTGTCCATTTGTCCCTTTTCCCGCCAATTCTCCCCCTGGCCCTTTAGCCACGTTGGATTTACCTCACGGCTCTGTGTCCGTTTGTCCCTTTTCCCGCCAATTCTCCCCTGGCCCTTTAGCCACGTTGGATTTACCTCACGGCTCTGTGTCCGTTTGTCCCTTTTCCGCCAATTCTCCCCTGGCCCTTTAGCCACGTTCGATTTACCTCACGGCTCTGTGTCCGTTTGTCCCTTTTCCCGCCAATTCTCCCCTGGCCCTTTAGCCACGTTCGATTTACCTCACGGCTCTGTGTCCGTTTGTCCCTTTTCCCGCCAATTCTCCCCCTGGCCCTTTAGCCACGTTCGATTTACCTCACGGCGCGGTGTCCATTTGTCCCTTTTCCCGCCAATTCTCCCCTGGCCCTTTAGCCACGTTCGATTTACCTCACGGCGCTGTGTCCATTTGTCCCTTTTCCGCCAATTCTCCCCCTGGCCCTTTAGCCACGTTCGATTTACCTCACGGCGCGGTGTCCATTTGTCCCTTTTCCGCCAATTCTCCCCCTGGCCCTTTAGCCACGTTCGATTTACCTCACGGCGCGGTGTCCATTTGTCCCTTTTCCGCCAATTCTCCCCCTGGCCCTTTAGCCACGTTCGATTTACCTCACGGCACTGTGTCCGTTTGTCCCTTTTCCGCCAGTTCTCCCCCGGCCCTTTAGCCACGTTCGATTTACCTCACGGCGCTGTGTCCGTTTGTCCCTTTTCCCGCCAATTCTCCCCCTGGCCCTTTAGCCACGTTCGATTTACCTCACGGCACTGTGTCCGTTTGTCCCTTTTCCGCCAATTCTCCCCCTGGCCCTTTAGCCACATTCGATTTACCTCACGGCACTGTGTCCGTTTGTCCCTTTTCCCGCCAATTCTCCCCTGGCCCTTTAGCCACGTTCGATTTACCTCACGGCGCTGTGTCCGTTTGTCCCCTTTTCCCACCAATTCTCCCCCTGGCCCTTTAGCCACGTTCGATTTACCTCACGGCGCTGTGTCCGTTTGTCCCTTTTCCGCCAATTCTCCCCCTGGCCCTTTAGCCACATTCGATTTACCTCACGGCTCTGTGTCCGTTTGTCCCTTTTCCGCCAATTCTCCCCCGGCCCTTTAGCCACGTTCGATTTACCTCACGGCTCTGTGTCCGTTTGTCCCTTTTCCCGCCAATTCTCCCCCTGGCCCTTTAGCCACGTTCGATTTACCTCACGGCGCGGTGTCCATTTGTCCCTTTTCCCGCCAATTCTCCCCTGGCCCTTTAGCCACGTTCGATTTACCTCACGGCTCTTTGTCTGTTTGTCCCTTTTCTCACCAATTCTCCCCCGGCCCTTTAGCCACGTTCGATTTACCTCACGGCGCTGTGTCCGTTTGTCCCTTTTCCCGCCAATTCTCCCCCTGGCCCTTTAGCCACGTTCGATTTACCTCACGGCGCTGTGTCCGTTTGTCCCCTTTTCCCACCAATTCTCCCCCTGGCCCTTTAGCCACGTTCGATTTACCTCACGGCGCTGTGTCCGTTTGTCCCTTTTCCGCCAATTCTCCCCCTGGCCCTTTAGCCACATTCGATTTACCTCACGGCTCTGTGTCCGTTTGTCCCTTTTCCGCCAATTCTCCCCCGGCCCTTTAGCCACGTTCGATTTACCTCACGGCTCTGTGTCCGTTTGTCCCTTTTCCCGCCAATTCTCCCCCTGGCCCTTTAGCCACGTTCGATTTACCTCACGGCGCGGTGTCCATTTGTCCCTTTTCCCGCCAATTCTCCCCTGGCCCTTTAGCCACGTTCGATTTACCTCACGGCGCTGTGTCCATTTGTCCCTTTTCCGCCAATTCTCCCCCTGGCCCTTTAGCCACGTTCGATTTACCTCACGGCGCGGTGTCCATTTGTCCCTTTTCCGCCAATTCTCCCCCTGGCCCTTTAGCCACGTTCGATTTACCTCACGGCGCGGTGTCCATTTGTCCCTTTTCCGCCAATTCTCCCCCTGGCCCTTTAGCCACGTTCGATTTACCTCACGGCACTGTGTCCGTTTGTCCCTTTTCCGCCAGTTCTCCCCCGGCCCTTTAGCCACGTTCGATTTACCTCACGGCGCTGTGTCCGTTTGTCCCTTTTCCCGCCAATTCTCCCCCTGGCCCTTTAGCCACGTTCGATTTACCTCACGGCACTGTGTCCGTTTGTCCCTTTTCCGCCAATTCTCCCCCTGGCCCTTTAGCCACATTCGATTTACCTCACGGCACTGTGTCCGTTTGTCCCTTTTCCCGCCAATTCTCCCCTGGCCCTTTAGCCACGTTCGATTTACCTCACGGCGCTGTGTCCGTTTGTCCCCTTTTCCCACCAATTCTCCCCCTGGCCCTTTAGCCACGTTCGATTTACCTCACGGCGCTGTGTCCGTTTGTCCCTTTTCCGCCAATTCTCCCCCTGGCCCTTTAGCCACATTCGATTTACCTCACGGCTCTGTGTCCGTTTGTCCCTTTTCCGCCAATTCTCCCCCGGCCCTTTAGCCACGTTCGATTTACCTCACGGCGCTGTGTCCATTTGTCCCTTTTCTCACCAATTCTCCCCCTGGCCCTTTAGCCACATTCGATTTACCTCACGGCTCTGTGTCTGTTTGTCCCTTTTCCGTCAATTCTCCCCCGGCCCCTTAGCCACGTTTGATTTACCTCACGGCGCTGTGTCCGTTTGTCCCTTTTCTCACCAATTCTCCCCGGCCCCTTAGCCACGTTCGATTTACCTCACGGCACTGTGTCCATTTGTCCCTTTTCCCGCCAATTCTCCCCCGGCCCCTTAGCCACGTTCGATTTACCTCACGGCACTGTGTCCGTCTGTCCCTTTTCCCGCCAATTCTCCCCCGGCCCTTTAGCCACGTTCGATTTACCTCACGGCTCTGTGTCCGTCTGTCCCTTTTCCCACCAATTCTCCTCCAGCCCTTTAGCCACGTTCGATTTACCTCACGGCGCTGTGTCCGTCTGTACCTTTTCCCACCAATTCTCCTCCGGCCCTTTAGCCACGTTCGATTTACCTCACGGCGCTGTGTCCGTTTGTCCCTTTTCCCACCAATTCTCCTCCGGCCCTTTAGCCACGTTCGATTTACCTCACGGCGCTGTGTCCGTTTGTCCCTTTTCCCGCCAATTCTCCTCCGGCCCTTTAGCCACGTTCGAGTTACCTCACAACGCTGTGTCCGTCTGTCCCTTTTCCGCCAATTCTCCTCCGGCCCTTTAGCCACGTTCGAGTTACCTCACAACGCTGTGTCCGTCTGTCCCTTTTCCACCAATTCTCCCCCGGCCCTTTAGCCACGTTCGATTTACCTCACGGCACTGTGTCCGTCTGTCCCTTTTCCCACCAATTCTCCCCTTGGCCCTTTAGCCACGTTCGATTTACCTCACGGCACTGTGTCCGTCTGTCCCTTTTCCCACCAATTCTCCCCTTGGCCCTTTAGCCACGTTCGATTTACCTCACGGCGCTGTTTCCGTTTGTCCCTTTTCTCACGAATTCTTCCCCGGGCCTTTAGCCACGTTCGATTTACCTCACGGGGCTGTGTCCGTTTGTCCCTTTTCTCACCAATTCTCCCCCAGCCCTTTAGCCACGTTCGATTTACCTCACGGCGCTGTGTCCGTTTGTCCCTTTTCCCGCCAATTCTCCCCCGGCCCTTTAGCCACATTCGATTTACCTCACGGCTCTGTGTCCATTTGTCCCTTTTCTCACCAATTCTCCCCCAGCCCTTTAGCCACGTTCGATTTACCTCACGGCGCTGTGTCCGTTTGTCCCTTTTCCCGCCAATTCTCCCCCGGCCCTTTAGCCACGTTCGATTTACCTCACGGCGCTGTGTCCGTTTGTCCCTTTTCCGCCAATTCTCCCCTGGCCCTTTAGCCACGTTTGATTTACCTCACGGTGCTGTGTCCGTTTGTCCCTTTTCTCACCAATTCTCCCCTGGCCCTTTAGCCACGTTCGATTTACCTCACGGCGCTGTGTCCGTTTGTCCCTTTTCCCTCCAATTCTCCCCCTGGCCCTTTAGCCACGTTAGATTTACCTCACGGCGCTGTGTCCGTCTGTCCCTTTTCCCACCAATTCTCCCCCAGCCCCTTAGCCACGTTTGATTTACCTCACGGCGCTGTGTCCGTTTGTCCCTTTTCCCGCCAATTCTCCCCCTGGCCCTTTAGCCACGTTAGATTTACCTCACGGCGCTGTGTCCGTCTGTCCCTTTTCCCACCAATTCTCCCCCGGCCCCTTAGCCACGTTCGATTTACCTCACGGCGCTGTGTCCGTCTGTCCCTTTTCCCACCAATTCTCCCCCGGCCCCTTAGCCACGTTCGATTTACCTCACGGCGCTGTGTCCGTCTGTCCCTTTTCCCGCCAATTCTCCCCTTGGCCCTTTAGCCACGTTCGAGTTTCCTCACGGCGCTGTGTCCGTTTGTCCCTTTTCTCACCAATTCTTCCCCGGCCCTTTAGCCACGTTCGATTTACCTCACGGCGCTGTGTCCATTTGTCCCTTTTCCCGCCAATTCTCCCCCGGCCCTTTAGCCACGTTCGATTTACCTCACGGCGCTGTGTCCATTTGTTTGGGGTCTGTCCCCAGCAATGGGAGGAGATAAAACACAAACCACAGAGAATACATTTTTGGGGGGATCCCACTGGGTGTCTGCACCCCGGCCTGACCCACAGTCCCTTTCTGGGCCACGTGTTCCCTGCCCCAGGTTCCCCCATCAGGCCTTGTGCCCCTGCAGCCTCCTTCCTGGCCTGGTGCCCCTCACCCAGGCCTTCTGTCCTGACTCCTGCCCTCCTGGGCTGGTCCTCACATCCCTCTCCAGCTTTCCACCTCAAGCTGCCTCTTTCACTCCCCAGGCTGCCTACATCTCCTGCTGCAGCCACAACCCAGCCTCCCCGCCTGGGGGTTCCCTCTCATTCTTCCATCTCTGTGCGGAATGCATTTTATTCTGTGCACTGAGTGGGGTGCTGATGTGCACCATGGAGAGAAATCCTTGCTATGGGCTGGGAGTACATAGCTCATCAGCTCCCCCTGCCCAGCTCCCCAGCCCAGGCAGGCCCTGCCCCACCCCATGGGATGTCCTCCAGTCTGGCACAGATACTCCTGCCCGGAGACTGCTGACAGGGGGGTGCTGCCTGCGCCCTGGTTGGCTGGTCCCAGCGGCTGCCACTTGGGAAAGTGAAAGTGACTTTGAGCGTGATGCGGGGAGACAGACACTGACCCTGTGGGGGGGTCCCTGCTCCCTGCTGAGCCCCCCCCCGCCCACGGGCCATGGCCTGGGGGCTGCTGCTGGCGCTAGCTGGGGGGCTCCTGGCTGCAGTCGCCTCTGGGGGTGAGTGGGGGAGTTGGGGGCAGGGTGAGCCCCAGCTGTGGGTGAATGGGTATGTTGGGGGCACAGGGTGAGCCCTGACTGGGGGAGTCTGGGGGAGCAGAGTGATCCTCTGCTGGGGGCAAGTGGGGGGGCAGGATGAGCTTCATCTGGGGGTGAATGTGGGAGGCTGGGGGGGACAGGGGGTGTCCTGGCTGGGGGTGAGTGCGGGAGGGGTCGGGTAGGCCAGGGCAGTGGGGCAGGGAGGAAGCGGCTGCCGGACTCCACCTCTCTGCTCTTGCTACAGGGCACCACCGGCTGGCCGTGCAGTTCACAGCAATGATGGACGAGACGGGGACTTACCGCTCCACCATGGCGGCCCGGCTGGACGGCGTGCGGGTGGCGCACTACAGCAGCGAGACGCAGGAGGTCCGACCCACCCAGCCCTGGGTGACACAGGCCGTGGGCGCTGAGTATCTCCGGGAGAAGACCCAGAAGTTCTGGGTGCATGACCTGTACTCCAAACAAGATATCATAAGGTGGATGCGGCTGCACAACCAGACGGGCGGTGAGTGTCTGAGAGCGACAGGTGTCAATGGGCACGAGAGGGCGGCCCACCCAGAATCCTTCCCCTCGGGATCGGGGCCTCATAGGGCTGGGGGCTGCCCGAGCCAGCACTGGCCGGAAGCGGGAGTCCCTGCCCACGGAACCGGTCCTGTTCTCTGGCGGGTTTTCACTCCCGGTCCTTCCTGAGCGTCTGCCCTGACCCCGCCTGCCCCTCAGCATCCTCTGGAGTCCGTCACTAGCTCGGCAGGAGGCCGCCTGCATGGTTGGAGATGGTGTCACTGGTCAGTGGTCAGGTAGAGCCCCCCCAATCCACCCACCCACAGACATGGTTCCCTGCTCTCAATGCCTGGTGTTATATCTGGCCCAGCCCCCTCTGACCCTCCTGCCCACAGACATGGTCCCTGGCTCCCTGGGCAGGCTCTGAGCTCTCTCCCTGCCCCGCAGGGCTCCACACGGATCAGCTCCATGTGGGCTGTGCCCTGAGCGACCAGGCCCCCGTGGACCCACGGTACCAATACGCCTACGACGGGCGGGACTTCATCAACTTCGACAACCAGACGGGGACGTGGGTGGCGGCCGTGCCACTGGCCATCCTGCATAAGCAGCACTGGGAGACAGCAGACCAGGACTTCATGCAGTTTGTCCGGCAGTACCTGGCGCACGAGTGCGTGTGGACGCTGCGGAGCCTGGTGGAGCAGGGGCGGGACGTGCTGGAGCGGCAGGGTGAGTGAGCCCGTGGGGAGAGGGCAGCATTACTGCCAGGGGACTTGTGCATGGCTGGGAGAGGTAGAGTGGGCTAGTGGATTGGCCGCTGGGCTAGGACTGCAGCCTCCTGGCTTCTGCACCCTACTCTGTGGCTGTCCTACTGGGAGACATTAGCTGGTTGCGCCCTTGCTCCGTGCCTCAGTTTCCCCACGTGTACAATGGCACCTGCCTCCTGGTTAAGTGCTGTAAAGTGTGACCAATGGTGAGAGCGGCAGGCTGGCATTAGAGCAGAGGGGCTATTAGCCAGCCCTGGCTGCCTGGAGCCCCCACTCCGCAGGGCCTTTCCCCGGGCACCCAGCTGCCTCCGCTTCCCTCGTCGGGCCGAGACGTCCCAGCTCCGGGCTGCGAGTGGCTTTTCTTGGCATGCAGGACCCCAAAAGGCCCCGCGGTCAGTGAGGGCGAAGGGGGTGCGGGACAGGCAGGACAGGGGGTTGCAAAGAGAAAACCTGTTTGGAGCTTCCAGATGAAGCAGCTCCCGTTACAGATCAGTGTGAACGGGCCGAGTGGGAGTGGAGGGCTCCCCTGCTATCGGTCGCCCGGTGCACGTCCCTTCCCCACTAACCTCGTGGATGCTTGTAGGAACTGACGCATTATTAGTCCTCCCAGTCCCCACTATGTCACAGAAACACACACACACCCCAATTTGTGAAAGTGGAAGTCAGTCGCAGGGAAAAAATTCCCCCCTTTCATTTGTTTTGTGTAAATCCAAATTTTTTGGAACATATCTTGGACTCAAAGTGAGGGCAGCCTGTAGCTGACATGCTACGGGCCTGTGTCTCCTGCCTCTCACCCTGTCCCATGTGACTCATGCGCTGTCTCTCCCCAGTGCCCCCCGAGGTCTCGGTGTCCCGCAGAGACGCCCCCCACGGCCCCGTCACCCTCTCCTGCCGCGCCAGGGGCTTCCACCCACGTCCCATCCACCTCTCCTGGGTGCGGGACGGAGGCGACGTCCTGGCAGAGACGAGCTCCAGCGGGATCCTGCCCCTCGCCGACGGCACCTACCACACCCAGTCGTCCCTGGAGATCGGCCCGCGGCCGGACGGGCCCCGCTACGCCTGCCGGGTGGAGCACAGCAGCCTGCCCGCGCCCGCCCTCGTCTGGGGTAAGGGGGGGAGGGGGCACCGCCCTGTGGGAATCGCAGAGATGGGGCGCGGCCCGGTAGTGTCCATCTCCCTGCCCACTGGCCGCATGAGCCCTTCTGGCTCCGGGGATCGGTGTGACCCACAGGAATGGCTGACCCCTCTGAGTCCCAGGGGGTTCCTGGACGTGCTGGGGTTCTGGGAGTTCTGTAGCAGGGTCTCCGCCTGTAGCAGCCGGATGTACCGGTGCGGGGCCCCGACAGGTCTCCGGCTCTGCCGATGAGGATCACAGTCGGCAGAGTGCGAGTGTGCTGGGCTGTCTGAGTCCTTGCGCACCCTGCGAGAGCCCCCGAGCCCCCAAACCAGACCCGGAGAGAAGGCGCCGGCCAGGTTAGTCTCAGCCCAAGGCCAGTCCTAGCGGTCGGTGGGCTCTATTGAACCGCTCTGCGTATGGGCCCCCACAACGGGCCGGCTCAGGCCACGAGAGGTCTCCCTGCCCCCAGATCGGACAGAGACAGCCCCACCCCAACACTGCGTTACACACAGGTACCAACACATTACCACCCTGCCGCCGGGCCAGGCTCCCTCACTCCTTAGGTACTGCCCCTTGCCCTGCAGCTCGATGAGAGTGTCTCCCTCCGTCCCGCTGTTCGGTCAGACCCTGACTCGAACCTTCTCCATCCCACAGCCCCTGAAAAGGGCCACCTGTCCCCTGGGGTCCTGGCCATTTCCATCGCCCTGGCCCTGCTGGGTCTGGCTGCAGTGGTAGGAGCCGTCTGGCTGTGGAGGAGAAAATCAGCAGGTGAGTGCAGGTCCCAGCAGGACTGGGAAGTGAGGAGGGCTGGGGGGGGGGCAGCCCCAGGGGGAATGGCTCCTTCCAGTGCCCCCAGGGAGAGGTGGGACGGGGCCATGGGGCAGGGCCGGTCATTTAGCTTGGCTGTACTGGGGGCAGGGTGGGCTCTGTTGCTGGCTGGGAGGAGGCATTGGGGCTGGGCTGGGTGAGCTGCAGTCAGGTCCATGGGGGGCCATGTGTCCAGGGGGTCACCGTGGGGGAGGGGTCCCCCTGCTCCCCTGCACTCAGCCCCTTTCCCTGCTTGTGTTTCAGGCCATCGCAGCCAGTGAGTAACCCCTGGGAACGGGGTCCAGGCGCCCCAGTGCATGATGAGTGGGGGGGTTCCACAGGGGGCAGAGGGGGCCCCGCCCCCCCACCAGGATTCTCTGACACTCCTCCCCCCCCCGCTGCCAGTGCACAGCCCAGGGCCCCATCATGCCGCAGCCCAAGGTCACCCCAAGAGCAGCATTTGGCCGGCTCCCAGCATGCACTGGGGCCTTGGCAGGACGCTGGGGGGGCAGCAGGCCGGTCCCTGGGGCTCTGGGGCTGGGAGTGGGGCTGTTAGGCTCTGTCCCGGCGGCCTGGCCATGGCCCCGCTGTCAGGGCCAGGGTGTCTCTGCAGCACGGGGTTCAGGGGACATGGCTGGGGGAGCTGGGAGCTGAATCCCCCCCCAGCTAGGAGCCCCCCAGCAAACCCCACCTCCGGGCTGTTTTCTCCTCTCCCCACAGCAAAGACGGGAGAAAATTCGGCCTCCAGCTCGGCCTCGGAAGCAGAGTCCCTGAACACGGGATCCCAGAGCTGCGGGGGGCGAGACCATTCCCAGTGAGGGGGGGATTAGGGGACCCCCCCCCGGCCTCCGAGAACATGAGCCTCCAGCGGTGGGTGGAGGAGGAAGAGCTCAGCGCTGCTCATGCTCAGGGCCTGGGACTCCCCCAGACACGCGTCACACTGGGCCAGGAAGCCTGCAAGGTGCCAGCCTTGGGGAGCGAGCGCCCTGCTGGCCAGGCCTGTCTCGCTCTGGCTGTGGCAGAGGGACGGAGAACCGGGGTCTCCCTCTTGCTTTCCCGGTTCCAATGCTGTTTGGACTCCCCCAGGGGCCATCGTCCAGGGACCCAGGCAATCGCCAAGGGCCCAAGGGGTCCAGCCATGCAGCAGAGATCCACACGCCTCCAAGCTGAGAGCAGAAGCCTCCCCCCCCCCAGTGTAATTCCATCCTGCTGCAGTTCAGCCCCCAGGATCTCCCCTGCTCGCTCTGCTGTCGGGGTGTCGCTCTGCCATCACCGCAGGGCGGGGGCTGTCAGGGGCCACCCCTCTGCCCGGGTACCCCATCTCCGCAGGGCGGGGGCTGTCAGGGGCCACCCCTCTGCCCGGGTACCCCATCTCCGCAGGGTGGGGGCTGTCAGAGGCCACCCCTCTGCCCGGGTACCCCATCTCCGCAGGGCGGGGGCTGTCAGAGGCCACCCCTCTGCCCGGGTACCCCATCTCCACAGAGCGGGGGCTGTCAGGGGCCACCCCTCTGCCCGGGTACCCCATCTCCGCAGGGCGGGGGCTGTCAGGGGCCACCCCTCTGCCCGGGTACCCCATCTCCGCAGGGTGGGGGCTGTCAGAGGCCACCCCTCTGCCCGGGTACCCCATCTCCGCAGGGTGGGGGCTGTCAGAGGCCACCCCTCTGCCCGGGTACCCCATCTCCGCAGGGCGGGGGCTGTCAGGGGCCACCCCTCTGCCCGGATACCCCATCTCCGCAGGGCGGGGGCTGTCAGGGGCCACCCCTCTGCCCGGGTACCCCATCTCCGCAGGGCAGGGGCTGTCAGAGGCCACCCCTCTGCCCGGGTACCCCATCTCCGCAGGGCGGGGGCTGTCAGGGGACACCCCTCTGCCCGGGTACCCCATCTCCGCAGGACGGGGGCTGTCAGGGGCCACCCCTCTGCCCGGGTACCCCATCTCCACAGAGCGGGGAGCTGTCAGGGGCCACCCCTCTGCCCGGGTACCCCATCTCCACAGAGCGGGGAGCTGTCAGGGGCCACCCCTCTACCCGGGTACCCCATCTCCACAGAGCGGGGAGCTGTCAGGGGCCACCCCTCTGCCCGGGTACCCCATCTCCGCAGGGTGGGGGCTGTCAGAGGCCACCCCTCTGCCCGGGTACCCCATCTCCGCAGGGTGGGGGCTGTCAGAGGCCACCCCTCTGCCCGGGTACCCCATCTCCGCAGGGCGGGGGCTGTCAGGGGCCACCCCTCTGCCCGGATACCCCATCTCCGCAGGGCGGGGGCTGTCAGGGGCCACCCCTCTGCCCGGGTACCCCATCTCCGCAGGGCAGGGGCTGTCAGAGGCCACCCCTCTGCCCGGGTACCCCATCTCCGCAGGGCGGGGGCTGTCAGGGGACACCCCTCTGCCCGGGTACCCCATCTCCGCAGGACGGGGGCTGTCAGGGGCCACCCCTCTGCCCGGGTACCCCATCTCCACAGAGCGGGGAGCTGTCAGGGGCCACCCCTCTGCCCGGGTACCCCATCTCCACAGAGCGGGGAGCTGTCAGGGGCCACCCCTCTACCCGGGTACCCCATCTCCACAGAGCGGGGAGCTGTCAGGGGCCACCCCTCTGCCCGGGTACCCCATCTCCGCAGGGCGGGGAGCTGTCAGGGGACACCCCTCTGCCCGGGTACCCCATCTCCGCAGGGCAGGGGCTGTCAGAGGCCATCCCTCTGCCCGGGTACCCCATCTCCGCAGGGCGGGGGCTGTCAGGGGACACCCCTCTGCCCGGGTACCCCATCTCCGCAGGGCAGGGGCTGTCAGAGGCCACCCCTCTGCCCGGGTACCCCATCTCCGCAGGGCGGGGGCTGTCAGGGGACACCCCTCTGCCCGGGTACCCCATCTCCACAGAGCGGGGGCTGTCAGGGGACACCCCTCTGCCCGGGTACCCCATCTCCGCAGAGCGGGGGCTGTCAGGGGCCACCCCTCTGCCCGGGTACCCCATCTCCGCAGGGCAGGGGCTGTCAGAGGCCACCCCTCTGCCCGGGTACCCCATCTCCACAGAGCGGGGGCTGTCAGGGGCCACCCCTCTGCCCGGGTACCCCATCTCCACAGAGCGGGGGCTGACAGGGGCCACCCCTCTGCCCGGGTACCCCATCTCCGCAGGGCGGGGGCTGTCAGGGGCCACCCTCTTGGGTGCCTGCACTACCCAGCTTTGGCAATACCTGCTGATGTCAGCCTTGTCCACAGTGCAGATTTCTGGCCTGTTTCAAGTCTGGTGCAACAAAGCAGGCAGGCAGGGATTATTTGCATAACCACATCAGGAACACGGGCCAAGCAGCCAGGCACTGGGACTTGTTTCTGAGAAGCAGAAAGTTCAGATGCAGCCAGGAACCGTCAGCTGCGCCCAGAGCAGCACCATGCTCTGCGCCGTTTGAATTGCTTCAGAACCGGTATGTTTAAGGTTTCAGTTGTACAGTCGCTGCTCTGAAGGTTTGTAACTGTATGAACTGCTTACAGCTGGCAATAAACAAGGACGTGGCTAAGGCTACTGAAGTGTCCTGGTTTCCCCTGGAGCTAAAATAAATCGAACCACACAACAGTACCCCATCACCACAGGGTCGGGGGCGGCTGTCGGGGGCTGCCCCTCTGCCCGGGTACCCCATCGCCGCAGGGCGGGGAGAGCCACAGGGTTCAGGAACAGAGGAGGAGCGCTCCGTGAGTCTCTGCTACAGACTGCGCATGGTACCTCTCCCATTTCCCACGGCCAGTGTCTCTCTCACTCTCTCTCTCATGGTTCTTTGAGCTGCAAGTTCTAAACTGGCTGACTTGTCCTGGCTGGAGGAATTGTCCCTGTGGGAATTTTAAAATGGGAAGCGTCTGTCTAGGAAGGAGTCCTGCAGAAATCAACAGTGTGACACTGTTGCAAAAAAAGCAAACGTGATTCTGGGATGCATTACAGGTGTGTTGTGAGCAAGACACGAGAAGTCGTTCTACCGCTCTGCTCTGCGCTGGTCAGGCCTCAGCTGGAGGATTGTGTCCAGTTCTGGGCACTGCATGGCAGGAAAGATGTGGAGAAATTGAAGAAGGTCCAGAGAAGAGCAATAGGAATGATGACAGGCCTGGAGAACAGGAGCTAGGAGGGGAGGCTGAAGGAATTGGGCTTGTTTAGTTTGGAAAGGAGAAGGCCGAGAGGGGACATGAGAGCAGTTTTCAGGTATCTAAACGGGTGTCATGAGGAGGAGGGAGAAAAAATGTTCCTTGGCCTCTGAGAACAGGACAAGCAGCAATGGGCTTAAACTGCAGCCAGGGAGGTTTAGGCTGGACATGAGGAAAAGCGTCCTGCCTGCCAGGGTGGTTAAACACTGGAATAAATTGCCCAGGGGGGTTGTGGAATCCCCATCCCTGGAGATATTGAGGAGCAGGTTGGACAGACACTGGGCAGGGATGGTCCAGCTCAGGGCTGGCCAAGAGGAAGTGCAGGGGCCGGATCTGGCCCAGCTAACGCTTGGATCTGGCCTGTGAGCGGCACCCGCCCGCTTTCTCTTTGCAGCCTGCTGCCCGTGTCCCTGAATTTCCAGGCAGCAGGGCCCCGTTGAAAGGGCTCGTGGCTCCCCCTGGCGGTGCTGCTTGGGCAGAGGCTGGGGCCACGAGCCCTTTCAACAGCCCCCACGAGCCTAGGTGAGCGCCAGGCAACACAGCAGCCGTGGGGCCATGAGCCACAAGCCCTTCACATTCCTAGCCACGCCCCTTCCACACTGGCCACGCCCTTCCATTCCAGGCCACGCCCCTTCCATGGGTGGAGCCAGCCTGTAGCCATGTATCGAAATTCATTAAATGGCTCCCCTGTTAAAATTTTTACCCACCCCTGATCCAGCCGTGGCGGGGTGCTGCCGTGAGGCCGGGGACAGGACACGAGGCCTGTCGAGGTCCCTGCCGGCTCTAGCGGGACAGGCCACGTTCAGCGAGCTCACACTGCGGGCTCAGAGCCTGGAGGGTTCCCGTGTCTGAGAAACTCGAGGGCCGAGTGCGAGGGGAGCCCGAGGGGCACGAGCCGGCCACACGGGTTTCTTCCTGGTGGTTCCCTGCCGGGCTGTCTGTGAAATAAGAGTCGGTATCTCCAGACCGAGGTGCCCTTTGCGCTCGGCGAGCGGGAGGGAGGGACGCTAACGCCAGGGCGGGGACGGCACGCCACGGGGAAGTAGCCCCCACGGATGGATCGTCACAGCCTCCCGGAGGCGCCGAGTTCCTCGCCGGACTGGGCTCGACCCCACGCGCGGCCCAAGGTCCAGAGTCCATCCTACGGCTCCCTGCCCCGCAGGGCAGTGCGGCCTAGTGGCCAGAGTCAGGCGCCCTGGGAAGCTGGCGCCCCTGGTGAGGTTGGGGCAGGAGGGGTCAGGGGACCGGCCCAGGCGGAGCAGAGCACCAATCGCTCAGCAGGGAGCCCTGCCAACACGCCGAGCACCGGGGGTCTCCCGCGGCCCCGTCTCTCCCTCGGGCCCTGCCCCAGCCCCCTCCGGCCCAGCAGGGCACCGCCGGAGACCCCACGGGCGACAGCATCGGGGGGGGCACCTCTGCTCCGGCAGCACCTCCCTCCCCGTGGGCAGCCAGCCCAGCCCAGCTGCGCCTCTCCCTTGGTACCCGCCTCCAGGGGACAGGGCTGAGCCTGGGGGGCCTGCCGAAGGACAGTGCCAAGCCTGGGGGGGGCCGACCGGGGCAGGGCTGAGCCCAGTGGGGGGGGCGCCCGGGGGCAGGGCTGAGCCCAGTGGGGGGGGGGCTGACCAGGGCAGGGCTGAGCCCAGTGGGGGGGGCGCCCGGGGGCAGGGCTGAGCCCAGTGGGGGGGGGCGCCCGGGGGCAGGGCTGAGCCCAGTGGGGGGGGGCGCCCGGGGGCAGGGCTGAGCCCAGTGGGGGGGGGGGGCGCCCGGGGGCAGGGCTGAGCCCAGTGGGGGGGGCGCCCGGGGGCAGGGCTGAGCCCAGTGGGGAGGAGACAAGGCCGAACACAGTGGGGAAGAGCCACCCACGGACAGGGCCAAGCCCAGTGGGGGGGGGGAGACAGGGCTGAGCCCAGTGGCGGGGGTCTGGGAACAGCGCTGAGCCCAGTGGGGGGGGGGGTCTGGGGACAGCGCTGAGCCCAGAGGGGGGGGTCTGGGGGCAGTGCCAAGCCCAGTGCAGGGGGCTGCCCAGGGACAGGAATGAGCCTAGTGTGTGTGTGTGGGGGGGGGGGGGGGGTCCGGGACAGGGCCGAGCCCAGTGGGGGGCGCCCGGGAACAGGGCTGATCCCAGTGGGGGGGAGACAGGGCTGATCCCAGTGGGGGGGAGCAGGGCCGAGCCCAGTGGGGGGGGGAGACAGGGCTGATCCCAGTGGGGGGGAGCAGGGCTGAGCCCAGTGGGGGGGGAGGACAGGGCTGATCCCAGTGGGGGGGGGGGAGCAGGGCTGAGCCCAGTGGGGGGGGGGGGAGCAGGTCCGAGCCCAGTGGGGGGGAGACAGGGCCCAGCCCAGGGAGGGGGAGCAGGGCTGATCCCAGTGGGGGGGGGGAGCAGGGCTGATCCCAGTGGGGGGGGGAGCGGGGCCGAGCCCAGTGGGGGGGGAGCAGGGCCGAGCCCAGTGGGGGGGGCGGGGCAGTGCTGCCTAGTGGTTTTCTCGGCGCGGTCTCTGCGGTGGGTCCCGGCCAGACGCTCCGCCTGGGCCCTGGGGCTGCAGCCAGCGCCCGGCTCGACCTGCCCCCCCCCCCCGGGTGCATCTGTGCTGGGGGGCGCGGGGGGGGTTAATGCAAGTCCCAGGCAGCCTGCGCCCCAGGGCTGCGCGCTGACGCCCCCCCCCCCAGCCGAGGCGTGGCGGGGGGGGCAGTACCCGGGCGCCGCGCTGGGCGGGGGGGGGGGCAGGAGCGGGCGCAGCCCCCCCTGGCGGTGAGAGCGCCGGGCCCGGAGCTGCCCCACGTGCGCTGGGGCGAGGCGGGAGCGGCCCCTTTGCCCGTGAGATCCCCCCGGCCTGGCTCTGCGGGGGGCCCTGGGGGCCTGTCTCTGCGGGGGGGCGCTGGAGGGCCTGACTGCGGGGGGGCACTGGGGGGCCTGTCTCTGGGGGGGGGGGGGTGATTTGGTTGGGGGAGTGCTGGGGGGGCCTGTCTCTGTGGGGGGCACTGGGGGGTCTGACTGCGGGGGGGCACTGGAGGGTTTGGCTCTGCGGGGGGGCTTTGGTTGGGGGGCGCTGGGGGGCCTGTCTCTGCGGGGGGGCGCTGGAGGGCCTGACTGCGGGGGGGCACTGGGGGGCCTGTCTCTGCGGGGGGGGGTGATTTGGTTGGGGGAGTGCTGGGGGGGCCTGTCTCTGTGGGGGGCACTGGGGGGTCTGACTGCGGGGGGGCACTGGAGGGTTTGGCTCTGCGGGGGGGCTTTGGTTGGGGGGCGCTGGGGGGCCTGTCTCTGCGGGGGGCGCTGGAGGGTTTGGCTCTGCGGGGGGGAGCACAGGGGAGGCTGCCTCTGCGGGGGGGGGGGTGATTTGGTTGGGGGAGTGCTGGGGGGACTGGCTTTGGGGGGTGGGGATTTAGTTGGGGGGGCTGGCTCTGAGGGAGGGGGATTTGCTGGGGGAGGTTCTGGGGGGCCTGGCTCTGCTTGGGGAGGGGGATTTGGTGGGGGGAGTGCTGAGGGGCCTGGCTGGGGGGGGCTAATTTGATTGGGGAGGAGGCTCCAGGGGGCCTGGCGATTTGGTGGGGGGCACTGTGGGTGCCTGGCTCTGGGAGAGGGGGATGGGGGGGTGCTGGGGGACCTGGCTCTGCCGGGGGAGGGATTTCGTGGGGGGGCACTGTGGGTGCCTGGCTCTGGGAGACGGGGATGGGGGGGGTCTGGGGGACCTGGCTCTGCTGGGGGGGTTTCGTGGGGGGGCACTGTGGGTGCCTGGCTCTGGGAGACGGGGATGGGGGGTGCTGGGGGACCTGGCTCTGCCGGGGGAGGGATTTCGTGGGGGGGCACTGTGGGTGCCTGGCTCTGGGAGAGAGGGACTGGGGGGCGGGTCTGGGGGACCTGGCTCTGCCGGGGGAGGGATTTTGTGGGGGGGCACTGTGGGTGCCTGGCTCTGGGAGAGGGGGATGGGGGGGTCTGGGGGACCTGGCTCTGCCGGGGGGGATTTCGTGGGGGGGCACTGTGGGTGCCTGGCTCTGGGAGAGGGGGATGGGGGGGGTCTGGGGGACCTGGCTCTGCCGGGGGGGATTTCGTGGGGGGGCACTGTGGGTGCCGGGCTCTGGGAGAGGGGGATGGGGGGGGGGAATGGGGGGGGTCTGGGGGACCTGGCTCTGCCGGGGGGGGATTTCGTGGGGGGGCACTGTGGGTGCCTGGCTCTGGGAGAGGGGGATGGGGGGTCTGGGGGACCTGGCTCTGCCGGGGGGATTTTGTGGGGGGGCACTGTGGGTGCCTGGCTCTGGGAGAGGGGGATGGGGGGTCTGGGGGACCTGGCTCTGCCGGGGGGGGATTTCGTGGGGGGGCACTGTGGGTGCCTGGCTCTGGGAGAGGGGGATGGGGGGTGCTGGGGGTGCCTGCGGTGCAGAGGATGACTGACGACAGAACTGTGAATTTTTTCCCTGAAGTTGCTAATTTCCCACCCAAAGCAACAAATTCCCAGAGACCCGGCGTCTGGCGGCTGCTTTCTCCCGAGCCGGCGGCTGAGCCGAGGCTGCGTGCTGGGCAGACCCTTGCTGCGCCGGGCGGCCGGGCACAGGTGGACGGCCAGTGTGAGTGCCAAGTGCCCCTGCGCCCGGTCGAACTCTCCGTGTCTCGGGACGAGTCGCTGGTTCTGATCCGGTGGCCGGTCGTAGCCGAGGCTCACCCACCGGCGGTCTGCGTCCCTACCTGCCTGGCTCCGCTGGACGTGGCCCCGGGCACCGCTACCCTGCAGCTGAATGCAGGTAAGCTGTAGTGCTCAGCAGCTGACCCGCTCTACGGAAGCAGGGGGCCTCAACCTTTTTTTATAAAATACCCTTTAAAAAATTATTAGTACCCCCTTAAAAATAAAGTACCCCAGCACCTGCAGTTTTCAGACTCACCATTTTTTTCTACCATTGCAGCACATTTCTTTAAACAACTTAATGGGAGCCGGGTGGGCGATGAAAGTCCAAAAATACTCAAGTGCTGTAAAACTTACAACAAAAATCAGTTTTCTTCAAATTTTTAAATGCCCCGTAGTTCAAACTCCCTGCCCGCGGCTACATGCGGCACAGGCTAGGTAGTTTGAATTAAAGCTCCTAATTCGAACTACCACTACTCCTCGAACTACCTAGTCCGTGCCGCAGTGTAGCCGCGCGCAGGGAGTTCAAACTACGGGGCATTTAAAAATGGCGGCGCCCGGGAACATGCAAATAAAGCCCGGGATATTTAAATCCTGGGCTTCATTTGCAAGTTCAAATGCCTACATTAGCCACCCTAGTTCGAACTAGGGTGGCAGTGTAGACATACCCTTATAGTCCTAGCCTTCATGCCTCCTCTGGCAAGGAGTTCCACAGATTGACTCTGCGCTGTGTGAAGAACTTTTATTAGTTTTAAACCTGCTACCCATTAATTTCATTTGGTGTCCTCTAGCTCTTATATTATGGGAACAAGAACTAACTTTTCTTTATTCACCCTCTCTACACCACTCATGATTTTATAGATCTCTATCCTATCCCCCCTCAGTCTCCTCTTTTCTAAACTGAAAAGTCCCAGTCTCTTTAACCTCTCCTCATATGGGACCCGTTCCAAACCCCTAATCATTTTAGTTGCCCTTTTCTGAACCCTTTCCAAGGCCAAAATATCTTTTTTGAGGTGAGAAGACCACATCTGTACACAGTATTCAAGATGTGGGCGTCCCATAGTTTTATACAGGGGCAGTAAGATGTTCTGGGTCTTATTTTCTATCCCTTTCCTAATAATTCCCAGCATCCTATTTGCTTTTTTGACGGCCGCTGCACTCTGTGTGGATGTTTTCAGAGAACTGTCCACGATAACTCCAAGATCTCTTTCCTGGTTAGTTGTAGCTAAATTAGCCCCCGTCATATTGTATGTCTAGTTGGGGTTATTTTGTCCAATGTGCATTACTTTACACCACTGCTTGAGAAACACTGGTCTAAAGTATGTAGAGGCCTGGAACCTGGCACCATTTATTTTGCAGTTACTAGAGCATTTAGGCAGAATTTTTTTTAACCTGCAAAATTACCAGTCTGCAGTACTTACGTGTGGTAGCTGCTAAGAGCATGCTAAAGGGAGATCGGTGTCCTTTGCAAACATGCTGGTTGCTTCTAAGTTGCGTTTTGAATCCCCCAATCTCTCTGATTTAGACTGTTTTAAAAATCAGATGAAGTTTAATATTATTAAACCTAAGGTGAAGTGTCCAACATCTGCAGAGGAGACACCAGGAGGAAAGAAAATCCGGTGAGCAAGAAAAAGTGCAGGGAAGGAACCAAGAAACGGTGTTTGGCAGCTGACACGGCAGTTAGCACAGAATCCTAGAGACATGCGGCCGGGTTCTTCACTTGCACCAAATGGCTGGGTGAAGCAGGGGCGTGCACATAACCGATTATTACACCATGTGCTAACAAGTGATTTGCAAAGTCTGTGGGAAGAGTAGCTGCCTTTAATGCTGCAGGTGGTTCGTGGCATTCTCAGCGTGTGCAGCTAACGGGTTATCGCTGCCTTCGTCCGGGGTTGCCTTTGGGAAGACGGAGGCAGAGCTGGAGCGTGTGCACGTGTGCAGTGCAACAGTTAGCAGGAGGTCTGGGGGGTGTGGATTTGGGTGGGTATTTCAGTGAGAGAATAATGCTCGTCTGTGTGATCGTGTTGCCAGTTGCTGTCTCCAAAGGAGAACTGAGATGGAATACTCCCTGCGGTCCCTGCACGCCGCCTCTTCCAAATCGTGCACCGTTCCTCCGTGGAGCCCTTTACACTCTAACATGCAGCGCAAGAGGATGAACACGGTACCATGAACTTGCGGGATTTTTACCTGTTGGCCGCTCTGATCGCCTGTTCAAGGCTGGATTCGGCTGTCGCTTACAACCTTATTTACACAGTTCCAGAGGAGCTGCCCGAAAACATCTCCATAGGAAACATACTAAAGGATCTGAACATTCCTCACGTCCCTACTGCCACGGGGGCCACGGTCATCTACAAACTGGCTTCTGACACGTGGGGTGCCCCCTTGGTCACAGTGTCCAGCCCCACGGGGGACATCGTCACCACCTCGAAGAGCATCGACAGGGAAGAACTCTGCGCCGGCGCCTCGTCGGCTGGAGAAGACGCGTGTTTCTTTGAACTCAAAGGGTCGATCATCTCCGACGACATACGGCCAATCAGAATAAAGATCATTGTGAAAGATATCAATGACCACGCGCCTGTGTTTCCATCCCGTGTCTTCTATATTTTCCCACCCGAAGACACTGTGCTCAACAGCCGCTTTCCAGTCCCGCCGGCGAGAGACCCCGACGCGGGTGTGAACGGTGTGCAGCGCTACCGACTGTTCCATGGGCAGGGCGTCTTCGGGCTGGACGTTGTTGAAAGCCCAGGAGGAGAGATACAGCCCCACCTGACTGTGCTGCAAAACTTGGACCGGGAGCAGCAGGACACCTACGTGATGACCATCCAAGCGGAGGATGGAGGGACGCCCCCGAAATCCAGCACGGCCATGCTGCAGGTCATGCTCGCCGACGTCAATGATAACCAGCCGGTGTTTAGAGAGACTCAGGTGGAGGCTCGCGTCGCAGAGAACGCCCCGGCGGGCACCTCTGTGATCCGGCTCCATGCGACAGATGCAGATGCAGGGTTCAATGCAGAAATCCAATATCTCTTTGATCCCCAAGTGACCCCTGAGACCAAAAGGCTTTTTGCTTTAAACAGCTCCACAGGGCTGATTACGGTCCAGGGGCCCTTAGATCGGGAACAGGCGGCTGTGCACAAGGTGACAGTGCTGGCCAGTGACCGGGGCCCTACCCCTGCTCAGGTGACGGTCACCGTCCGTGTCACTGATGTCAACGACAACGCCCCGGCCATACACCTGCGGTATATTAGAAGTCCCATCAATGGCATAGTCTACTTGTATGAGAACGAACCCATCCACACAAAGATCTCCATGGTTACCGTTTCGGATAAGGACACGGGTGTGAATGGCAGAGTGACCTGTTCCATTGACAGGGAGGTCCCCTTCCACTTGAAGGTCGTTCACAACAACCTGTATTTGCTAGAGACCTCTTCCTCGTTGGACTACGAGGGCACCAGCGAATTCAGCTTCCAGATTGTCGCCTCTGATTCCGGCAAGCCCCGCTTGAGCCAGACTGCCCTGGTACGGGTCAGACTGGAGGATGAAAACGACAACCGTCCGGTGTTCAGCCTGCCTGTCATCGAGGTGTCCGTTTCCGAAAACAACCCATCTGGCCTGTCCTTAACGACGATTAGCGCCACCGATGAAGACAGTGGGAAAAATGGCGACGTTGTGTACCAGCTTGGCCCTAACGCCTCCTTGTTCGGGCTGGACCGGAAGACGGGCGTTTTGACCGCCGTCGGCATTTTCAACCGGGAGGAGCAAGAACGGTTCGTTTTCACTGTCACAGCGCGGGACAGAGGCACCCCCCCGCTGCAGGGTCAGGCGTCTGTCGTGGTGACGGTGCTGGATGAAAACGACAACAGTCCCAAGTTCACGCAGAATCCGTTTCAGTTTTTCGTACCAGAGAACTTACCACAGTGGAGCACGGTGGGCGTGGTCACCGTGACCGATGCAGACGCCGGGGAAAACAAAGCAGTGACCCTTTCCCTCCTGAATGAGGAGGAGAACTTTGTGCTGGACCCGTTCTCTGGCGCGATCCAGTCCCATGTCTCTTTTGATCGAGAGCAGCAGGGCGCGTACACGCTGGACGTCAAGGCCGTGGACGGAGGACAGCCTCCTCGCTCTGCGACAGCCAAAGTAACGATCCAGGTGACGGACGTGAACGATAACAGCCCCGTGGTCATCTACCCACCTTCTAATTCTTCTTTTGCGTGGGTGCCGCTGTCAGCCGCCCCCGGCTCCGTCGTAGCCGAAGTATTTGCTGTGGATAGAGACACTGGCAGGAACGCTGAACTTCAGTACGCCATCGCAAGTGGAAATAACAAAGGGTTGTTTCGGATTGATCCACTGACAGGTAATATCACCCTGGCAGAAAAACCAGCTCCTGCTGATGTGGGGCTGCATTGTCTAGCGGTCAACGTAAGTGACTCAGGCGAGCCTAGAGCCTTGCATACGCTTGCGCTGGTGTTTCTGTATGTAAACGACACTGCTGAAAACGCCGTTTATATTTATGACTTGATACGGAGGACTATGAGAACGCCCTTGGACCGGGACGTAGGGGACAGGAGCCAACCCCATCAAAACGAGGACTCTCTTACTCTCGTGATTGCTATCGTGGCGTGTGCGATGGTGGCCCTAGTGGTGGTCTTTGTCGCGGTTCTCGTTCACTGCCAATATGTATCCAGGTTCAGAGCGGCACGCCGGAGCCAGCAGGGTGCCACGGGGCCGGCTGCCAGTCAGGAGAACAAACAGAACAAGAGAAAGAAAAGTTCGCTTTGGAACTTCGTTCCCGTCGAGGACGCGACACCTGACGCTGCTGCTCGTGAACCTGTCAACGTGACAATAACCCTTCCGGCTGAGCTGGGGGAGCAAGGGATAGGAAGGTCTGACGGGGGCACCGCCCCACCCACCACCGTTAAGCCGAGCAGTCCTGACCTTGCTAAGCATTACAGATCCACCTCGCTGCAGTCTGCCTTTCAGCTTCAGCCTGGCACGCCAGCGTCCGTGAGAAAGCACCATGTGGTTCAAGAGCTTCCGCCGGACAACACTTTTGTTGGTGGTTGTGACACCCTTTTCAACACTATTCAGCTAGTTCCCGTGCCTCCGAGTGCAATTCCCAAGGAGGCTTCAAGAGAAAGGGCCCCTTCCACACCAGACGAGTAATTGAGCACTTGTGCTGGTCTAGAAGTAATGCCTACAAGGGCCAGTCAACCAGCATTCAAGTGCCAGTGTGTCCTTTGTTCAGGTCTACTTTTAGCTTCGTTATAATATGGAGAGAGGGAGAAAACGACCCCTTTCCCATCTGTCTGGAGACTTGTAAAACGCCCCTGATATGTCACAGCTTTAAGAGTCGCTGATTATTAGAAAGATCTACATGTTTGCATGCTCACACACACATGCACACACACATGTATATGTGTGTAGATAAACAACAGATCAAAACGGAAAATAAAGGGTTAAAAGCCAAATTGTTTTCCCAAAGTGTGTCCCACTGTAAAGGTAACTAAAGAAGAAAAACTGTATTTCATAATACGCCAAATTTTACCCCAAGAGAAAATGTGTCTGTTTCAGGATTAATGTGTTACTGTAGGAATATGTCAATTCTTTTTTTTAAATTCCTAGTGAGGCTGAGTAGAGGGGTATTTTAAAAATATTTCAAACGAATGTGGAATATTGTTAAGTTACTGTTGTTAAAGGGGTTCTTATTTTTCACGTACAAAGACAGCAGAATGCCCAAGGAACTTCAGCAAGCATATGGTTTGTTGGTAGGATATCACAAGGCCATAAGGAAGTCTTCCTCTATTTGGATTTACAATGATTGTGTTGTTATAGAGAAAAGAACAATTTTTTTTGCATATTTTCAAAAATGGCCTAAGTATACTTTCGAAAGGAATGCACCTGTTCTAAGCAGAACTGAGTGATGCAGGAAAACATTAGCTCGTTGTAAATATTTTCTCATCTTTGTTATGCATAAGTGATCTGTCGTACCTCGTTTTAAACTGTGAAATATGCCATATGAAGAGAGACTAGGAGGCTGAGACACTCATATTTCAGCATTAGTTTGTCTTAGGGCTAATAATTGCTTGCTAATAAAGATTTAAGTGCAGCGCTGTCTAATTTATGTCATTGATGCTTGTCTTTTGCCACTGAATTAGAATATCTATAGAGGCTGTAGATGGCCCGAAGGTACCGTACTGTGTCGCTTGTGCTGGCCAGTCCTGCAGTAGATCGGAAATGGGGGAGGAAGGATCGAAGTGTGCTACAGCCAAAGAAACCTTCTGCTTTAATCATAGTTGCCCTGGAACAACCAGGAGTTAACTTGGTGTGTTTACAAAGCAGCGTAAAGAGCTTTAAATGCAGAGGGGTTTAGTCTGAGTTATTGAAGTCTGTTCTTACCTGGACATGCAGTGCCTAACTCTCATATCTGCTCATAAGAATCACACCACGCACAGTAGAAACAATAGGACCCTAGGAATTGAATACAGTTGGAATGCCGTGATACCGTTCTTTGGGGATAGGGACACGATGGGGATCTGTCGAGTTACCGTTTCAGATGTTCATTGCCAAAGAATCTCTTTTTCTATCACACCACAACCATATCGACCAGCTTTATTGACAGCAGTTGTGTTGTCGCGAGAGGCTTTGCAGTAAGGTGTTTTCTTTCTGTTCCCTGACTCAGTGGACAGCCATTGGGGAATTAATTTTCTTGCCCCGGAGTGCTTTTGTGGATATAAACAACAGATGTGAATAGGGTTGCCAGGCGTCTGGTATTTGGACTTTGTGTCCAGTAAACAAATTGAGAAAATACCAAACATATAAATGTCCGGTATTTTCTAATTAAGGACGTTTTCCTGCTTTTCCCGGGCCTGGCTTAGAGTCCAAAGGAAGCCTGCTCAGGACATGCAGCAATTCATAAAATCATAGAATACTAGGACTGGAAGGGAGCTCACTGATCTTGGGTGAGGTCCATCCCCCTCCCTGTGCCTCAGTTTCCTCCTACGTGCAGCGGGGGTGATGAGAGCGACCAGCCCCCTGAGGCTGAGCACCAAGGGAAGACGTGTAAACTGAGTCATGCTGGGTCTTGTCCTGAGAGCAGGGGACCGGGTTAGTGAGCTCCTGAGGGTCACTCCCCTCCTCCAGACAGTGCTGCACTGCCCAGGGAAACCGAGGCATGCACAGGGCAGCAAGAATCACATGCAGCACAGCAAAGCGAACCGAGTGACCACAAAACAGAGCGGATGTGGTGGCTGCAGGAGTGAATTCAGTCCCCGCTCCATAACAAAGTCCGTGTGGTGGGTGCAGGCCAAGGGGGTCGGAGTGCAGGGGGGGCTCGGGGCCGGGGCAGAGGATTGGGGTGCAGGGGAGGGCGGGCACCCTCTCCTGGAGGTGTGGGCCTGGGGGTGAGGACTCAGGGCTGGGGCAGAGGATGGGGGTGCAAGGGCGCTGCTGGGGGCAGACAATGGGGATGGGTTGAGGGATTTGGGGTAACAGGGTGCTCCGAGGGTACTGCAAGGAGAGAGCATCCCCTCCCCCGCTCTCTCTCCTAGCTCCTGCACTGGGAGGGGCACCTCTCCCTGGCATGGTAGCTCCAGGGATGGGCCGCTTCAGGGGGGAGGCCGGGGCAGGACGTGCTGCGGCAGAAGGACTGGGGACCGGACAGGCTGTGCGGAGTCAGGGCTGGGGCCAGGCTGAGACAGGCTGCAGCAGGACCAGGGCAGGGTCAGCCAACCTGTCCCAGGGGAGGGGAGGGGTCCGGCACAGTGACCCCCGTGGGCAGGGCTGTGGGGGGGCTGTGCGCACCGAACTCGGCTCATCCCCGCGTGGGGAGACCGAGGAGCCGGGGGCTGTCCCCATGGGAGAGGAGATGCCGGAGGGGGATGCGGTGTGGGGGGTGCAAACCCCGCACGGGACAGCCGGGCATCGGGAGCTGCTCTGGGCCCAGCAGCTCTGCCCCGTCTCACCGGCAGGAATTGCTCAGCGGCGGGGGCAGCTAACAGCCAGGGCGGCAGCGGGTTTGGGGCAGCCCAGGGAAGGGAGCAGACCCGGGACCCGTATCCCTGGCAGAGCAGAGCAAGGGAAGGGCAGGATCTCTGTCCATGGGTACCATGAGGGACCACGACTCACAGGCCCCAGGGCCCGCCTGGCACCTGGCTGGGGCAGCAGCGGGCTGGCATGGGCTGGCCCAAAGCCCCTGGCCTCCTGGTCCTTTGTCCCCAAGTACTCCATGGCCTTCTGTCTCCTGCCCCACAGCTCATCTCTGGGCCGCGTGCTCCCTGCCCCCAGGTTCCCCACCATCCAGCCTCGTGCCCCCGCAGCCTCCTCCCTGGCCTGGTGCCCCTCACCCTGGCCTCCTGCCCTCCTCACTCCTGCCCTTCGGGGCTGGTCCTCATGTCCCACTCTGGCCAACTTGCCCCAACCTGCCTCTTTCCCTCCCCAGGCTGCCTATGTCTCCTGCTTCGGCCACATCCCAGCCTCCCCTCCTCGGGGTTCCCTCTCAGTCTTCCATCTCTGTGCAGAATGCATTTTGTTCTGTGCACCGAGAGGATGTGCACCACTGGGAGAAACCCCTGATGGTGGCGCACTGCTCATCAGCAGGGCTGCCAAAATTGATTTTGTAATAGTACCAAACTTTTCACGAAAAGGTTCCAAAACACACAAAAAACGTACCAAATTTTAAACATCAATATATAAACCCTATAAAACATCTTAAACAGGAAAAAATAGATTTAACTTACATTACATCTTACTAAAACATCAAAATGGAGGAAATACGTTCAACTTACTTTATATTTTGTTAAAAAAGAACTTTTTCATCCACTGCTTCATTACGATACCATCTTTTCTGTTGCATTCCATCACAAAGCTCTTTTGGTGGATTCCATGCCGTGCAGTTAATGTCTTGAAGTGAAGATTTAGATCTTATTAACGCATTTCAGGTGGACATTTTCAGAGATGCGCGATTTTTAACTTTAATGTTGTTGAGTTATGAAATTTTCTAACCTAGTCAATGAAGAACATTATGAACAAATAAATAAAGCATGGAGAGAGGGAGCTGACAATGCACGATCAACCTCCTAATGCTGAAAAAATGCCTGAAAATTTTTGGTTTAACATAGCTCAAGAAAAATGCGGTGACGAATATCGCTTCTCTCTGTTGTCAAAATTTATGATCAATCTTCTTTCATTACCTCACTCTTCAGCAGCTGCTGAAAGAGTTTTCTCCTTACTCAACAACATTAAAGTTAATGACAGTTATTGTGGTGCCACTGTCGAAAGCATTTACCTGGATAATTCAACAACAATTTCCCAGAAAGAACTGCAAGAATTTCGAGTAAAAATTTTAAATTTCGATGTTGGCCTTACAAAGCAGATGTTTCAGCGCTTTTTATCTTGTGAATAGTTTGCAAAATTGGAGTTGCTTGAGGCGTTGGACCCAGCTAATGTTATTGAGGGAAGGCCTAAATCAATTTTCAGGCATTTTTTCAGCATTAGGAGGTTGATCGTGCATTGTCAGCTCCCTCCATTCTTTATTTATTTGTTCATAATGTTCTTCATCGACTAGGTTAGAAAATTTCATAACTAGTGGGATAATTGATTTAGGCCTTCCCTCAATAACATTAGCTGGGTCCAACGCCTCAAGCAACTCCAATTTTGCAAACTATTCACAAGATAAAAAGCGCTGAAACATCTGCTTTGTAAGGCCAACATCGAAATTTAAAATTTTTACTCGAAATTCTTGCAATTCTTTCTGGGAAATTGTTGTTGAATTATCCAGGTAAATGCTTTCGACAGTGGCACCACAATAATTGTCATCTATCCAGAGATATGTTGAAGGATCATTAATATTGATTTTACTTATATCATTAGGTTTCAGAATTTCTCGCTTGATGAAATTACTGAGAATCCCTTTAACACTAGTATTAATAGAATTCCTTAACTTACGAATTCTAAATGTTTCTGCTTGATACTCCAAATTGAGCTTATTGATGTCAGGCAAAATGTAAGCTAAGAAAGCATAATACTTTTTTGTCATGGGATTTTGTGATCTCTCTAGACTTCTTGAAGCCATAGGAATGCCATCTTCTAATGCAGCAGATGTAAAGAGCAATAAAAGCGCAGGCCATTGTTCTAAAATTCTTTTCACCACTTGCTCAAGGGAAAGCCATCTTGTGCGGCTAAAGCAGAGAATTTTTGGAGGATTGGTATTTGTAAATGTTTGAAATTCTTTATATTCATTTAGGCGCTTAGGACTATTGCTCAAATATGAAAAAATATTTCTGGCTAACTTCTAAATAATGTGGCAGTGCAGGCTTTAGAAGCACACAAGTGCAATGAATGGCAAACACAAGGTTGTGTGAAGATATGAGGATTTTTCTGTTTTAAGAGATGCTGGACTCCTCCTCTGCTTCCCATCATAACACTAGCATTTTCGCTGGCAAATCCTATTCGGTTTTCAAAGGGGATTTCATTACTGTTGAAAAACGCCTCTGTGCAATTGGAAATTCCAAGAGCAGTTGTGTCTTTAATTTCTAAAAGAGTTAGAAATTTGTCCACTGTTTTTTGAACTTCAGTATCACAATGTCTAGCTACCAGGACAAGTTGTTTGATCGCAGAAAAGTCTGTCGTCTCATCAATAATCAGAGAAAATGTTGTCACCTTCAACTTAGATCCCAGGTTACTGACGTCATAGTCACCGATCACATTAGAAAAAATGTATGTTCCTTTGGTTCTGGCACACTTGGGACCAACTTTGGCAGCCCTGCTCAGCTCCCTGGCACAGGCAGGTCCCCCCCGCACGGCGTGTTCTCTGACTTGGCACGGACACGCCTGCCCGGAGACTGCTGACGGGGGCGGGGGGGTGCTGTCTGCGCCCTGGTTGGCCGCTCCCAGCTGCTGCCTGACTCAGGAAAGTGAAAGCGACAGTGAGCGTGATGCGGGGAGACAGACACCAACCCTGATGGGGGGTCCCTGCTCCCTGCTGAGCCCCCCCGGCCCACGGGCCATGGCCTGGGGGCTGCTGCTGGCGCTGGCTGGGGGGTTCCTGGCTGCAGTCGCCTCTGGGGGTGAGTGGGGCAGGAGCTGGGGGCACAGGGTGAGCCCCGGCTGGGGGGGAGTGTGGGGGGCTGTGAGCCCTGGTTGGGGGCAGGAGAGGCCCGGCTGGGGGGAGGCTGCAGGGGCAGGGTGATCCCCGGTTGAGGGTGAGTTGGGGGGCAGGGGAGGCCCAGCTGGGGGTGAGTGGGGGGAGGGGGAGGCCCGGCTGGGGGGGGGGCTACAGGGGCAGGGTGATCCCCAGCTGAGGGTGAGTTGGGGGGCTGGGGAGGCCCGGCTGGGGGTGAGTGTGGGGGACTGAGTGATCTCCGGCTGGGGGTAAGTGGGGGGGCAGGGAAGGCCTGGCTAGGGGTGAGTGGGGGGGTAGGGGAAGCCCTGCTGAAGGTGAGGGGGGGGGGCTGCAGGGGCAGGGTGATCCCCGGCTGAGGGTGAGTGGGGGGGTAGGGGAGGCCCGGCTGGAGGTGAGGGGGGTGGGCTGCAGGGGCAGGGTGATCCCCGGCTGAGGGTGAGTGGGGGGGGCAGGGGAGGCCTGGCTGGAGGTGAGGGGGGTCTGCATCGGGGTTACTGATGGGCTGGGGGGGAAAGGAAAAGGCCGCGGAGAGGGAAAAGTCTGGGTACGGCCAAGCAAAATGATTCTAATGCAGCTGTCACACCGGCCGTATGCTCAGCGCCCCCCACAGCCAAGCCCCCCGGGTTCCCCTTGTAGTCAGACGCCGCCACCAGTGTGTTCTGTTGTGTTCCCTTCAGTGTAGATAACCGTTCGGCTGCGTGCGGTGTGTGTGCCTGGCCACATGTCTCTGGGCAGGACCTGCCTTTTGCTCACAGCTTAGCTCGGCTTTATTTAGCCTCCCCTAGGGTTGCCAGATGGTCTGCCAAAAAATACCGAACACGCAGGCTAAAAATTTGTCGAGCAAAAAAACCCCATGAGTACGCATGCTATGTTTAATACTGAACTTTATTATAAACAGTCTCCATCCGGCACCATGTCTCCTTTTGCATTGGGTTGTGCATCTTTTAGAACATTTTTATTTTTCAAACACGCAAGAGTCTACATCCTACACCATACACTTTGATTTCTTTTTACTGGACATCAGGCACAAATACCAGACTGTCTGGCAGGATACCAGACACCTGGCTACCCTAGTGTCCACTGTCAGGCCCTCTGATTACTACACCCCTCTAACCACTCTACCCGGCCGCCCCTCCCGTCCCCTCCTGGAGCATTGGCCCGGGGGGGGGCAGCTCGTTAGGGGCAATTAACCCCCCCCATGTCTGACACCCCCCCCAAATGGGCCACCGGCTTTCAGAGGTGCAGGCTGGGGATCGTCCTTCCTGATCCCTCTCAGCCCCGCGCCGGGTGAGTCTCTGACAGAGCCCAGCTCCTCCCTCGCCCAGGGCAGTGGGGCAGGGCTGGGAGGTCTCTGCTGCTCCCCACTGCTGGGCTGGCGACCCCCGGACCAGGGAGGAAGCGGCTGCCATCTCCACCTGTCTGCTATTGCTACAGGGCACCACCGGCTGGCCGTGCAGGTCACGGCGATGATCAACGAGATGGGGACCCACCGCTTCACCATGGTGGCCCGGCTGGACGGCGTGCGGGTGGCGCACTACAGCAGAGACACACGGGAGGTCCGACCCACCCAGGCCTGGGTGACACAGGCCGTGGGCGCTGAGTATCTCCGGGAGAAGACCCAGGAGTTCTGGGGGCACGAGGAGGGCTCCGAAAGGGACACCAGGAGGTGGATGAGGCTGCACAACCAGACGGGCGGTGAGTGTCTGAGAGCGACGGTTGTGAATGGGCACGAGAGAGAGAGCTGCCCACCCACAATCCCTCCCTTCAGGGATCGGGCCCTCACGGGGCTGGGAGCTGCCCAGAGCCAGTGTGGGCTGGAAATCAGAGTTTTCATCCCATGGGAAACTGGACATTCCCAGACGTGTTTTCACCTTGACTAAGCAGGACGGGAAATGGGAAGCGGGAGGGATCCACAGGCACAAAACATCCCTGAAAGTCCATCTTGGGAGGCTCCCAGACAGCTCCCCAGGAATGTCCCTGTGCTCCCGCCCCCCAGAAGTTCTCCGCTTCCCAGCCCCTTGGCATTTTCCTATCAAAAATAACCATTTTGTGGGAACAGCCTTCCCCATGAGTAACAGAAACTCAGCTGCCAGCGGGAAGGGATGGAATCACAGAGCACTAGAACCAGCAGGGACCTCGGGAGGCATTGAGTCCAATCCCCTGCCCCCATGGCAGGACCCAGAACTGTCTAGACCAGTGGTCCCCAACACGGTGCCCGCAGGTGCCATGGCGCCCGTGGGGGCATTTGTGTGAGCCCGCCAAGTGCTTGTGGCTGCCCCGCCCCGGGTGCATGGCGCTTGGGGAGCACCAGCCCTGGGCGCACGGCAAATTCGTCACCCGTGCCCCGAGTGCGTGCCGCATGGGGAGTGCCGGTCCTGGGTGTGCGGCGAATTGGCCACCCTGGGCCCAGGCACGTGGCAAATTGGCTGCCCCGCCCCCAGGCACGCAGCTATGGGGGTGTGCCGGCTCTGGGCACGCAGCTATGGGGGTGTGCCAGTTCTCGGCGCACAGCTATGGAAAATGGGTGGCCCCGCCCGTGGCCACGCGGTGCATGGGGTTGCTGGCCCCAGGCATGTGGCTCATAGGAGTGTGGCGTAGGCGCGGCCCCGCCCCTGGTGCCCAGCAGCTCCAAATTGTTAGGGACCACTGGTCTCGACCATCCCTGACCAGTGTCTGTCCAACCTGCTCTTAAATATCTCCAGAAATGGGGATTCCACAACCCCCCTGAGCAATTGATTCCAGTGTTTCACCACCCTGACAGGCAGGAAGTTTTTCCTAATGTCCAACCTAAACCTCCCTTGCTGCAGTTTAAGCCCATTGCTTCTTGTTCTATCCTCAGAGGCCAAGGGGAACAATTTGTCTCCCCCCATCCTGGGACACCCTTTTAAATACAGCCTCTCCCCGACTTACGGACCAGTTACGGACCAAGCAGTTGGTCCGTAACTCGGATTGTTCATAAGTCGAACCTCATAGAGTTGCGTACGACCGCGCTGTTTGTAAGCACAGATCACGTTTGTAACTTGGGGTCCGCTATTTACGACAGCTTTGGTCGTAAATGCAAACGGTCGTAAGTCGACTGTTCGCAACTCGGGGACTGGCTGTACCTGAAAACCGCTCTCATGTCCCCTCGGTCTTCTTCTTTCTGAACTGAACAAGCCCAATTCTTTCAGCCTCCCTCCTAGCTCCTGTTCTCCAGACCTTTCCTCATTCTTGTTGCTCTTCTCTGGCCCCTCTCCAATGTCTCCACATCTTTCCTGCCACGCGGTGCCCGGAACTGGACACAAGACTCCAGCTGAGGCCTGACCAGCGCAGAGTAGAGCGGAAGAATGACTTCTCGTATCTTGCTCACAACACGCCTGTGCATGCCGCCCAGAGTCATGTTTGCTTTTTTTGTAACAGTGTCTCACTGTTGGCTCCTATTCAGCTTGTGGCCCACTCTGACCCCTAGATCCCTTTCTGACTGAGACCCACCCAGGCCTGGGTGACACAGGCTGTGGGTGCTGGGTATCTCCCAGAAAAGCCCCAGCAGTTCTGGGGGAGCGACCTGTTCTCTAACCTAGATATCAGATGCTGGATGCAGCTGCACAACCAGATGGGCAGGGAGTGTCTGAGAATTACCGCTGTCTATGGGCACAAGAGAGCTGCCTGGCCAGACTCCCTCCCCTGGGGGATCGGGGCCTCAAGGGGCTGGGGGCTGCCCTAGCCAGCGCTGCCCGGAAGCGGAACCAGACGGGTTTCCAAGCCAGGGCAGAAGGGCAGGCTTTGAACTCCCTCCCTGCCCCGCAGGCTTCCACACGGACCAGGTCCATGTGGGCTGTGCCCTTAGCGACCAGGCCCCCGGGCACCCGCAATTCCAATACGCCTACGACGGGCAGGACTTCATCAGCTTCGACAACCGGACGGGCACGTGGGTGGCGATTGTGCCACTGGCTGTCCTGCAGAAGCAGCGCTGGGAGACAGCAGTCCAGGGCGTGACGCAGTTTGTCCGGCAGTACCTGGCACGTGAGTGCGTGTGGACGCTGCGGAGCCTGGTGGAGCAGGGACGGGACGTGCTGGAGCGGCAGGGTGAGTGAGCCGCGAGCGTTACTGTGCACGGCTGGGAGAGGTAGAGTGGGCTAGTGGATTGGCCGCTGGGCTAGGACTGCAGCCCCCTGGCTTCTGCGCCCTGCTCTGCGTCTGTCCTACTGCGAGACCTTGGCTTGTCGTGCGCTCTCTCTGTGCCTCAGTTTCCCCACATGTCCAATGGCTCCTGCCTCCTGGTTAAGTGCGGTGAAGTGTGACCAATGCTGGCATTAGAGCAGAGGGGCTATTAGCCAGCCCTGGCTGCCTGGAGCCCCCACTCCGCAGGGCCTTTCCCCGGGCACCCAGCTGCCTCCGCTTCCCTCGTCGGGCCGAGACGTCCCAGCTCCGGGCTGCGAGTGGCTTTTCTTGGCATGCAGGACCCCAAAAGGCACCGCGGTCGGTGAGGGTGAAGGGGGCGCGGGACGGGCAGGACAGGAGGTTGCAAAGAGAAAACCTGTTTGGAGCTTCCAGATGAAGCAGCTCCAGTTTCAGATCAGTGTGAACGGGCCCAGACCAGGTCTGATCCACGTGGGAGTGGAGGGTGCCCCGGCTATCGGTCGCCCGGTGCACGTCCCTTCCCCACTAACCTCGTGGATGCTTGTAGGAAGTGACGCGTTTTTAGTCCTCCCGGTCCCCACTATAAGTTGCGCAGCTCCCCCCGCCCCCCAATTTATGCAAATGGAAGTCAGACGCAGGGAAACAATTCCCCACTTTGGTTGTTTCGCTGTATGTCCAAATTCTTTTGAAAGTATCTTGGATTTAAAGCGAGGGTGGGCTGTTGACATGCTATAGGGCCTGTGTCTCCTGCCTCTCACCCTGTCCCACATGACTCACGCTCTGTGTCCCCCCCCAGTGCCCCCCGAGGTCTCGGTGTCCCGCAGAGACGCCCCCCACGGCCCCGTCACCCTCTCCTGCCGCGCCAGGGGCTTCCACCCGCGTCCCATCCACCTCTCCTGGGTGCGGGACGGAGGCGACGTCCTGGCGGAGACGAGCTCCAGCGGGATCCTGCCCCTCGCCGACGGCACCTACCACACCCAGTCGTCCCTGGAGATCGGCCCGCGGCCGGATGGGCCCCGCTACGCCTGCCGGGTGGAGCACAGCAGCCTGCCCACGCCCATCCTTGTCTGGGGTAAGGGGGGGGGCTGTGCAGGGGGCGCAGTTGAGCCACAAGATGGTCAGTCTCCCTGCCCATTGTCCACGTGAACCCTTCTAGTGCTGGGTATTCATGTGACCCACAGAAATGGCCGACCCCTCAGAGAATCAGATTTTATTGCCACGGGGGCAGTGAGTTCCACAAGTTAACAGTGTTTCACAGGAAAGGCCCAATTGCTGTGTGGTGTGTGTGTGGCTGGCAGAGCCCAGCAGAGCCCCGATCCCCTGTGCCCCATCCCTGCCCCCCTCCCAGCCTGGCCTCTCCCCTCCCCCATAGGCCAGGTCTCTGCAGGGCCCCTGGGGATAGTTCAAGGCCAAGGCCTGTGGCTGCTACAGCAGAGACACCCCTCCACCCCCTCCAGTGACTGAGCCCTTCTCCATCCCACAGCCCCTGAGAAGGGCCCCGTGCCCCCCGGGGTCCTGGCCGCCATCGTCCTGGCCGCGCTGGGTCTGGCTGGAGCCGCAGGGGCCGGCGTCTGGCTGTGGAGGAGAAAATCAGCAGGTGAGAGCAGGTTCCTGCAGGGCTGGGCCATTGGGCTGTCGCTGGCTGGGTGCCCTGTGCCCCGCGGGGTGGGGCTGGCCTGGGGGAGGGGCCGTGGGGTCCATGGGGAGCTCTGTGTCGGGGGGAGGGAGTCAGGGTCACCGTGGGGGAGGGGTCCCCCTGCTCCCCTGCACTCACCCCCTTTCCCCGCTTGTGTTTCAGGCCGTCGGGAATCCGGCTACGCCCCGGCAGCCAGTGAGTAACCCCTGGGAACGGGGCCCGGGCGCCCCAGTGCATGATGGTGGGGGTCCCATGGGGGGCAGAGGGGCCCAGCAGTGACTGCAGAGGGCCTGCGCACTGGTGACTGGCTCTGACAGACCACGGGCCGGTGGGAGCTGCCAGGCCGTCCCAGCCGTCACCCTTTACCTCTCCCCGGATTCTCTGACCCACCTGCTGCCGGTGCACAACCCAGGCCCCAACACGCTGCAGCCAAAGGTCACCCCGAGAGCAGTGCTCGGCCGGCTCCCAGCATGCACCGGGGCCTTGGCGGGACACTGGGGGGGCAGCAGGCCGGTCCCTGGGGCTCTGGGGCCGGGCAAGGGGCTGTTCCGCTCTGTCCCGGTGGCCTGGCCATGGCCCCGCTGTCAGGGCCAGGGTGTCTGTGCAGCACGGGGGGGGCATCGGGGGACACGGCCGGGGCAGCCCTGAGCTGAATCTACCCCCCAGCTAACGCTGCCTCCGGGCCATTTTCTCCCCACAGCAAAGCCGGGAGAAGATTCGGCCTCCAGCTCGGCCTTGAGAACAGAGAACAGCAGCACAGGATCCCGGAGCTAGGGGTGGCCCTGCCCCGCTGGCCGGCAGGTCCCTGCCCAGTGACTCCCTCGGCCGGGGACTCCCTGCTGGGGGCTGCACCAGTTCCCCCGGGGGTGCTGGCCCTAGGCTGTTGCAAGGCAGGGTTTGCATTTCCTGCTGCAGCTTGTCCATCCGTCACCGACCCCTGGGACCTTCTCCCCGGCTTTGCCTCAGCAGGCCGCTCCCCTTTGGCAGCCCAGCAGGCCCAGGCTGGGGCAAGGGGGCTCCGAGGGGCAGACGGGCCGGCCTGGACCCCAAACTGTCATTGGGTAGCAAAAATGTGTATTTTAGTATTGGGTGTGTGTGTGTGTGTGTGTACAGGAGACGTGTGTGTGTGTGTGTGTGTGTGTGTGTGTGTGTGTGTGTGTGTGTACAGGAGACAAGTGTGTGTGTGTGTAGGTGCACGCGTGTTTGTCTTTATGAGGCAGATGCTGTTCCAGTGGCAATTCCGCGAGAGCGCCCCAGACAGGGGAGTTGGTCCGGGAGGGTTTCACCAGCTGCCACGGGACTGGGTTTGAGTGTGAGCAGGCAGGTCATTGGTGCACCTGTCACAAGAGGGTGCAGCTGCCGCACGGGTGGTCAAGCCGTGCAGCAGGGCTCCCGACTGTGTATTCTCACCGGCTCACAGAAAAAGAAACCCACCGCAGGCAAACTGCGCCTTTGACAAGCGTATTGCAAATAATTCAGGAGCAAATTTTAAAAGCAGTTTATGTATAGATACCGAAAATTAGCATATATATCCCGCAGGTTATACACGTTTTTACAACCCCCCCTCCTCCTCTCCCCTCTCCTCCTTCTGCAGGGTATACATGTTTACTTTTACTCACGGGTCTGGGGGCTCTCCATTCCCCTGCCCGGAGGAGGGTGGGTTGTGTCTGGCTGCGGCTGCGCGGGGCCTGGGGACGGGTGCAGGTCCCCTCCCGCACACCGGCCAGCATGCTTGCGCCGTGCTCTCCACCCCCCGCTGGCAGCTGGTACGTGCCATCACCGTGAATTAGCGTATAGAACCCGCGGGTTAGCTAAGACTTTTCCTACACACTCAGGAAAAGCCGCGGGTTGTACACGAGTGCGGGTTATACCTGAGTGTGGAATTTGGGGGGTTTCCCTTTTTTGGCCGGGCAGTTTCTCTCCAGCTATTGAGGGGGACACATCATGTCTTGCTCCAAGAAGAGACTCTTCACGATCTGTAAGTGGGGTAAAGTTTAGAGAAATCCATTTATTGCTTTATGGTTTGGGAAATGGGATCTGATGTCTGTGCACTTAGTGGGGATCCCCCCATGAAAATATTACTTTGTGACTGTTCCATCTAGTCCTTATGCAGCAGGAATATTGTGGTGATAATAAAAGTTTTCTTTTTCTTTTTATTGACCTGGTATTGGTTAATTTTTGTGTTCTGGTTTTTACTGAGCTTTCCCAAGTAGTCTCTCCCTGAGGTGCTGGCAGTGGAGTTTTTATCCCCAAAATCCAGGTTGTTAAGATTTTGGGGGGAGTTTTTACCAAAGCCTGGAAAGAGAAGGGTTTGGGGTACTTTTGCCGGCCCCCACTGCTGCATTTATCATGCCAGAGTGGGGAAGGAGCCATGACACAAGCATTAAAGGCATTAAAAGCAATATTTAAATGGAATAATTAACAGTCTAAATCTAATGCTTAACCCGATTTAGCAGCCTAATTTTTAATCCAATTTAACACTCTCTCTCTCCCCCTCCGGGGCTGGCCAGACCCCAGGTACTGTTGGTTAATTTGTTGAGGTGGAATTCCGACGTGCACATCACACCAATATACCGAACTGAGGGACTCCGACTTGTGGGGCACAATGGTGTGGTGTATATCCCCTGGGGGGCAGGAAATCAGTCCAGGTGGAGTGATATCCATTGGGAACACACAGTCCAGGTCTGGGGGGGTGATGTTTGTAGGGGTGTGTGAGGGGAGGTGGGGGATGGGTTATAACCTCTCCCCTGTGTAAGGAGGGGCTGGGGGGGCACAGGGAGCACTGGGGTGTCTGAGAGGAGGTGGGGGATGGGTTATAACCTCTCCCCTGTGTGAGGGGGGCTGGGGGGCACAGGGAGCACTGGGGTGTGTGAGGGAGGTGGGGGGATGGGTTATAACCTCTCCCCTGTGTGAGGGGGGCTGGGGGGCACAGGGAGCACTGGGGTGTGTGAGGGGAGGTGGGGGATGGGTTATAACCTCTCCCCTGTGTAAGGGGGGCTGGGGGGCACAGGGAGCACTGGGGTGTGTGAGGGGAGGTGGGGGATGGGTTGTAACTAAGGGTGTAACTAGCGGTTAATTAACTAGTGGAGTTAAGAGCCGCTGGGCTCTTGTACCTGCCAGGGGAGGAATGCAGGACTCCACACACAGCCCTAGGCCAGGGGAAGTCCGGGCTGCAGGCAGGTGCCAGCTCTGACATGCTCTTGAGTGCCCAGCAGAAGCTCTTGTGCATTTCAAAGGGGCAGTGCGGCATGGAGCCCAGGTCAGCTCAGAGCCCCTCCCTCCCAGCCCAGGCTCCACGCCCCGCTGCAGATTTGAAATGCCACAGACCCCAGGTCAGCTGATCCTGGGCCCCAGCCAGTCCCCACAACCTGGGCTCAGCTGTGCAGGCCCTCCCCCCTTTGAAACCAGGGGGTGTGCTGGGACAGGGGGCGGGGCTCCGGCCAAGGGGGCGGGGTTATTTGTGGAATGCAGGGACCAGAGGGCAGAGCTCTGTGTGGGACGCACTGGGCAGGGGGCGGAGCCTCCGGGCTGGGCTCTGTGTGGGATACACAGAGCAGGGGGCGGAGCCTCCGGGCTGGGGGCGGGGCTCTGTGTGGGATGCACTGGTCGTGGGCGGGGCTCAGCTCGGGACTCCCCGCTGCGCTCATCCAGACTCAGACTTTGGCTTTCCCCGGCCCACCCTGTCCTGCCCGGCGACCGGTGACGCGACGGGGCTGCGCGCGCCCCATTCGCTGGAGCGTTTCCCTCCCGGCCAATGGCCGCCGAGGGGGGGGGGAAGCAGCTGGTCTCGGGATTCCAACAGGTGCGAAGTCCCAGCTGGGCCCGATCCTGGTGGCCAGGATAGTCCCGGCGCTGCTGCTGTCGGGCGCAGCCCGGGGGTGGGTATGAGGTGCGGGGGGGATAAATGGAGGTAGGGACACGGGGTGCCGGTGGAGGTGGAGGGGCGGGACAGAGAGTATGGGGGCGGGACACGAGGTGCGGGGGGAGATGGGGGCGGGACACGTGGTGCCGGGCAGAGGGGGGTGGGACACGAGGTGCGGGGGGAGATGGGGGCGGGACACGTGGTGCCGGGCAGAGGGGGGTGGGACACGAGATGCGGGGGAGATGGGGGGCGGGACACGTGGTGCCGGGCAGAGGGGTGGGGTGCGGGGGAAGATGGGGGGTGGGACACGAGGTGCGGGGGGAGATGGGGGCGGGACACGTGGTGCCGGGCAGAGGGGGGTGGGACACGGGGTGCGGGAGGAGATGGGGGGCGGGACACGTGGTGCCGGGCAGAGGGGGGTGGGACACGAGGTGCGGGGGGAGATGGGGGCGGGACACGTGGTGCCGGGCAGAGGGGGGTGGGACACGAGGTGAGGGGGGAGATGGGGGGCGGGACACGTGGTGCCGGGCAGAGGGGGTGGGATACCGGGTGCAGGGGGGTCTCTGCCATTCTGGGCTCTGCTCTCAGCTTCGGGGTCCGGTTCTGGCCGGTGTCGGGCTGAGAGACCCCCCCCCCCGCGCTTTGCCCCGGGCCGGGCGCTGCCAGCGGCTCCCTCCAAGGGGCTGCCCCCGACCTCGGGTCCGGCGGGCGTCGCGATCAGCTGTCTCTTGGAGTTCCATGCCGGGGGCCTGCTGGGCATGCGCGCTGGGACTGGGCATGCGCAGTCAGAGCGACTGTCACCGCTGCCCTCACTCCGCCCGCACGTGGCTTCAGACGCCGCTCGCCGGCCACTAACCAGGGGCGGGGGGATGGGCCCCCGGGGGGCAGGAATTTGCCAGCCGGGGGGGCTGGAGCTGGGGTGAGACGGTGCCAGCCCCTGGACCGGGGTTTTGCCCCCCCACAGGGAGGGGCCAAGGGGAGCCCCCTGCCAAGGGTGCCAATCTGGGGGTGGGGGCAGAGAGGGGTACAGCTGCCCTCATCGCCCTGCCAGCCCCTCCCTGTCTGCACTGCTGCAGCCCCCCCCCATGCAGCTGTGTCCCCCACGCTGAGGATTTAAAAGTCTCTAACCAGTTAGTACAGGAGGGCGTCTCATAATCGTTCGCACGTTTGTTTTCTCTCTTGCAGCGGTTCCCTGACTCGCAGCCCCAGACGCCTCACCGGGGTTTGTTCCTTCTGCTGCTTCTGCTCTGGGGGGCCGGGCTCGCTACGCCCACCAGCCTCGTCGGAGGGCTTTGAATGAGCTACAAGCCGTGCGAAACGCCCCCTCCCCTCCATTTGCTTCAATGGAAATCAGCCGTGGGGAAAGTAAATTCCCCCCTTTAACTTGTTTCACTGTAAGTTTGTTTTGAACGTGTCTTGGCTGTATAGTGGGGACCCCCTGCATGGCCCCCTAAACAGTCTGAGCACGTCGTTATTTCTGGGCACTAGCATTGTGGGGCTGAGGCACCCACCAAGGGTCTGACGCCCTTTTGCCACCGTGGGGCTGAAGCCCTGTTCCTGGGTGGTCCCCACCACAGGGCTCAGCCCCCTTCTCGGGGGGCCCTGCTGCGTGGGTGAAGCCCTTTCTCCCCCTTTTGGCTCAGCACGTTCCCAGGTCCCCACCTGCCCCACGACGGGGCTCAGCCTCTGGCTTGGGCGGCCTGTGTCTCTGGGCTGAAACCCATCTGCCATTGTGGACTTGGGGTGGGGGGTCGTCTAGGAATGGGGCTGGGCATGTCTGGGAAGGGGGCTGGGCCCCGTCGGGCGGGGGTGGGCATGTCTGGGAAGGGGGCTGGGCCCCGTCGGGCGGGGGTGGGCATGTCTGGGAATGGGGCTGGGCCCCGTCGGGCGGGGGTGGGCATGTCTGGGAAGGGGGCTGGGCCCCGTCGGGCGGGGGTGGGCATGTCTGGGAAGGGGGCTGGGCCCCGTGGGGCGGGGGTGGGCATGTCTGGGAAGGGGGCTGGGCCCCGTGGGGCGGGGGTGGGCATGTCGGGGAAGGGGGCTGGGCCCCGTGGGGCGGGGGTGGGCATGTCTGGGAAGGGGGCTGGGCCCCGTGGGGCGGGAGGCCACCCAGGAATGGGACAGTGAAATGAGCGTTGTCCTCTCTCTTTTTTTTTTTTTCTTGTTTCTGAAGAGGGAGCCACGTCTGTGGGGTTTTTCTCCTCCCGGGGGTGGGGGACGGGACAGGTTGATGCTCACACTGGGTCTGACTTTATCAGTAATAAACAGCTGTCGGGAGGGGTCTGGCACTCTGGGGGCATTTACTGGGTGGCTGAAGGCACAGGGTGGACTTACATCCCTGGAGCCAGCCCCAGTGCCCCACGTCCTGCCCCATGGCGGGTCCAGCCCTTCTCCAGCCCCTGCGTCCACCCCACTCCCACCCCACCCTCTCCAGCTCCCTTCCAGCCTGCAGCCCTGCCCCCTGGCAGCCCACCCTGGGCACAGGCCTGGACCGGCTGCATTGGGAGTTCTGCAGAACTTTTGGATCAGACAATTCTGCCCGGCGACTGGTGACAAACGGCCTCTGCCTGCGCCTGGGTTGGCCGCCGGGAGCTGGGTCCCTTGGGGAAGTGATAGTGATAGTGACAGTGGAAGGGTCTGCGTCTGTCTGGGCCGACCCCCCCCTCCCCCCCCCCGCTGGGACCCGACAGCCGGACACTCCCAGATTCGTCCTTCAGCCCCCAACACACGGACTGTGCACCCCGGCGGTATCTGCTCCCCCCCACCTCCAGCACAGGGGCCATGGCCTGGGGGCTGCTGCTGGCGCTGTGCGGGGGGCTCCTGGCTGCAGCCGTACATGGGGGTGAGTGGGGGAGGCTGGGGGGAGTCTGAGCCCTGGGTGTGGGGGGGGCAGGGTCATTGCCAGCTGGGAGTAAGCTGGGGGGCAGAGGGTGAGTGGGGCTGTGAGGGGGGCACGGTGAGCCACAGCTGGGGGTGAGCGTGGGGGGTGGAGGTGCAGGGTGAACCCTGGATGGTGGTGAGCATGGGAGTCTGGGGGGACAGGGTGAGCCCCGGCTGGGGGTGAACGTGTGGGGCTGGGGGGCGCAGGGTGAGCCCCGGCTGGGGGTGAGCATGGCGGGCTTTGGGGGCAAGGTGAGCCCCGGCTGGGGGTGAACGTGTGGGGCTGGGGGGACAGGGTGAGCCCCGGCTGGGGATGAGTGTGGGTGGCTGGGGGGGCAGGGTGAGCCCCGGCTGGGGGTGAGCATGGCGGGCTTTGGGGGCAAGGTGAGCCCCGGCTGGGGGTGAACGTGTGGGGCTGGGGGGACAGGGTGAGCCCCGGCTGGGGATGAGTGTGGGTGGCTGGGGGGGCAGGGTGAGCCCCGGCTGGGGGTGAGCATGGCGGGCTTTGGGGGCAAGGTGAGCCCCGGCTGGGGGTGAACGTGTGGGGCTGGGGGGACAGGGTGAACCCCGGCTGGGGATGAGCGTGTGGGGCTGGAGAGGAAGGGGGGACCCCGGCTGGGGGTGAACGTGTGGGGCTGGGGGAGCAGGGTGAATCCCGGCTGGGGGTGAGTGTGGGGGGCTGGGAGAGCAGGGTGAACCCCAGCTCGAGGTGAGCGTGTGGGGCTGGAGAGGAAGGGGGGACCCCGGCTGGGGGTGAGTGTGTGGGGCTGGAGGGGCGGGGCCACGGCTGGGGGTTAGTGTGTCCACCCCCCCACCACCCCGGCTTCTTCCGAGCTGGAGACAGTCACATGGTCTCTGGCCAGGCACCTAGATCCCTTCCCAGATGGGTCCGGGTACTGAAGAGACCGATTGTGCCCGGAGCCTCGCTCATTAGCACGTCCACAGAGCCCAGCGCTCAACCACAGACAGAGACACGTCCAGTCTCCATCCAGAGTCCAGATCCCTAACTCCGCACCCAGACGTCGTACAGTTCCATATACAGAGTCAGCAGAGCATAAGCTTTTGTGTGACCCCTCCCATGGCCCCCTTTGTACCGACTTTTGGGGCAAACACCCCCCCCACCATGGGTGCAGCAGTGACCTGGCTGCTTCCCTTAAAATCCAGTAACGTGCCTAAGAGCGGGCGTGGGGTAGCTGTGCCGGGGGGCGGGCGTGGGGTAGCCGTGCCGGGGGGCGGGCGTGGGGTAGCCGTGCCGGGGGGCGGGCGTGGGGACGCCGTGCCTAAGAGCGGGCGTGGGGTAGCCGTGCCGGGGGGCGGGCGTGGGGACGCCGTGCCTAAGAGCGGGCGTGGGGTAGCCGTGCCGGGGGGCGGGCGTGGGGTAGCTGTGCCGGGGGGCGGGCGTGGGGACGCCGTGCCTAAGAGCGGGCGTGGGGTAGCTGTGCCGGGGGGCGGGCGTGGGGACGCCGTGCCTAAGAGCGGGCGTGGGGACGCCGTGCCTAAGAGCGGGCGTGGGGACGCCGTGCCTAAGAGCGGGCGTGGGGTCGCCGTGCCGGGGGCGGGCGTGGGCGTGGGCAATCAGCTGTTCTCCCGTAGAACTGTGCAGGAGCTGTGCAGAGTTAAGGGCTTGGTGCCGCGTCCCTGTCATGTGACAAATTCAATGACGGGGGGGGGGGGGGCTCTACTGGAACGTGGCTTGAACCCTGGTCCCCTGGCTCCGCTGCAAACAGAAAGTGACTCCTGTCCACGTCCCATGTCAGCAGCCTCGCCGCCGTGGGCCTGTCATGTGACGGGCAGCTGCCGAGCAGATCTGGGAGCTGCTTTTCCGTGGGGCCATGGGGGAGCGGCGAGGCTGCTGTCATGGGACGTGGACAGGAGTCACTTTCTGTTTGCAGCATAGAAGTGGGGGCTGCTTGACTGCTCCCCCCCCCGAACCCTGCATCCCTGGTGCGTTTAGTTCCTGGGAAGGGCTGCGGGCGGGTGCGCAGACTCACCGTCCTCGTGGGAATTGTGTTCACTGTTTGCTAGGTTGGGTGTGAGTGCTACGGCCCTGTGTGGCTCTGTGGTAACCCCGTGTGCCTGCCTCAGTTTCCCTAGGCACTGCCCCGGTGCCCGGCTGGGGATGGTGGGGGTGGCTCTCATGGGGCCCCAAGCTGCGCCATCTCAGCCCGTCCACAGCAATAGCCCAGGCTGCCGGGGTTGGAAATTCACTGGGTGACACCTCTGAAGCGAGGGGGAGGGGCTGCCTGCAGGGCTGGGGCTGGCTGCTGGGGGGTGAGCCCTCTCCCCTGGCCGAAGGTGCAGGGAGGGGTCCAGGATGCTGGCTCTGGTGACCCCCTCTGCAGGCTGGGCCGGCTGCGCCTGGCTCCTGTAACAACAAGTCTGTTCTACGCTGTGTCCCTGGGACCCAACGACCCTTCTCTTCTACCTGCCGCCTGAGAGTCCCCTCTGACTGCAGGTGGGGGCAGGGTCTGGGAACCCCCCCCCCCCCACACACACACACTCACCCCATGGCATCCTTGTGTTCAGCGTTTAGTTTGTTTACTGAACGCTGAGGACAAAGGGCCTCGCACACGCTAGTGCCCCGCTCCTCCATCCCCGCACGTTCACACGCGCAGAGAGCACACAGACACCCCGCAGCCTTGCACACACACCACAAATGCCTCCACTGGGTGTCCTGGTGCCCCTGGGCCAGGGAGGAAGCGGCTGCCGGACTCAGCCTCTCTGCTGCTGCTCTAGGGTACCACAGGCTGGTCGCAATGGTCACCGGGGTCACCTATGAAAATGGGACCTACCAGTACGCCATGGACATCCGGCTGGACGGCGTGAGGATCGGACGCTACAGCAGTGACACAAGGGAGGTCACGCCCATGCTACCCTGGCTGGGGCGGGCCCTGGGCTCCAAGTATCTCCAGGAAAGGACCAAAGAGTTCCAGGCACACGAGCAGCGGCTCAAAGAAATGATCGGCTGGTGCATGCAGCAGGACAGCCAGAGGGGCGGTGAGTGACTAATGGGAATGGGCAGGACAGAGCTGCCCGTCCAGAAACCCTCCCTCGGGAATCGAGACGTAGCTGTGCTGAGCATCCCAAACACGACACGTTTCCCAGCGCCCGGCATCGCCACCCAGCCCTGCCCCCCCACCTCCCTGTGTCCCACCCCCGTGCCCCACCCGCCTACGGACACGTTTCCCAGCACCCGGCATCGCCACCCAGCCCTGCCCCCCCACCTCCCTGTGTCCCACCCCCGTGCCCCACCCGCCTACGGACACGTTTCCCAGCGCCCGGCATCGCCACCCAGCCCTGCCCCCCCACCTCCCTGTGTCCCACCCCCGTGCCCCACCCGCCTACGGACACGTTTCCCAGCACCCGGCATCGCCACCCAGCCCTGCTCCCCCACCTCCCTGTGTCCCACCCCCGTGCCCCACCCGCCTACGGACACGTTTCCCAGCACCCGGCATCGCCACCCAGCCCTGCCCCCCCACCCCCGTGTCCCACCCGCCCACGGACACGTTTCCCAGCACCCGGCATGGCCACCCAGCCCTGCCCCCCCACCTCCCTGTGTCCCACCCCCGTGCCCCACCCGCCTACGGACACGTTTCCCAGCACCCGGCATCGCCACCCAGCCCTGCCCCCCCACCTCCCTGTGTCCCACCCCCGTGTCCCACCCGCCTACGGACACGTTTCCCAGCACCCGGCATCGCCACCCAGCCCTGCCCCCCCACCTCCCTGTGTCCCACCCCCGTGTCCCACCCACCCATGGACACGTTTCCCAGCACCCGGCATCGCCACCCAGCCCTGCCCCCCCACCCCCGTGTCCCACCCGCCCACGGACACGTTTCCCAGCACCCGGCATGGCCACCCAGCCCTGCCCCCCCACCTCCCTGTGTCCCACCCCCGTGCCCCACCCGCCTACGGACACGTTTCCCAGCGCCCAGCATCACCACCCAGCCCTGCCCCCCCACCTCTCTGTGTCCCACCCCCATGCCCCACCCGCCTACGGACACGTTTCCCAGCACCCGGCATCGCCACCCAGCCCTGCCCCCCCACCTCCCTGTGTCCCACCCCCGTGTCCCACCCACCCATGGACACGTTTCCCAGCCCCCCATTCCCCACCCGCCCACGAACACGTTTCCCAGCTCCCAGTGTCACTGTCCAGCCCAGCCCCCCCGTGTCCCACCCGCCCACGGACACGTTTCCCAGCCCCCCATGCCCCACCCACCCACGGACACGTTTCCCAGCTCCCCATGTCCCACCCGCCCACGGACACATTTCCCAGCTCCCCATGTCCCACCCGCCCACGGACACGTTTCCCAGCTCCCCATGTCCCACCCACCCATGGACACGTTTCCCAGCCCCCCATTCCCCACCCGCCCACGGACACGTTTCCCAGCTCCCCATGTCCCACCCGCCCACGGACACGTTTCCCAGCCTTCTATGCCCCACCCGCCCACGGACACGTTTCCCAGCCTCCTATGTCCCACCCGCCCACGGACACGTTTCCCAGCTCCCAGTGTCACTGTCCAGCCCAGCCCCCCTGTGTCCCACCCGCCCACGGACACGTTTCCCAGCCCCCCATGTCCCACCCGCCCACGGACACGTTTCCCAGCCTCCTATGCCCCACCCGCCCACGGACACGTTTCCCAGCTCCCCATGTCCCACCCGCCCACGGACACGTTTCCCAGCCTCCTATGCCCCACCCGCCCACGGACACGTTTCCCAGCTCCCCATGTCCCACCCGCCCACGGACACGTTTCCCAGCCTCCTATGCCCCACCCGCCCACGGACACGTTTCCCAGCTCCTCATGTCCCACCCGCCCACGGGCACGTTTCCCAGCTCCCAGTGTCACTGTCCAGCCCAGCCCAGCCCCCCTGTGTCCCACCCGCCCACGGACACGTTTCCCAGCCCCCCATGTCCCACCCGCCCACGGACACGTTTCCCAGCTCCCCATGTCCCACCCGCCCACGGACACGTTTCCCAGCCCCCCATGCCCCACCCACCCACGGACACGTTTCCCAGCTCCCCATGTCCCACCCGCCCACGGACACGTTTCCCAGCTCCCAGTGTCACTGTCCAGCCCAGCCCCCCCGTGTCCCACCCGCCCACGGACACGTTTCCCAGCGCTCTGGGCAGGCCCTGAGCTCTTTCCTCCATTTCAGGGATTCACACAGGCCAGGTCCACATTCACTGTTCTCTGAGCGACCAGGCCCCCGTGGCCCCGCGGTTCCAGTTCGCCTACGACGGGCAGGACCTCATCAGCTTCGACAACCAGACGGGGACGTGGGTGGCGGACGTGCCCGTGGCCTCACAGCTGAAGCAGATCTGGGAGAAGGAATCGACGTGGACTCAGTACGTCCAGTTTTTCATGCGGGACGACTGCCTGCAGACCCTGCGGAGCCTGGTGCAGCTGGGACGGTGGTTTCTGCTGTCGCCGGGTGAGTGCGCAGCGGGGATCTGTCGTGGCGGTGAGCGAAGGGGAAGTGTGGTCTAGTGGGTAGTTCATGGCCATAGGCATGGGAAGTATGGTGCAGGGGGTGCTGCAGCGAGGGATGTGAATGACTCGTAAGAACGGCCGTACTGGGTCAAACCAAAGGTCCATGCAGCCCAGTGCCCTGTCTGCCGACAGCGGCCAATGGCAGGTGCCCCAGAGGGAGTGAACAGAACAGGTAATGATCAAGCGATCTCTCTCCTGCCATCCATCTCCATCCTCTGACAAACAGAGACTAGGGACACCATTCCTCACCCAGCCTGGCTAATAGCCATTAATGGACTTAACATCCATGAATTTATCTAGTTCTCTTTTAAACCCTGTTGTAGTCCTAGCCTTCACAACCTCCTCAGGCAAGGAGTTCCACAGGTTGTCTGTGCGCTGTGTGAAGAAGAACTTTTATTTGTTTTAAACCTGCTGCCCATTAGTTTCATTTGGTGTCCTCTACTTCTTATATTATGGGAACAAGTAATTAACTTTTCCTTATTCATTTTCTCCACACCACTCATGATTTTATAGACCTCTATCATATCCCCCCTCAGGCTCCTCTTTTCTAAACTGAAAAGTCCCAGTCGCTTTAACCTCTCCTCATATGGGACCTGTTCCAAACCCCTAATCATTTTAGTTGCCCTTCTCTGAACCCTTTTCCAATGCCAGAATATCTTTTTTGAGGTGAGACCACCACATCTGTACACAGTATTCAAGATGTGGGCGTACCATGGATTTATAGAAGGGCAATGAGATATTCTCCATCTTATTCTCTATCCCTTTTTTAATGATTCCTAACATCCTGTTTGCTTTTTTGACTGCCGCTGCGTGGACGTCTTCAGAGAACTAGCCACGATAACTCCAAGATCTCTTTCCTGATTAGTTGTAGCTAAATTAGCCCCCTGTCATATTATATGTGTAGTTGGGGTTATTTTTCCCAATGTGCATTACTTTACATTTGTCCACATTACATTTCATTTGCCATTTTGTTGCCCAGTCACTTTGTGAGATCTTTTTGAAATTCTTCACAGTCTGCTTTGGTCTTAACTACCTTGAGCAGTTTAGTATCGTCTGCAAAGTTTGCCACCTCCCTGTTTACCCCTTTCTCCAGATCATTAATTAATACGTTGAATAGGATTGGTCCCAGGACTGACCCTTGGGGTACACCACTAGTTACCCCTCTCCATTCTGAAAATTTACCATTTATTCCTACCCTTTGTTTCCTGTCTTTTAACCAGTTCTCAATCCAAGAAAGGATCTTCCCTCTTATCCCATGGCCATGTAATTTACACAAGAGCCTTTGGTGAGGGACCTTGTCAAAGGCTTTCTGAAAATCTCAGTACACTATATCTACTGGATCCCCCTTGTCCACATGTCTGTTAACCCCTTCAGAGAACTCTATGGCTGTGTCTACATTGGCACCCCTTTCCGGAAAAGGGATGCTAATGAGACCAGTCGGAATTGCAAATTCCGCGGGGGATTTAAATATCCCCCGTGACATTTGCATTTACATGGCTGCCGCTTTTTTCTGGCTCGGGGTTTTGCCGGAGAAAAGTGCCAGTCTAGACGCAATTTTCCGGAAAATAAGCCTGTTTCCGGAAGATCCCTTATTCCTACTTTCAAGTAGGAATAAGGGTATGTCTACACTACCCCGCTAGTTCGAACTAGCAGGGGTAATGTAGTCATCCGCAGTTGCAAATGAAGCCCGGGATTAGAAGCCTAATCCGAACTAGCTACTCCGTGCCGTGTGTACCCGCGCAGCACGGGGTTCGAACTAGCCGGCATTTAAAAATGGCGCTGGCCGGCTTCATGCAAATGAAGCCCGGGAAATTCAAATCCCAGGCTTCATTTGCAACTGCGGATGACTACATTACCCTCCTCGTTCGAACTAGCGGGGTAGTGTAGACATACCCTGAGGGATCTTCCAGAAAAGGGCTTATTTTCCGGAAAATCGTGTCTAGACTGGCGCTTTTCTCCAGCAAAACCCCGAGCCGGAAAAAAGCGGCAATTCCGACTGGTCTCATTAGCATCCTTTTTCCGGAAAGGGGTGCCAATGTAGACACTGCCATTGGGAGCTTCTTGTGTCCGGTCTGTCAGCCCCACAGCAGAGGGCAGAGCAGGGACGGGGCAGGGAGCTGGGATGTGTGACAAAGGGGTTTAGGCACCGCACGATGCAGACAGAGCCAGCTGGGGTTCCGAACGGAGGCGCCCAGCTCCCCGTGGAATCACTGGGGTGTGGCACTACAGGTGCTGAGGAATCTGCCCCTTTAGCCCAGAACTTGCAGGCGCCTGTTTGCACGGCCCAGTGACGCCTGCCTGGGTCACAGCGCGGGTGTCATGGAGTGTGGGGAGCAGCACAGGGTGGTCAAAGTCCCACACAACACAACACGGGGAGAGAGCGAACACAATCCCCAGCACGTCACAGAGGGGCCGTGCGCAGCCAAGGAGACTGGCCAGGCCTGGGCTGGCAGCTGCCCAGCTCCGCTACCCATGTGGGGTCATGAGAGTGAGTCTGGGACTGACACCGAATTCGCCAGCCCCAGTACGGATCAGTGTGAACGGGTGCAGACAGGTCTGACGCCCACGGGAGGGGTGGGCGTGCTACAGGGCCTGTGACTCCTGCCTCTCACCCTGTCCCATGTGGCTCACTCTCTGTCTCCCCCCAGTGCCCCCCGAGGTCTCGGTGTCCCGCAGAGATGCTCCCCATGGCCCCGTCACCCTCTCCTGCCGCGCCAGCGGCTTCTTCCCGCGTCCCATCCAGCTCTCCTGGGTGCGGGACGGAGGCGACGTCCTGGCGGAGACGAGCTCCAGCGGGATCCTGCCCCTCGCCGACGGCACCTACCACACCCAGTCGTCCCTGGAGATCGGCCCGCGGCCGGACGGGCCCCGCTACGCCTGCCGGGTGGAGCACAGCAGCCTGCCTGCGCCCGCCCTCGTCTGGGGTAAGGAGGCACCTGTGGGAATCGCAGAGATGGGGCGCGGTTGGGCCGCAGGATGGTCAGTCTCCCTGCCCATTGTCCATGTGAACCCTTCTAGCTCTGGGTATTCGTGTGACCCACAGAAATGGCCGACCCCTCAGAGAATTTCAGTTAAATGCCATGGGGGTATCCAGTGGCAGTGAGTTCCACAAGTTAACAGTGTTTCACAGGAAAGGCCCAATTGCTGTGTGGTGTGTGTGGCTGGCAGGGCCCAGCAGAGCCCCGATCCCCTGTGCCCCATCCCTGCCCCCTCCCAGCCCGGCCTTTCTCCTCCCCCATAGGCCAGGTCTCTCCAGGGCCCCTGGGGAGCTGTTCAAGGCCTGTGGCTGCCCCAGGAGAGACCCCCCCCCCCCCGTGACTGAGCCCTTCTCCATCCCACAGCCCCTGAGAAGGGCCCCCTGCCCTCCGGGGTCCTGGCCGCCATCGTCCTGGCCGTGCTGGGTCTGGCTGGAGCCGCAGGGGCCGGCGTCTGGCTGTGGAGGAGAAAATCAGCAGGTGAGAGCAGGTCCCTGCAGGGCTCGGCCATTGGGCTGTCGCCAGCTGGGTGGTGGGTGCTCCGCGGGGGTGGGGCTGGCCTGGGCGAGGAGCAGTGGGGGCCATGGGGAGCCCTGTGTCGGGGGGAGGGAGTCGGGGTCACTGTGGGGGCGGGGTCACCCTGCTCCCCTGCACTCACCCCCTTTCCCCGCTTGTGTTTCAGGCCGTCACAAACCCAACTACACCCCGGCAGCCAGTGAGTAACCCCTGGGAACGGGGCCTGGGCGCCCCAGTGCATGATGGGAGGGGGGCTCCGATGGGGGCAGAGGAGCCCAGCAGTGACTGCAGAGGGCCCATGCGCTGGTGACTGGTCCCAGCCGTCGCCCTTCCCCCCCTCCTCTGGGATTCTCTGCCCCCCCCCTGCTGCCAGCGCCCAGCCCAGGGCCCAACATGCTGCAGCCAAAGGTCACCCCTAGAGCACCCCGGGGGAGCCGGGAGCTGAATCCCCCCCTGGCTGGGAGCCCCCAGCTAACGCTGCCTCCGGGCCATTTTCTCCCCACAGCAAAGCCGGGAGAAGATTCGGCCTCCAGCTCGTCCTCGGGAACGGAGAACAGCAGCGCGGGATCCCGGAGCTAGGGGCGGCCCTGCCCTGCTGGCCGGCAGGTCCCTGCCCAGTGACTCCCTCGGCCGGGGGCTCCCCGCTGGGGGCTGCACCAGTTCCCCCGGGGGTGCTGGCCCTAGGCTGTTGCAAGGCAGGGTTTGCATTTCCTGCTGTAGCTTGTCCATCCCTCACCGACCCCTGGGACCTTCTCCCTGGCTTTGCCTCAGCAGGCCGCTCCCCTTTGGCAGCTCAGCAGGCCCAGGCTGGGGCAAGGGGGCTCCGAGGGGCAGACGGGCCTGGACCCCAAACTGTCATTGGGTAGCAAAAATGTGTATTTTAGTATTTGTGTGTGTGTGTGTGTGTGTGTGTGTACAGGAGACACGTGTGTGTGTGTGTGTGTGTGTGTGTGTGTGTGTGTGTGTGTGTGTGTGTGTACAGGAGACAAGTGTGTGTGTGTGTAGGTGCACGCGTGTTTGTCTTTATGAGGCAGATGCTGTTCCAGTGGCAATTCCGCGAGAGCGCCCCAGACAGGGGAGTTGGTCCGGGAGGGTTTCACCAGCTGCCACGGGACTGGGTTTGAGTGTGAGCAGGCAGGTCATTGGTGCACCTGTCACAAGAGGGTGCAGCTGCCGCACGGGTGGTCAAGCCGTGCAGCAGGGCTCCCGACTGTGTATTCTCACCGGCTCACAGAAAAAGAAACCCACCGCAGGCAAACTGCGCCTTTGACAAGCATATTGCAAATAATTCAGGAGCAAATTTTAAAAGCAGTTTATGTATAGATACCGAAAATTAGCATATATATCCCGCAGGTTATACACGTTTTTACAACCCCCCCTCCTCCTCTCCCCTCTCCTCCTTCTGCAGGGTATACATGTTTACTTTTACTCACGGGTCTGGGGGCTCTCCATTCCCCTGCCCGGAGGAGGGTGGGTTGTGTCTGGCTGCGGCTGCGCGGGGCCTGGGGACGGGTGCAGGTCCCCTCCCGCACACCGGCCAGCATGCTTGCGCCGTGCTCTCCACCCCCCGCTGGCAGCTGGTACGTGCCATCACCGTGAATTAGCGTATAGAACCCGCGGGTTAGCTAAGACTTTTCCTACACACTCAGGAAAAGCCGCGGGTTGTACACGAGTGCGGGTTATACCTGAGTGTGGAATTTGGGGGGTTTCCCTTTTTTGGCCGGGCAGTTTCTCTCCAGCTATTGAGGGGGACACATCATGTCTTGCTCCAAGAAGAGACTCTTCACGATCTGTAAGTGGGGTAAAGTTTAGAGAAATCCATTTTATTGCTTTATGGTTTGGGAAATGGGATCTGATGTCTGTGCACTTAGTGGGGATCCCCCCATGAAAATATTACTTTGTGACTGTTCCATCTAGTCCTTATGCAGCAGGAATATTGTGGTGATAATAAAAGTTTTCTTTTTCTTTTTATTGACCTGCTATCGGTTAATTTTTGTGTTCTGGTTTTTACTGAGCTTTCCCAAGTAGTCTCTCCCTGAGGTGCTGGCAGTGGAGTTTTGATCCCCAACATCCAGGTTGTTAAGATTTTGGGGGGAGTTTTTACCAAAGCCTGGAAAGAGAAGGGTTTGGGGTACTTTTGCCGGCCCCCACTGCTGCATTTATCTTGCCAGAGTGGGGAAGGAGCCATGACACAAGCATTAAAGGCATTAAAAGCAATATTTAAATGGAATAATTAACAGTCTAAATCTGATGCTTAACCCAATTCAGCAACTTAATTTTTAATCCAATTTAACACTCTCTCTCTCCGGGGCTGGCCAGATCCCAGACAATGTTGGTTAATTTGTTGAGGTGGAATTCCGACGTGCACATCACACCAATATACCGAACTGAGGGACTCCGACTTGTGGGGCGCAATGGTGTGGTGTATATCCCCTGGGGGGCAGGAAATCAGTCCATGTGGAGTGATATCCATTGGGAACACACAGTCCGGGTCTGGGGGGGTGATGTTTGTAGGGGTGTGTGAGGGGAGGTGGAGGATGGGTTATAACCTCTCCCCAGTGTGAGGGAGGGTTGGGGGGGCACAGGGAGCACTGGGGTGTCTGAGGGGAGGTGGGGGATGGGTTATAACCTCTCCCCTGTGAGGGGGGCTGGGGGGCACAGGGGGCACTGGGGTGTGTGAGGGGACGTGGGGGATGGGTTATAACCTCTCCCCTGTGTAAGGGGGGCACAGGGAGCGCTGGGGGGTCCGAGGGAAGGTGGGGGATGGGTTATAACCTCTCCCCTGTGTAAGGGGGGGCTGGGGGGCACAGGGAGCACTGGGGTGTGTGAGGGGAGGTGGGGGATGGGTTATAACCTCTCCCCTGTGTAAGGGGGGCTGGGGGGCACAGGGAGCTCTGGGGTGTGTGAGGGGAGGTGGGGGATGGGTTATAACCTCTCCCCAGTGTGAGGGGGGCTGGGGGGCACAGGGAGCACTGGGGTGTCTGAGGGGAGGTGGGGGATGGGTTATAACCTCTCCCCTGTGTAAGGGGGGGCTGGGGGGCACAGGGAGCACTGGGGTGTGTGAGGGGAGGTGGGGGATGGGTTATAACCTCTCCCCTGTGTAAGGGAGGCTGGGGGGCACAGGGAGCACTGGGGTGTGTGAGGGGAGGTGGGGGATGGGTTATAACCTCTCCCCTGTGTGAGGGGGGCTGGGGGGCACAGGGAGCACTGGGGTGTGTGAGGGGAGGTGGGGGATGGGTTATAACCTCTCCCCTGTGTAAGGGGGGGCTGGGGGGCACAGGGAGCACTGGGGTGTCTGAGGGGAGGTGGGGGATGGGTTATAACCTCTCCCTTGTGTGAGGGGGGCTGGGGGGCACAGGGAGCACTGGGGTGTCTGAGGGGAGGTGGGGGATGGGTTATAACCTCTCCCTTGTGTGAGGGGGGCTGGGGGGCACAGGGAGCACTGGGATGTCTGAGGGGAGGTGGGGGATGGGTTATAACCTCTCCCTTGTGTGAGGGGGGCTGGGGGGCACAGGGAGCACTGGGGTGTCTGAGGGGAGGTGGGGGATGGGTTATAACCTCTCCCCTGTGTGAGGGGGGCTGGGGGGCACAGGGAGCACTGGGGTGTGTGAGGGGAGGTGGGGGATGGGTTATAACCTCTCCCTTGTGTGAGGGGGGCTGGGGGGCACAGGGAGCACTGGGGTGTGTGAGAGGAGGTGGGGGGATGGGCACCGGCACCAGGAGCAGGGTGGCTGCAGCTCGGCAGGTGGATGACGGGTTGCCGGGTCCCTCCCCGCTCAGCACAGTCCCCAGTCAGAGACCCCCCCAGTGCCTGTGAGCCGTGAGTGCGCCCGGCCCTGCCCCCCTGACCCTGCCTCTCCCTGCAGGGTGACGGAGCCGTCGGCCTGCACCCGCGGAGGGTCCCAGCCGGGGGAGCCCGGAGCCCAGCCGGCTGCGGAAGATGCTGGCGGCCCCTTTGCTGCGATTGTACCCGAGCCGAGCGCCCGGCCTGAGCCCACGACTCCTGCGTTCCCAGGACACGCGACTCTCCTGGCGTCTGGCCAAGCGGGGCTTTGCCCCCACGGACGCTGCTGCTCCAGTCAACCTGCTAGTCTGTTACCGTGTTCCCCATGGTGCTCCGTGGAGCCCTGGGGTTCCCCAAAAAATTCTGCTCCCCCGACTCCTGCAGAGCCCCCAGGCAGCTCCCATTGGGGCTTTGCTGGCAGGGACGGGCTTCTGGGGGGCGGCTCTGGCCCCTCCACCACCCACTGCGGCCGCCCCACCCCCGGGCATCGTGCAGCCCCCTCCCCACCCCACAGGACTGCCCTGTCCCGGTGCCTTGCAGCTGCCTCCGCCTCATTTTTTCTGTGCAAGATTATGCAAACCTGATTGAAATCACTTCAGATGGCCGATTAATACAGACATTGAAAGCAGTTTGATTATATTTTGGAGCAGCTTATGCCAAGAATATCCAGCTTTATCAAAACGTGCAATTTGTCAGTTAACATTCCTCAGCACGTACTTGTGTGAAACTGGGTTCTCGAATTATGCAGCAACAAAAGCAAAATACAGAAATGGACTGAATGCAGCGCCAGAGATGCAAATCCAGCTCTTTGGTATTAAGCCAAATATAAAAAGGATTTGCTAAGAGAAGAGGAAAGAGCACTATTTGCACTGAAAACTTTTTTTGTACATGTTAAATGTGATTTTAAGGAGGTTTAGGTTGGACATTAGGGAAAAGTTCCTACCTGCCAGGCTGGTCAGACACTGGAATAAATTGCCCAGGGAGGTTGTGGAATCCCCATCCCTGGAGATATCGCAGAGCAGGTTAGATAAATGTCTATCAGGGATGGGCTAGACAGTGCTGGGTCCTGCCATGAGGGCAGGGGACTGGACTCGATGGCTCTCGAGGGCCCTTCCAGTTCTAGTATTCTATGATTCTATTATTTTTGTTTTAGATATGTGCAATTAAACTCAGTGTTGATCTCATGACCATGTTGACCATGTCTTCTATTATCCTTACTTTTTCAGCTCCATATACCAGACTGTCTTCCTGGAGGGGCGGGGGGGGGGGGGGGGGTTGAGGGATGGGGGAGGGTGGCTTTTGGTGCTCAGATCTGGCGGCTTTTATTTATTTATTTTTTGCTTGACAAAGTTTCCCTGGGGGTTCCTTAAAATTCTTCTGAATTTAAAAGGGTTCTGAGGCCAGATAAGATTGGGAAGCGCTGTTCTATAATGTGCCCCAGGGCTCCGCGTTGTAACTGGATAAGTCAGATTTGCTGAAAGAACTTTAGGGGGTTCCCCTTGGGCCCTGCCTGCCCCAGACACACAAGGGCTGGGAGCTTTGAGCGGCTCTGCGGGAGCAGTGGGAAAAAGGTGCAGCGAGTGTGCGCATGAATACGTGTGAGTTTAGGGGCACTGCCCCGCCAGCTAGCATGGAAGTGAGCATCCCAGCCTTAGGGCCCGGGACCCAGGAGAGAGGATGGGGCTGGGTCCCCCTACCCCACCACCCACCGCTGTCTTGTGACGTCGAGTAGGTGTGGGTAAGTGGGGCTGTGACAGAGTGAGTGTGGGACTGCGGAGAAACCCGATTGAGAGAGTGCGGCTTGTTCGCGCTAGAGCGGGAGCACTGGGTGGGCAACGGGGTAACCTGTTTAGACTCACGAAGCGGGGCCCCGTGTGGCTCCTGGGGCCTCTGTATTACAGCTGCCGGAAATAAAGAGAACAGGGAACCCTTTGTGCGGGGCAGAAGGGGTTACTTGATTGACAATTGATAAACTCCCATGAGGAAGTGACAACGCCTGATCTGTCTCATGGTGTAGATTGACCCTTCTCAGCGCTGCAGCTGGGTCAGCAAATAAGGTCCCTGCACTCAGCAGGGGAGTTCTCAACCCCGCCCATTCTGCCTGAGCCCCGCCCCTTCTGCTGGAGGCCCCGCCCCTTCTGCTGGAGGCCCCGCCTTCTGCCTGAGACCCCGCCCCTTCTGGGTCACCCCGTGGCCACTTCTGAACTGTGTGAAGTGCCCCCCCCCCCCCATCTAGATGGTCTCAGGAGCGCTGCTGGCCCGGCCACTTCCCCCGGGGAGCGTGGGGAAGGGGAACCCCGCCAGACACGGGGGGGGGGCGCTAAGGAGGCTAGCTTGGGGGCGGGGCCTAAGGTTAGGGGCGGGGTTCTGCTCAGGGGGCGGGACCTCACGACTGGGGGCGGGCCTCACACTGGCTGAGACTTTCGTTTTCCGCGGCCCAAACTGCCCGGCCGGGTTCTGCCCGGCGACCGGTGACGCGGCGGGGCTGCGCGCGGCCCATTGGCTGCAGCGTCCGAGGGGCGGGGCCACTATAAGTAGCCGAGGGCGGAGCAGCTGCTCTTGGCATTCTACCAGCTGAGCAGGGGGCTGTCCCGGCGCGGAGCGGTGCGGGGATGGTCCCGGGGGTCCTGCTGCTGCTGCTGGGCGCGGCGGCCGGGCAGGGGGGCCAGGCCGGTGAGTGGGGGGGGCAAGATGGGGGCAGGACGCGGGGGGGTCTCTGCCTTTCCTGGCTCTGCGCTCGGTCTCGGGGTCCGGCTCTGGCCGGGGTCCAGCCGAGATCCCCCCCCTGCTCTGCCCCTCCCGGCTCTTGCCCAGCCCGGCCCCCCCCCCCCCCGTGGCGGGTCACCCCCCGGGCCGCAGTGCGAAGGGGCCCGGGTCGGACGCGGGTTTCTGGCTCGTGGGCCCCGGGCGGGGGGGGGCCGCCCCCGAGCGAGACTCCAGATTTGCTGGGTCGGGGCTGACCCGGAGGGGGGGCGAGGGGGGCGCTTCCCGGGTCTCTGGGCATGGGCCGATGCTGGGGGGGGGCGCTTCCCGGGTCTCTGGGCATGGGCCGATGCTGGGGGGGGGCGCTTCCCGGGTCTCTGGGCATGGGCCGATGCTGGGGCGGGGGCGCTTCCCGGGTCTCTGGGCATGGGCCGATGCTGGGGCGGGGGCTCTAGGAGCGGCCCCGGGTCTGGTCGGGAGGGAAGCTGCGCCGGGGGGGGGGGCCGTGCCCAGTGTGCGGGGCTGCTGGGGCCCTTGGAGGAGCTCGCCCGGGTCTGTCCTGGAAAGTCCCACGGTTGAGCCGCGACTCTAGTCTGGAGCCCGGGCGGCCCAGCAGCACGTAGCCGGGCGGCTCTGTGCAGGGCCGTGGCCGTGTCCCCACACCAGCGGGGGATAAGGAGGCTGCGTTGCAATGGCCCTGAGAATGGGTCTAGGAGCCCGGCAGGTGTTCGGGCTCAGCCGGCTCGGGGCGATGGTCCGCAGCGGGTCTTAGCGAGGCCGAACAGTTCCCTGCGAGGCTGCCATGTGGCTGGGGGGCAGATCCGTGGGGCCCTCGCCGCTGAGCCGTGTCCACACTGCCCGGCTCACCATGGCACTGCCGTGGCGCTAGGGCCTGGCCATGGGGAAGGGCCTAGTGCAGCTGGCCTGTTACCCCAGGAGATAGGGGGAGGGGGGCTCTGCTGAGACCCCAGCAAACCCACCCCCTGTGAGGGGCGGCAGTTTCAGCAGCAGGAGCAAGTCGCCCACCAGCAACATCCTGCCCACCCCAACACTCGTCGCTGTCACAACTTTTGTCATGGGGGGGGGGGGGCGGAGATGTTTCCCCAGCCCTGAGTGACACAAGGTTTAAGGACAGAAATGCAGGGTAGCGCTGGCCCCTCAGTGCCCGTTACAGTAGGGGCCTGGGGAGGGGGCAATGGGGCTTCTGTCCTTTTCGGCTGCTCACTAATGGATAGTGGAGGCCCTAAAATGGTTTTTCTCCCCCTTGTTTTACTCTCTCTGGCCTGCCCTGTGTGGCTGGAGGTCTCCTGGGAGCACCAGAGAGCTGGGGAGGGATTCTCAGCCCTCCACTAACACCCCAGGGGGGGTTGAATCTTCCCCCGCGGCAGCTTTTCTCCTGCGGCCCAAGGGGCTTTGGGCTGAGTCCGGCCTCTGCACTTCTGTGGGCTCCCTGAGTCTGGTGTAATTGGGGCTCACTTGGGAAAAGCAGCTCTGTGTCTTAGGGGTGTAGGTTATGTGGACACAGTGCTGTCACTAAGTCAGGTGTGTGAGTGCTGTGTGTCAGCCCTTATGCTGACAGAATCCTCCCCCTCGCCTGTGGGTTTTGCTTGGTGGTGAGAGCTTCCTGCCCAGAGAGTAGCGTTCACGCTGTCACTTGCCCTGGGAAATCTCCCTCATGTATGGGAAAGGGGGAAGGGGGGTAGCACCTGTGAGTGACATAAGCTTTGTTCGACGTGTGTGTGTGTGTGTGTGTGGCCTGAGCCTGGTGTCCATGGGTCTGTGAACAAGGCCACAGTGTTAATGACAAAGTGTAGCCAGTTGGAATAAGCTTGGTAGGGCCAATCTACACACAGTGCCTGTACCGCTCAGCCCTCCCTGGTAAGCCAGCACAGCTGCTCTGCATGCGCACACTCATGCTGGTACAGATTAGCCCCCACAGTCACCGCAACGAGCTGGTGTGAAGCACGGCTGGGCTGGTGCGACGGCCCTCGCACGAGGGTTGTGCAGATTAAATTTTGTTGGTAGAAAGAAACCAACCAAAAAACCCAGCCACACCCCTGAGTGAAGTAGTGAAATGGGGGCAAGGCCTGAGTGCAGACATTCCCTTGTGTCCTAGTGCAGGGGAGAGGAAGGAAGATAATACAGGTGAGATGTGATGACAGTCAGAGTCCCCTTCAGTCACACCAGGCAATGGCAGGCTGCTGAGTAGTGACAGGTTTGTAAAGTGCTTATGTACAAACACTAGGAGTCTGGATAATAATGGGGGTGAACTGGAGTACCTGGTAGTAAGGGAGGGTATTGCTAGAACCAGCATGATGGGAATTTGTTGGCATGAGGCCGGTCAATGGGACACTGTCATACCAGGGTACAAATCTATCGGAAGGACAGAACAGGTCGTGTTGGTGGGGGAGGGGCACTGTACATGACAGAAAATAGTCAAATGAAGTCATAAATCTTTTGAGCCAGAGTGCCCCAGGGACTCCCTCTGGGCAGTAATTGCATGTGGAGTCCTGGGCAGTTACAAAATGGGTATCTGCTTCCATAGCTGCAAAACTGAGGCACATCAATGGGCCCAGAGTCACGCAGGTCTCCAGACTGTAGGGGCTCTAATTCCATGTTCTGATGGGAATGTAGCAGTGGGGACGTGTTACTGACTAGGGTAGCGAGTCTATAACAATAACAGACTCAGTCATCGTGGGGGATTTCCCCTTGGGACGGGAGGCAGAGAAAGTCTCTTGACACCTTAGCTGGCGGCTGCTTGGAGCAGCTCGTTTCAGGATCCCCCCCAGGGAAGAGGCTGGTCTGGATTTTGTGGGGCGGAGGGCCTGGCCCAGGAGGGGAATGTAGCTGGGCCACTTGGTACCCACCACTAGAGTATTAAACGTTCTGGGGGTGGGAGAACAGTCCAGCAGGCCCCGCGGCAGCGCTTCATTTCCAAAGGAGGCACCCCCACAGACATGGGGAAACCGACTGAACGGGCAGGAAAAGGTGCAATCCCCAACAGGAAATCCCTACAGCTGCAGGAAACTGTTTGCAGACACCACAACAGAGGCCCAGCTCCAGTGTGTGCCCCAAATTAAACCACTGCAAGAGAGCCCCCCTAAAAGCCAGCCACTGGGGCCACACTGCACAGTGGAGGAGGCAGTGAGGGGCTGAATGGAAGATGATCCACAGCCCTATGGAAATGATTCCTGCAGGGATTTGATCCACCCAGCGATGGGTCTGCACCTGACCAGGGAGTCTGACGTCAGCACCTGGCAAACTGGTTGAAGCTAAAGAATAAAATGGTCAGACACAGAGATGAGCATCATTTATTGGAACTGAGTCAATATGGTTTCTGTAAAGGGGAATCCTGCCTCCCCAGTCTGCCAGAGTTCTTTGAGGGGGACAATTAGCATGTGGAAAAGTGGACCCTTGTGGGCAGGCAGGACACAGGGCTGGACGGGCCTTTGCTCTGACCCAGCCTGGCTGTTCATATGTACTTGGAGCTGCACCCAGGAGGTGGGTCCAGGCCCTGCTGCCCCAGTGACTGTAAACAGAGCAGCAGCCCCAGCCCCTTGGATTGGGCTCCTGGGCTCTGCAGGAAGGGGGTGGGGGGAGAGATTGGCTGGGGCTTGCGGGGGGATTCAGGGTCTGGGCTGAGGGGAGAAAAGGGGGGTGCTTGGTATCCCCTTAGCTCTGCCCGGTTCCCTCTCCTCCAGCTCGGCAGCAGGGCAGGGCTGCCCATACACACGGGGCCCAGCACGCAGGCTCTGAGCTCTCACTGGTGACGGGGATACAAGGCTCTGACCCTGCAGGCCCCGTGTGTCCCATTTTGGGGGGGGTCACATGGCAGCTCTGCTGGGTCTGAGCCCCCAGACACACTGAGGGACTGATGGGCTCATACACCCCTGGATCAACCTGGGCCCTGACCCCTCCCTACAGCTGTGTGAGACTCCCCTGAGCTGGGTGTGATGTGGGGCAGAGGGCTCCTGTTGGTGAAGGGACGTGGGGGTCAGTCTGTGCCGCATCCGGCCCTGACTCTGGGAGCTGGGCCCTGTCCCCTTTGGCCTGGCCTGAGGGTCTGTGGGACAAGCCCAGTGTGAATCCATGGTACATGCTGGGCATAGCTGGGCCCTGCCCCCTGCAGCTGGACATGCCCCCCTGCCCCTCTGCAAAGCTCCAGCTCTTTTATCCTGTGACCTAAGGCCCCCCTCCCCATTCTGCTGGTCCAGCCTGCCCTGGGGACTCCTGCAGCCCCCCCCTGCAGTTCTGTCCCCTTCCCCTGCATGGGCAGATCCTGCCCCTTTTCAGGCTTCTCCTGCCTGTAGGTGCCTGTTGTCTGCACCCGCCCCGGGATTGGCCAGCCCCACCCCCGCCCCCTGTTCTGCCTCCTGCTCCTCCCCCACCCAATACCCAGCCCCGCCCCCATCTCCTCCTCATACCCACCCCCTCCCTGCTCCTCTGGTGGGGTCCCACCTGCCCAGCCTGGGGGGGTGGTGGTGTCTGTGTGTATCTGGGGGGTCCTAGTGCGGGCAGCTCTGACCCCGCCCCCTTCCCCTGTGTCTCTCCCCGTAGACCTAGGCCGGCACTCCCTGCGCTATTTCTACACGGGGGTGTCGGAGCCCGGCCCGGGCGTGCCCCAGTTCAGCACGGTGGGGTACGTGGACGGGCAGCAGATCTGCCACTATGACAGCGAGCGGGGCAGAGAGGAGCCGCGTGCAGACTGGCTGGCGCAGCACGTGGACAAGCAGTACTGGAAGAGTGGGACCCAGAGCTTACAACGTGAGCAGGCTGTGTTCCGAGCCAACCTGAACACCCTGCGTGGGCGCTACAACCAGAGCACAGGTGAGTGCGGGGCCTGGCCTGCGGGGAGGGGCTAATGGGCCCCATGGGGGCTGTGAATGGGGCACCGAGTGGGGAGAGGAGGGACTCACAGTGGGTGTCGGGGAGAACATGGGGTGCTTAGAGTGGGGGGCACTGTGACTGGCAGGAGGGGTTGGAGGGACTCAGGGGAGGGGTCCCGGGGGGGCACTGGCTCTCAGGTGTGAGTGGAAGGGGTCAGAGGAATGAATTGTATGACATGCCCCCTGCTGTTCTCCCCAAGCTCCACCCCCAGCTGCCTCTGCCACCCCCAGGGACCCCCAGCCAAGGTGGGTCACTTCCCAGCAGAACCCCCCCTCAGCCCCACTGCTCCCCCAGCCAGAGCCCCCCCCAGGACCCTGTGCAGAGGGACCGTGTCTGCTATGAGGACGGCGATGCTGTTGGACCCCACGTGGGGGGGGGGGGGGGTCTCAGACTCTGGGCTCCACTCACAGACCCTGAGGGGCAGGGAGCCCCCGTATGACCCGCCCTCCACAGGCACTGAGGTGTGTAGGGGGCTGAGCACCACTGACCCACACTGCAAACCCTGTGTGGGATAGGCCCTTCCAGCCAGGGTGTAGAGCAGCCCCCAGTTCCCAGCAGCCCCCAGTCAGCCCCATAGCCTGCATGGGGCTAGACTAGCTGCAGGCCGGTGGGACTCATGTCCCAGCAGAGGGTGAGGGGGGCTGGGCCCAGACCAGCACATCACCCCCCCCAAATACTCCAGGGAATGGGGGGGACCCTGCCCCCAATTCAGCCCTGTGGTGGGGTTGCTGTCCTTGCGGGTCTCTGCTCCAGGTGCTGGTGCCCCCTGACGCTGTGGGTTGGAGAGTTTCCTAGCAGGGCTGCGCTGCGCCATGGTGGGTCCTCCCTTTGCCGTCAGGGTCTGTGCGCCCAGCGCAGCTCCTCCCTCCTACTCCCCCCCCCACCCCCGGCAGCTGCCGCAGCCCCCCAGTCACCTTCCTACCAGGAATGCAAACCAGTTGGAGTTTTCCCTCCGCGTGTGTCATGGCTTCTTCCCCACTCTGGCATGATAAATGCAGAAGTGGGGGCCAGCACGTGTACCCCAAAGCCTTATCTACCAGGGTTTGGTATAAAACTTCCCCCAAAATCTTAAAAACCTAGATCTTGGGAATAAAACTTCCGCTGCCACCACCCAAATGTTGATAAAGAAATCAGGGGAATGATCATTTGGGAAATCTTACCCCTAAAATAAAAATCAGGAGACACCGTAACCACTGCCAGGTTAATAAAAAGAAAAGAGAAAACTTTTATTATTACAACAATATTCCTGTTGCAAGTATGGTGACTAGATAGAATAGTAACAAAATCTACTCATGGAGAAACTCCAGGGGCCTCTGTGACGTAGTGGGGGTACCTGGCTGGTTTCTATGCTGCTGGCTCTGGGGTAACCCCCACTGGCTGCCGTGGGTACCACGACCCAGCAAAACAGGATGAGTCACTATGCAAACCAGTGGCCAGACACCCCCCATGGAGAGGAACAAAGGAAGGTGGATGCTGCCCTGGCTGGGGGGCAGGGCTGGAAGTGAGTTAGTTGGTTGCTGGCTGTCTGAGAGCATGGAGGAGACAGCCTAGGGGAAGGGGCTGGAGTTTAGGGGCCCAGTCTCCCCCATCTCAAGGGGGCCTGAGGGATCCTAGGCCTGCCCTGTGACCGGATTCCATCTGTGCTGTGCTGTATCCTGGAGAGGCAATAAACTTCCTCTATTCCACCGGCTGGTGCAGTCTGTTTGTGCCATTTCGGGGTGCAGGAGACGGGGGACCCCCAACGCGCCGTCACAGCCTAGAACTTAGTTACAAAGAAAAGCCAAAACATTTCCTAAATAGTGCACAGGCAGCAGATCCCGCCCCCAAACCTTAAAACAATAAAACCTGATGGATTTATCGAAACTTTGCCCTACTCACAGAAAGTGAAGAATTGTTTCTTGGGGAGAGAGGCATGTCTGTCTGTCTGCCTTTCTGTAGCTGCCAAGGAACTCTCCGAGCCAAAGGAGGGAAAAACCCAAATTCCTTTGTCCCAGTTTGAAATTCCTATTGGCCACTCCCCCTGGCTAGGTGGAGTTAAGCCTTCAGTCCCAGGCTGCTCGCTAACCCTCATAATCATGACAGCGTGTGTCACCCACGTCCTGGGGCCCTTCTTGGGCTTCCTTGTGCTCCACAGTGAGTAGTGGTGGGCCCCCCTGCTCTCCCTCCCTCCCCAGGCCCGGAGAGGTGACAGGGCCCCTCGCTGGCCTAACCGCCAGGGCTGGAGCTTGCCCTGAAACCGCCTGGGGATGTTCCTCTGATGGATCCCTCCGGCCCCTCGCGCCTACCGGCCGCTCCTGGCAACATCGCCTGCCCCCTCCCAGGGACGTCCCTCCACCGGGGAGATCAACCAGCAGTGAAGGCCGGGGTGGCCCGGCTGGATCTCTGCCTCCCAGGCTGGGCTGGGTTGGCACGGCCGGCAAACACGGTACCTCAGCACTACCCTGGCATGGGGCACCATGGCACAGAAATGCGCCCGCCAGGAACCAGGCATAAGGCACCGCACCGACCCACCACTGCCTGAGACAGCACCCAGACCCCCCCTGCTGATGTGCCACCACCACGGGCAATGACTCAGACGCAGCCCTCGGCTCCACCAGCCCCCACCATCAGCACCGAGTGAGCTGGCACCACACAGGAGTGTGTCCACACAGGACTTGGCACTGTGACAGCCCACCCGGTGTACCGCTCACTTCATCCACTCCCCCAGCTCTGTCCTGACCCTGTTCAATACGATTGGCCCCACCGCCCACCCCACAGATGCTGAAGCAGTTTCAGGGTCTCTTGGCGAGTGGCTCCTGCCAAGAAACCGATCCTGACACAGCCCAGGGGGAAGCACCTGGCCATCTGGGGGTTTCCCAGCCCTGCACCACCACAGACGGCTCCTCCCATGGGCACCACTGTGTTGGATCCGCCCGGCACAATCTGGCAGATACCAGTGTCCCTCATCTCCCCCCCCCCCCAACAGATGAGCTGACGGGAAATATTCTGTCCCAGCTGAGGACGTGGGCAGCTTGTTTCCCCACCCCACTATGGGCCCATGTGCCAGTAGGAGGGGCCCACCCTGCCAAACCCACCCCCCAGTCCCACCTTCCTGCCTGTGCCACTGTTGGAATGGCCTCCCAGGTGGTGGGTGGCGCATTGCTGGTTTGCTCATTTCATTCTGTTCTTGCTCAGTGCTGAGTTACTTAGAATTTAGTTTTTGTTTTGCAGGCGTGGGCAGGACCCCCCCCCCCAGGCAGTGCCAGGGAAGGGGCCCATAGGGCAGCCCGGGGTAGCACTGAGTGACATGGATCACCGGGTGCAGGAGAGCAGGTGCCAGCTGCCCGGCTGTGACGGCGCGTTGGGGGTTCCCCGTCTCCTGCACCCTGAAATGGCTCAAACAGACTGCACCAGCCAGTGGAATTGAGGGTGGTTTATTGCTCCTCCAGCCCAGCGCAGCACAGATGTAATCTGGTTACAGGAACTGGGCTAGGAGGCCTCAGTGCCCCGCTTGAGATAGGGGAGTCCCAGCCCCCTCCCCAGCTCCTTATTCCCTGCCTTCCAGCCAGCAACTAACTCTCCTCTTCCAGCCCTGCCCCCCAGCCAGGGCAGCATTCACCTTCCTTTGTTCCTCTCCATGGGGGGTGTCTGGCCCCTGGCTCAACCAGTTTGGCCTTACCTCTGCCTAGCGAGGTTTTCCCTGCTGGGTCTTGCTCCAGACAGCAGGGGTCACCACAGCCCAGCAAGTACCCCCACTACGTCACACCGGCCTAGGCTGCAATTGTGCTGGGAGCAGCTGGCTGCGGAGATGGCTGCAGGGGAGGGGGCTGCCTTTGCTGCACACAGGGCCATGCCCAGCGCTGCCAGGCAGGTGACAGGGCCTAGCCTGCAGCTGCAGACTCTGGCTAGGCCCAGCCCAGCTGGTCTGGGGATGGGAAAGACAGTGCGAGGGGGTGACTCCCACAACACGTTTCTGCCTCCCTTGCGGCTGGGTGAGATTTCTGGGCCTTTGTGGGGTTTGGTTTGTGGCTCAGAAACATGGGGCCCGGCTCAGGAGATGGGGAGACGCTGGGTGAGTTCCCACATGCACCCCCACTTGCAGGGTGGGGCAAGCACTGGGCCAGAAGCAGGGCAGGATGGCATCCCAGGGCAGGCAGGGGATGAGCCAGTGAGGAGACACAGGACTCCGGAGGCTGGGGCTGCAGGGATCCCCACTAGCAGGACACTGGGGCTGAGGACACGGTGCTGGCCCTGCTGTGCCCCACCTGCAGCCTGGGGGCGCAGCCCGAATAGGGAGGGGAGCCCCTGTGGGCACCACAACCAGAGCAGGAAACACAACCAGAGCAGGGAACACACCCCTGGTGAGCCTGACCCCAGCGGGTGCTGGGGAGGTCTGGTTGTGGCTGCTGGGGCAGGGGCTGAATTTACCGTGTACAAGGGATGGGGGAGCTGGGGGGCTCTGGTGGCTGTTCCATGCTTAGCCCCTCCTCACCCGGTGTCTGTTCCAGGCCTGCACACCTTCCAGTTCATGTACGGCTGCGAGCTTGAGGCAGACGGGCGCAAGGGGGGTTTTTGGCAGTACGGCTACGACGGGGGAGAGTTCATCAGCTTCGACAAGGACACCAAGACTTGGACGGCAGCAGCCCAGCAGGCTCAGATCACCAAGGCGAAGTGGGACGCTAATGCAGCTCTCAATGAGGGAGCCAAGGCCTACCTGGAGCAGACCTGCATCAAGTGGCTGCAGAAGTACCTGGAGTATGGGAAGGAGATGCTGCAGAGGAAAGGTGAGGGGGTCGTACTGGGGCAGGGGGAAGGGGACACTGGCTGGGCCACACACCTGCCCTCCTCCCTGTGATGCCGAGTGCTGGTCCTGCCAGACCGGCTCTGCCGGGGGGCCCAGCCTTGCTGCAGGAGATGGGCTGGGCTGCCCCCGCCCCTCCCTGCCCAGCCCCGGAGAGCGAAGCCCCTGAGGGCGTCTGCCAGCGCCCGAGTGCTGCCGTCCTGTGTCCCACACCCCGGCACAGGGCAGGGATCTCCCCTCCACAGCCGCGTGTCTCAGACTGGGCCTGGCTCCGGGGGGCCTGCCAGCCCTGCCGATCAACTCCCCCCCCCTCCCCACACACACACACACTTCTGCCCAGCGGGGGCCCGATCTCCAGCACACAGGCAGGGCTGGGCGGGAGCAGCAGGCGGGGGGGGGGCCCTTGGGGAAGGGGTGAGAAGAGGCAGGAGGAGGCGAAGCAGGAACTTGGGGCTCACAAAACACATTAAATCTAACGGGGTGGCTGGGTTCCTGGCCATTCAGAGCAGCGGCTCCAGGCGGCTGCCTTGGCCCAGTGTGTCTGTGGGGGCCCCTGCCCCCAGATCCCCATACGCACTGGTCTCCTCCCCCAGAGCGCCCGTGGGTGCAGGTGAGTGACCGGCTGGGCCAGGCCGGGCTCACCACCCTCTCCTGCCGGGTGCACGGCTTCTACCCCCGCGACGTGGCTGTGGTGTGGCTGAAGGACGGAGTGGCCGTGCCGCAGGAGACAAAGCGCTGGGAAGTGCTGCCTAGTGGGGATGGGACCTTCCAGACCCGGGCCACCATCGACATCAACCCCAGCAGGGAGACCAACTACACCTGCTGTGTGGAGCACGCCAGCCTAGAGGAGGATCTGCGCGTGGACTGGGGTAAGGGGGCTGGCCATGGGGCACTGTAGGGCACTAATGGGGGCAGGGTCTGGCCCTGTGGTGGGAGGGGCTGCTGTAGGGGCAGGGTGAGTGTCCATGGAACAGCAGGAGGTTTGGGGTCCCCCTGCTCACTGGCCGTTCCCGTTTCAGCGCCCAGTTCAGCGCCCAAGTCCAACGTGCCGCTGATCGTGGGGGTCGCTGTCGGGGTCCTGCTGCTGGTCGCTGCCGTCGCTGGAGCCGTCGTCTGCCTCAGTAAGTGCCGGGAAGGGTCCTGGGGGGGGTCTGTGTCAGGCCATGTGAACAGCCCATCCCCTTAGCGCCTGGGCTGGGAGATCCGTGGATGAGTCTGGACCAGATGCACCCCGGCCTGGGAATCCTCCTGCTGGGACTGGAGCCTCTGATGGAGCCACTTCGGGGCCAGTCCCACCAGCAGCTGGAAATCCAGAGGGATTCCGACAGAGCCGGTCTCCCCCGGGATGGGGTATCGGGGTCTCTGAGGCAGCCCCGGGGCCCAGGTGTTGGTGCTGGGCTGCAGACTTGGCTCAGAGCCGTCTCCGGCCCCCCAGGAGCCGCCGGGCTCACTGACCCCCCCCCTCTCTCCGCAGGGAAGAGGAGAGACGGGTACAAAGACGGGTACAAAGCAGCTGCGAGTAAGTTCTGAGTCCTCCCCCGTCCCTGTGGATCACTGTGGGTCCTGGGACATGGCCGCTTGGGGGTGGGGACTGGGCACCCTGCCATGACCTCTCAGAGGCTGGGGCACTGCCACAGTGGAGCCTGGCCAGTGACACTGATGGCTGGGCTGTGCCCTGGGCTGTGGGTGGGTGGCCCATCCCTATGGTGTCTGGGCACAAGGCAAACACCTGGCTTGGATTCGCTGGGGTGGGATGTGGGTGGGGGGAGACTGGGGACCCTGTGTCCCAGGTGCTGACCCGTCTCCTTCTCCCCGCAGTGAACGAAGGCTCCTCCAGCTCCGGTAGGTGACGGGGGGACACTGCCCGAGGGCAACTCAGGCGCTGGGGAGACGTGGGACCGGTTAACGCTCTCGGGGGCTCTGGGGGGGGGGGGAGGGTCCCTGCTCGTTTGCTGACACGGGGGCGAGTGCCAGAGCCGCACGGCTCCGCCCCGGCTGTGCCACCCGATTGCCCTGATCAGCCTGAGCGCCGAGGAACCGGGAGCTGGCAGGGGGCAGTGTCGGCGCCCGACTCCCCTGGGCTGCGTCGCAGGTCCCAGCCTGTGTCCGTGGCAGCCCCTGGAATCGGCGCTGGGGCCTCTCCTGCCAGATGGGTGTTGGGCAGCGCTGGGGGGTGGGATGTGCCCTGGGGAGGGGGGTTAGGAACAGGGCCTTAGCCTGGGAGCAGGTACCAGCCACACACATACCCCCCCCCCCCCCCCGAGCGAAGTGCAGCCGCTGGCCTGGGGCAGCCTCACACCCTCCCTGGGGCAGAGGGATGCTGGCACGAGGGTGTGACGGCGCGTTGGGGGTTCCCCGTCTCCTGCACCCCGAAATGGCACAAACAGACTGCACCAGCCGGTGGAATAGAGGAAGTTTATTGCCTCTCCAGGATACAGCACAGCACAGATGTAGTCTGGTCCCAGAGCTGGGCTAGGATGCCTCAGGCCACCTTGAGATGGGGGAGACTGGGCCCCTAAACTCCAGCCCCTTCTCCTAGGCTCTCCTCCATGCTCTCCCACAGTAACTAACCAAATTCCCTTGCAGCCCTGCCCCCGCAGTCAGGGCCGCATTCACCTTCCTTTGTTCCTCTCCATGGGGGGTGTCTGGCCACTGGTTCAACAAGTTTGGCATTACCTCTGCCTAGTGAGGTTTTCCCTGCTGGGTCTTGCTCCAGACAGCAGGGGTCACCACAGCCCAGCAAGTACCCCCACTACGTCACAGTTCTCCCTCCTCCGAGAGCGAACTGAGCAGGGTCACTCCGCTCGTGACCTAGGGAAGTTCGGGTCCTCTGCGTGGGAACCCGCCCTGGGGACATGGGTGCTCCCCTTGACTCGGGCCGGCCGTGGCAAGGCCCCACATGAGCTGGCTTCCCTCTGTCCACTCGCCGCCCCGCTCCAGGGCGACTGGCGCAGGCCTGTCCTCGGGGGTCACACCCACCCTTCCGCTGGCCTTGATCTCTGGCCAGGGTCTCTCGGGCCGGGGCCATGAGCCCAGTGAGCCTTCTCTGGACAGCCAGGGCGGCTTCCACCCCCGATGCTCCATCCAGGGAGGACTTCCCCTCCCATAACTCTCTCAGCAAGCCCAGAGGGTCTATCTGGGGTAGAGACCCCCAAGCCGCTTTCCTCCTGTCTTGGGCCTTCCCGCCCCTCTGGCAGGAGTCACAGGACCGGCAGTACCGCTGCACGGCTGTAAAGATTCCCGGCCAATAGAAGTGCTGGAGCAGCCTCAGCCGGGTGCTCCGTATCCCCCGGTGGCCCCCAACGGGGACATCGTGGGCCAGATACAGCAGCTTGAGGCGATACTTTCGGGGGATGACCAGCTGCCGCTGGACCCCCCATGCCCTCACCTTCCTGGGGGGAAGCCATTCACGGAACAGGAGCCCACGCTCATGCAGGAATCTCTCCTGGCCACCTCTCCCCCGGGGCTGAGCTGCACGGAGGCCAGCCTGGTCCCTCAGCCTCTGCAAGGAGGGGTCTGCCTGCACCTCAGCCTGGAATTCAGCTGCTGAGGCAGGGATCGGGACCTGTCCCCCACCTCTGCCTAGGTCCGGAGTCCCAGCCTGGCTGGACCCCGTGTCCACTGGGATGGGACCCTGAGGACGCTGCCAGGAGTCCTTCCCTGGACCCACGTTGTCAGCCCCCCGCTGGCTCTGGCTCCGGGTAGTGACTAGAGCCCGCTGGGATTCATGGGGCCACTCCTCTAGGTCATTCCCCATCAGCACCTCGGTGGGCAAGTGCGGGTGCACCCCCACTTCCTTGAGGCCTTCCTTCGCCCCCCATTTCAGATGCACCCTGGCTACAGGCACCTTAAACGGGGACCCGTCTATGCCCTTCAGGGTCAGCTGCGCGTGGGGTAGTATCCGCTCCGGGGCCACTATGTCGGATCGGGCCAGAGTCACCTCCGCCCCCGTGTCCCAGAAGCCCGTCACCTTCCTACCATCCACCTCCAGGGGTATGAGGCACTCGCTCCGCAGGGGCCGTCCTGCCCCCACCCGGTACACGGAGAAATCCGCCTCCTGAGAATCAGACCTCCCAGGGGAGGTGCACTGAGCATCCTTCCCCTCTCTCTGAGCTGAGGTTTGCCTGCCAGCCCCTGCCTCTGGGGCAGCCTGCCCTTCCTCCCGCCCCAGCCAGTTAACCCTGGAAAGTCCCCGGTCCTGGGACCTGGTGCACTGAGCCCTCTTGTGGCCTTTTTGCCCACAGCGCTGGCAAGTTAGGCTTTGGGCTGTCTCTGTCCAGGGCCTGGCTGGTTCTCCGGGGCGCAGACGACCTGTTCCTTGGTCTCGCCCCGTAGTTGACTCCCTCCGTTGCTCAGCCGAGATCCGGTCTCTGCGCGGTTCCCTTTCTCTCCGGGACTCCCGTTCACACCCGGACCGGCTCTCCGTGAACTCGTCCGCCAGCCTCCCGGCCTCCTGGGGGTTCTCTGGTCTCCGGTCCTTGAGCCACAGCCTCAGTTTGGGTGGGCACGCTTCATAGAGCTGCTCCATCATGACCAGCTTGAGCAGCTCCTCTGCAGTCTGGGCTCCGACTCCAGACACCCACTTGCGGCAGTATTGCGACAGGCGGGAGGCCAGGTCCACATAGGTCTCCCGTGGCCCTTTCTGTACCCCCCGGAACTTCTTCCTGTACATCTCGGGGGTCAGCCCGAACTTGTGCAGCAGGGCCTCCTTGACTCGGTTGTAATCCCCTGGCTGTAGGTCCTCCAGCTGACTGAGCACTCCGGCCGCCTCCTGGCTCAGTGCGGGGATGAGCTCCTGCAGCCAGTCAGCTGGGGGGACCTGTTGCAGCCCACAGGCCCTCTCAAAGGCACTGAGGAACCCGTCTATGTCACCCATGTCCTTCAATTGGGCCACCACGGGCCTCTCCAAGCGTCTGGCAGTCCTGGGACCCTGGGGCCCATCCGCACTTGGCGCAGCCGGTGCCCCGCCGGTTCTCCGCTCTGCCATGGCCAGCTCATGCTGCCGCTGCCTCTCTCGATCTTGGCGCTCCTTCTCTCGATCTTGGCGCTCCCTCTCTCGGTCCTCTACTTCCAATTCCCTGATCCGCAGCTGGATCTCCAGCCGCCGCAGCTCCGCTGGGCTGGCCCCTGCCCTAGATGGGCTATTACTTGCAGGCCTCCCGGGAGACGCTGTCTCATCTCTCCGGTGGGTTCCAGCGCTCCTCCCCCTCTCTGAGCCTGACACACTCTCAGGGGGGGTCTGGCTGCTTCCCCTGGGGACAAGATCCTGGCCCCGTGGCTGGTCATTCTCTTCCAGCTGGGTAATCAGCTGGGCCTTGGTTGCTTTCTGCACAGGCAAGCCCCTCTCTCTGCACAGCCCCACCAGCTCTGCCTTCCAGAGTCGGGCGTAGGCCATCTGCCCGCTGGTCCCCTCGGTGCAGACTCACCAGTCTAGTCCTGCAGCGCCCCCCGATTCCCAGGAACCGCTTCGCTCTGTCTCCAGCACGCCTGGCTCCAGGGCTCTTGCTTCTACTGCGCCTTGTCGCTTGCCGCTGGAAGCTCCATCCACGGGGTGCAGTGCATCCCACTTCTGACACCAGTGTGACGGCGCGTTGGGGGTTCCCCGTCTCCTGCACCCCGAAATGGCACAAACAGACTGCACCAGCCGGTGGAATAGAGGAAGTTTATTGCCTCTCCAGGATACAGCACAGCACAGATGTAGTCTGGTCCCAGAGCTGGGCTAGGATGCCTCAGGCCCCCTTGAGATGGGGGAGACTGGGCCCCTAAACTCCAGCCCCTTCTCCTAGGCTCTCCTCCATGCTCTCCCACAGTAACTAACTAAATTCCCTTCCAGCCCTGCCCCCGCAGTCAGGGCAGCATCCACCTTCCTTTGTTCCTCTCCATGGGGGGTGTCTGGCCACTGGTTCAACCAGTTTGGCCTTACCTCTGCCTAGCGAGGTTTTCCCTGCTGGGTCTTGCTCCAGACAGCAGGGGTCACCACAGCCCAGCAAGTACCCCCACTACGTCACAGAGGGGCCGGGCAGGGGCAGGGCCAGAGACGCTAACCCCCCTTCTCCTTCACCCTCCAGGCAGCAGCCAGGGGTCAGACACCTGCCTCAGGGTAAGTGAGGGGCGACCGGGGGGCGGGGGATTCAGGGAGGGCCCTGGGGTCCCTTTCCAGAGTCCCCCAGGCCCTGCCGCTCTGACCTGCCAGCTGGGGAGCCAACCCCTGGTCGCCCCCCAAGGCGGGTCCCAGGCGGGGGTGGCTCCGGGAGGGATGGGGTGTCTGGCTCTGGGGGGGAGCGGGACATATCACAGAGGCTGTGCCGGCACCAGGAGCAGGGTGGCTGCAGGTCGGTGGGTGGATGGCGGCTTTCTGGGTCCTTCCCCTTTGGTGCGGGCCCCGGTCAGAGCCCCCCTCCCCTCCCAGTGCCAATGAGTGCGCCTGGCCCTGGCCCCCTGACCCTGCCTCTCCCTGCAGCGTGACGGAGCCGTCGGCCTGCACCCGCAGAGGGTCCCAGCCGGGGGAGCCCAGAGCCCAGCCGGCTGCGAAAGATGCTTATGGCCCGTTTGCCGCGATTGTGCCCGAACCGAGCACCTGGCCTGAACCTGCGACTCTTCTTGCATCTGGCAAGTGGGGCTTTACCCCCCACGGACGCTGCTACTCCAGTCAGCCTGCTAGTCTGTTACCGTGTTCCCCATGGTGCTCTGTGGAGCCCTGGGGTTCCCCAATAAATTCTGCTCCCCCGACTCCTGCAGAGCCCCCAGGCAGCTCCCATTGGGGCTTTGCTGGCAGGGACAGGCTTCCGGGGGGCAGCTCTGGCCCCTCCACCACCCACTGCGGCCGCCCCACCCCCGGGCATGGTGCAGCCCCCTCCCCACCCCGCATCACTGCCCTGTCCTGGTGCCTTGCAGCCGCCTCCTGCAGGGGAGGGGTGGCTGGAGCCGAGGAGCCGCTCTTGGATCTTGGCCTGTTTTTTACTTGCTGCCTGCCTGGAACCCGGCTCGGACTCTACTGCCCCCCCTCAGGCCGCGCTCAGCCTTGCTGCCCCCCATGTGCTGCTCTCTCTCCCCTGAGGCCCCCCCAGCCTGCTGGGGAAGTGGCAGAGGTTGATCTGGCAGGGAAGGTCGTTGTTTCTACTCCCCCCCCCCCCCCCAAGTGCTGCAGCTGTGCTGGGTCCCCGCTGCATTGGAGGGGGGGGACTGAGCTCCCCTCTCCCCCAGGAACAAGAGCAGGCTGCCTGGAGCCTTTCCCTGCTGCAGCAGGGTGCCAAGGCAGGTGAGTGTCCCCCTCATGCCCAGACCCTGCACCCATATCCAGCCCCCAAGGGCCTGCAATCCCAGCTTGCTCTGGCACCCTGCCTCAAGTCCCCTCCTGTGCCCTCCCTCCTGGCCAGGACACCCTGCCCCGAGCTTTCTCCTGTACTCTTCCTCCTGGCCAGGACACCCTGCCCCGAGCTTTCTCCTGTACTCTTCCTCCTGGCCAGGACGTTGCAGATCATCTTTTATACACAAACATCATGAAGTGTTTTCCAACCATAAATGACAACGAGAACTGGATTTGAAATCCATTCAGTGTAACAGGAAATCCTGTCAATTTTTCTATGCAAGATTATGAAAATCTCATTGAAATCACTTTAGATAGTTAATACAAACATTGAAAGAAGTTTCTCTGATTACGTTTTGGGGTGGCTGTTACGAATTCCCTCACCAGGGTCTGCACCCCGATTTACCCCCTTTGTGTTCAGTATTAGTCAGCAAGTTTATTTCCGCAGATTGCGGATCACTCGGAGTAACGGGCCCATCCCGGCTCCTGGGGATGACGTCCCTCCTGACGTCATTCCCTCGCGTTTCTTCCCAGTTCTGGGGGATGACGTCCCCAGTGACGTCATCCTCATGCGTCCTCAACCCCCGTCGGGATGTCTCCCTTCTTCTGCTGCTCGCCCGGGGCTCCACCGCTCCCCGCGCGGGGTTTTCTGCAGCTTCCTGTCCCTGCTCCGCAAACCCCCCACCTCCCTGCCTCAGTGGGTGGGAGGAAGTTTCAGTGAGGGGCGGAGGTGCCCCATCACAGCGGCGTATGCCAAGAATATCCAGCTTTATCAAAACGTGCAATTCGTCAGTTAACATTCCCCAGCACGTACTTGTGTGAAACTGGGTTCTCGAATTATGCAGCAACAAAAACAAAAATACAGAAATGGACTGAATGCAGCGCCAGAGATGCAAATCCAGCTTTTTTATATTAAACCAAATATAAAAAGAATTTGCCAAGAGAAGAGGAAACAGAAAACTGCTCAAGTTTTTAAGTTTTATTTTTTTATACTTTTTGTATTTTTTTGTTAAATGTGATTTTAGGGAGGTTTAGGTTGGACATTAGGAAAAAGTTCCTGCCTGTCAGGGAGGTCCGACACTGGACTAAATTGCCCAGGGAGGTTGTGGAATCCCCATCTCTGGAGATATTGAAGAGCAGGTTAGATAAATGTCTCTCAGGGATGGACTAGACAGTACTTGGCCCTGCCATGAGGGCCAGTGACTGGACTTGACTCTCGAGGTCCCTTCCAGTCCTAGGAGTCTATGATTTTTGTTTTTCAGTGTGTGCAATTAAACTAAACATTGCTCTCATGATCTTATTTAGCTTTTGTTCACTATTCTTATCCTTACTTATTTGTGGGTTGCATTTTCAGCTCCATATACCAGTATTCTCTCATTCCATGTGTTTTGTTTTTAAATATGTGCAATTAAACTAAACACTGATCTTGTGATCTTATTTAGCATTTGTTCATTGTTATTACCCTCACTTTTTCAGCTCCATAGAACAGGCTGTCTTCCTGGGCGCCTGGCAGGGGGTGGGTCATAGCGCTCATGTCCGGCAGTTTTTGTTTTGCTTGGTAAATTTTCCCTGGGGGTTCCTCGAAATGCTTCCGAGTTTAACATGGTTCCGTGGTCAAATAAGATTGGGACATGCTGGTCTCTAAGGTGCCCCAGGACTTCTCCGTGTAATTGCATTAGTCAGATTTGCTAAAAGAACTTTAAGGGTTTCCTCTTGGAACTTAACTGCCCCAGACACACAGCGGCCGGGATCTTTGAGCAGCTCTGTGGGGGGGAGGGGTGTCCATCCAGCGCTCCTGCTTTGGGGGTCGGTGAACTGTTCTGTAGGCGGGACAGGAAGGGGCTCGGTTTGGGTCCACAAGGCCAGTCCATCCCACGCTGTGTAATGCCGGTGCAGGGCAGCTCTGTGAGTGGGAACAAAAGTCACAGCGGGGTGGGCAAAAGCCTCTGGGGGAGGGGCTAGATCCAGCATGCCAGGTAATTATGGGCCCCACCCCCAACGGGAATATGCGGGGGGTGGATGAGCTCCCCCCCCTCCCCCCGCCCAAGCAGCCGCAGCAGAGGAGGCTGCACTGGGGCCGGGGCTCCTCAACAGGGCCGCACCCAGAGATGCTGCTACTGCCACGGCAGCGACACCTCCAGGGCCTGCCCCAAGCTGCATTGCCACGTCCGTGGGACTTGCCCTGGGCTGCAGCACTTCCAGGGCAGCCTGTGGCCACAGCAGCTCCGCCTCCGGGTGGCCTGTAGCCTTGGGGCCGGCCCTGGACTACGTGTCCGTGGCAGCGGTGTCTCCGGGACCGCGGGGCCGTGGCCGCGGGGCCTCCTTCCAGGGCAGCCGGGACGGGGGGCTGCAGCTGTTGCTTCAACAGAGCAGGAAGCCAGGTACGATTTCCCCCTCATACCCAGACCCTCCACCCAATCCCATCACTCCCTTCCCCCCAAGATCCAGCACCCCCAGCTTGGTCCCACAGCCTCCCTTGTTCCTGCTCCCTCCACCTGGCCAGACACCCTCCTCCCAGCTCCCCTCCCCCCAATCCTGCACCCCATCCCTATTCTGCTTGTTGGCAGCCCTGTTGCGCACACTGCACCCCTCATTTTTGTCCCTACCCCAGAGCTATGGAGATCCATACAGTCCACTAACTCCAGAACCCCAGAGACGTCAGTCTGCTCTGGAAGCCCTGAACCTCAGTTTCCCCCTTCACGTCCCTCACCCCCTGAGGCTGGCCCACCAGAGGAGCGAGATGTCTCGGGGCCACACCAGTGAGTGCTGGGAGGTTTTTGGAGATTTTGCTTCTCACGTGTGGGGTCCTCAACTGATTTTTTTGGGGGGTCAGTGACCCCCGACCCAAAGCGGGTTCCCCAGCCCTGCCAGAAATAAAGAAAACACAGAAACCGTTTGTGTGGGGCAGAATGTTTTACTTGACTGAAATTTGTTTGATAAACTCCCCTGAGACGGTGAAAACGCCTGATCTGTCTCATCATGTAAATGAACCTGTGGAGAAAGGGGGACCCTGCCAGACACAGCAGGAGGCCGGGGAGGAGGGGCTGACGCTAAGGAGGGGCGGGAAGTGCCCCCCACGCAGGGTCTGATGGCCATGGGGGGCTGACGACCACGGCCCATCCGGTGTGTGTTTGCTCCAGCCGGGTCCTGTCGGCCGAGGAAGGGCAGCTCCGCACGGGGAGTTCACAAACCAGTTTTGGAGAGAGACGGCAATGATTTTGCCCCCCCCCCCCCATATGCCCTGGGGCGCTGTCTCACAGGGCTGGAGCAAAGCCAGGGCCCCAGGGCACTGGGGGAGACACGGCGGGGTCCCAAGCCCTGCTTGCCCACCCCATGGCCAGTGGGACACAGACCCACAATGCACTGCTCACACATGGTGGGGCCGGTCTGTCGACAGGGGGCTCCGTGAACGCCCTGGGGCCGGCTGGGTTTGGGGTCTGGGGGCCGCGGGGCTGCAGGCCTGTCCTGAGAGGGGCCCGGGGCCGGCTGGGCGGGTCGGCTCCTTAGACCAGCTGTGGGGAGATCCCCTGGGGCTGGTTTCTCTGGCATGTGATGCGTGGCTGGCGAGTTCTGCGCTGAGCGTCGCCACCTGCCTTTGTTATGGGGGGTCTGTGCGGCTCCCCCTGCCCATGGAGAAAGGGGGCGCACACCCCATGAACGCCCACAGCCCAGTGCTGATTGGTTGAAGGCCCGGCTGCCCGAGAGGCTGGCACCCGAGTGCTGCAGACGGGCCCCTCCCTCGCCAGGCTGCTCTCGGCCCAGGCCTGCAGCCGGGGGCGTGGCCGGGACCCTGGTGGGGCGGGTCCGGCTCTACAAGATGGGGGGGCCTGAGCTGGCTGGAGAACAGGCCCAGAGGGGGCTCAGCACCTCAGGGGTCAGTCCTAAGGGGGTCCTGACCCCTTGCACCAGCTCTGCCCCCCAACCCCTCACGCTGGCCCTGCCCCCTCCCTCTGCCCTGTCCCAGCCAGCTGCATTTACCCAGGGTGAGAGGTGCCCTGAGATCAGACCAGGGGTGTGAGCCGGGCGAGGGGCCAGGAGCTCTGGGCCGATGGGTAAGACACTGGGGTAGGGAGCTCTGTGCCGTGGGGCTGCTGGGCTGGGATTGCTGCCTGACCAGTGCTGTCCCGTGGGGGGCGCTCTCGCTCCAGCCCTGCCCCTATAGGAGCCCCCCGCCCTGGGTGTCTGGGATGCCTCAGGCGGGAGGGGGCAGGTGCCCAGACAGCAGGTGTGAACCTCAGGCCACGAGGGCCAGGTCAGACCAAGCCCCAAACCGCAGGCCTGTCCCTGTGGAACTGGGCTGGTTGGGGGCTAAGGGCGGCCATGGGGTCACACGTCTCCCCTCCGCCTCCCCCGTGTCCGTCTCAGCTCCCCGGCCGACCCGGCCCTGGTGATTTCTCAGAAATCGAACAGGACCCGATGGAGGCCAACGGGGCGTCGGTGCCTCGTGCAGCGAGCCGGGTGCGGTGCCAGCTCCAACCGGGCACCCGGGCGCCTTCCAGTGACTCAGCCCACGCTGGGGCGTGTGGGGCAAAGGCCTTGCCACGGAGCTGGGGGCTGCAGCCCTACCAGCCTCCCTCTAGGGCCGGGCCTGGGGGCCAGGGTGCCTGGGTCTGTCCCGGCTCTGGGAGGGGAGTGGGGGCTATTGGTTAGAGCAGGGGCGCTGGGAGCCAGGATTCCTGGGGTCTTTGGGAGGGGAGTGGGGTCTATTGGTTAGAGCTGGGGGGCTGGGTCTGTCCCGGCTCTGGGAGGGGAGTGGGGGCTAGTGGTTAGAGCTGGGGGGCTGGGAGCCAGGGTTCCTGGGGTCTCTGGGAGGGGAGCGGGAGCTAGTGGGAAGCGCAGGGACTGGGAGCCAGGGTGCCTGTCGTCTCTGGGATGGGAGCGGGAGCTAGTGGGTAGCGCAGGAACTGGGAGCCAGGGTGCCTGGGTCTGTCCCAGCTCTGGGAGGGCAGTCGGGTCCAGTGCTTAGAGCAGGTTCTCTCCCTGACTGGAGCAGGGCAGTGGGGGCTAGTGGTTGGAGCGGGGACTAGTGGTCAGGATGCAGGTTAGTTGCTTGGGCCCTGTGCCTGGTGAGGGCAGTGCTGGGAGGGGAGTGTGGGGAGCCCAGTGGCTGGATTTGGGGTGGGGTGCCCCCCTCAGCCTGGTAGCAAAGCTGGCGCTTGCCCTGCAGCCAGGGCCGCACTGTGATTTCCGTGGGCCCGAGGCACTTGCCTTCGTGGGCCCCTTCCCCTATAAAAAAAACCATTAAACATTTTTATATCACTTTAAATATTTCAACATTGTATTTTTTTTCTGTTTTAGGCAAAATCGAATAGATTTTCATGGGCCCTAAAAGTATCGTGGGCCCAGGCCCTGTGGCTATTGGGTAAGTCTGCCCTGCCTGCAGCTGGGAAAGGGGGCAGGCCCTCAGCGGTGGGGCGGGGCTCTATGGGCCAGAGGGCGGGGTCTCGGGGCTGGGGGCGGGGCTCTGTGTGGGATGCATGGGCCAGGGGGCGGGGTCTCGGGGCTGGGGGCGGGGCTCATCCCGGGATTCCCCGCTGTGCTCATCCAAACTTTGAGTTTCGCTTTTCCCAGCGCAAGCTGCCCAGCCTGGTTCTGCCCGGCGACTGGTGACGCGACGGGGCTGCGCGCTCCCATTGGCCGGAGCGTTCCCAGCTGGTCTCAGGATTCCAACAGCTGTTAGGTGGTCCCAGCCATGGCCCCCTTTCTATTGCTGCTGCTGGGCGCTGTGGTCCTCCAGGGGGGCCAGGCCGGTGAGTGGGGGCAGCGGGGGGGGCACAGGGGATGGGGAAAGAGATGGGGGGCTGGGACATGGGGTCTCAGCCATTCCAGACTCTGCTCTCAGCCCGGGGTCTGGTTCTGGCCCCGGCCGGCTCCTGTCCCCAGCGCTGGGGGCCGGGCCAGGTGCTGCTTGAGGACACATGTTTAACTGGTTAACCAATGAAAGGGGGGGACTGCGGCTCCGCAGGGCTGAACCCCCCCTCTGCCCCCCCCCCACAGCAGGGTGGAGCGGCTCCCTCCCCCGCAGCACCCCTGGGCCCGCTGCAGACAGGCACAGCTGGGGACTCGCGTTCAGAGTGAGGCTCACGGGTGAACCTTTCACGTCCCTGCCTTGTGTCAGCATAAGTGTGAGCGCACGAGGCTTTGCACCGGTGTAACTGAACCAGTGACGTGTCATCGCACTGGTGCGGCTCTCCCTGTGGGCACGGCCTAGCCAGCTCCCGATAAACCAGAGCAGCCCAGTGACACGGGGACAGGCGTGTCCACTCGGCCCGTTGTACCTGACGCTGTGAGCTGGGCTCTGCCGGCGCGACGCGGCTGTTAGCGAGGCGGCCGTGTGCACAAGGCGTGTCACTAGCTCTGCTTGTGCATCTGCGTGATTCAAAGGGGCAGCTGCCGGGAGCCCGGGGGCAGCTGAGAGGACGTGTCCCCGTCAACATGCCAAGGGGGATTAGAGAGACTTTAGAACCAGAAACCTCCACAGTCCTGGGGGATTCCCCCGTCCCCATGTGGCCTGGGGACGCGTCACCTCGGGGCGGGAGGCAGAGAAAGTCTCTCGACACCTGGACTGGCGGATGTTGGAGCAGCTCGTTTCAGGGTCCCCCAGGGAGGAGGCGGGTCTGGATTTCGTGGGGCGCAGGGCCTGGCCCAGGAGGGGGATGTAGCTGGGCCGCTTGGTACCAGCCACCCTAGAGTATTAAACACCCCAGGGGTGGGAGAACAGCTCGTTTCAGGGTCCCCCAGGGAGGAGGCCGGTCTGGTTTTCGTGGGGCGCAGGGCCTGGCCCAGGAGGGTACCAGCCACCCTAGAGTATTAAACACCCCAGGGATGGGAGAACAGCTCGTTTCAGGGTCCCCCAGGGAGGAGGCCGGTCTGGATTTCGTGGGGCGCAGGGCCTGGGCCAGGAGGGTACCAGCCACCCTAGAGTATTAAACACCCCAGGGGTGGGAGAACAGCTCGTTTCAGGGTCCCCCAGGGAGGAGGCCGGTCTGGATTTCGTGGGGCGCAGGGCCTGGTCCAGGAGGGGAATGTAGCTGGGCCGCTTGGTACCAGCCTCCCTAGAGTAGTAAACACCCCAGGGCTGGGAGAACAGCCCGGCAGCCCCGCGGCAGCGCTTCACTTCCCAAGGGGGCACCCCACAGACATGGGGAAACCGACCGAACGGGCGGGCGAAGGGGGCACCCCACAGACATGGGGAAACCGACCGAACGGGCGGGCGAAGGGGGCACCCCACAGACACGGGGAAACCGACCGAACGGGCGGGGGAAGGGGGCACCCCACAGACATGGGGAAACCGACCGAACGGGCGGGGGAAGGGGGCACCCCACAGACATGGGGAAACCGACCGAACGGGCGGGCGAAGGGGGCACCCCACAGACGTGGGGAAACCGACCGAACGGGCGGGCGAAGGGGGCACCCCACAGACGTGGGGAAACCGACCGAACGGGCGGGGGAAGGGGGCACCCCACAGACGTGGGGAAACCGACCGAACGGGCGGGCGAAGGGGGCACCCCACAGACGTGGGGAAACCGACCGAACGGGCGGGCGAAGGGGGCACCCCACAGACGTGGGGAAACCGACCGAACGGGCGGGCGAAGGGGGCACCCCACAGACACGGGGAAACCGACCGAACGGGCGGGCGAAGGGGGCACCCCACAGACGTGGGGAAACCGACCGAACGGGCGGGCGAAGGGGGCACCCCACAGACATGGGGAAACTGACCAAACGGGCGGGCGAAGGGGGCACCCCACAGATATGGGGAAACCGACCAAACGGGCGGGGGAAGGGGGCACCCCACAGACATGGGGAAACCGACCAAACGGGCAGGCGAAGGTGCAGCCCCCAACGGGAATCCTGCAGCTGCAGACACTGGTTGCAGACACCACAGAGCCCGGCTCCATAGTATGTTCCAAACCGAACCCCCGCAGGAGCCCCCCTAAAGCCACTGGGCCCCGCACAGGGAGGGGCTGAAAGGCACCTGGAGCGGGACCCCAGTGCGAGGGACAGGAAGGGGCGTGTGCGGGCGCCGGTGCCCCAGTCTCCCTCGGGACGGTAGGAGGAGTCTGAGAGCAGCTGCCCCACAGCCGGGGGGTTGGTGGGTTTTGCCATCAGCCGCATGGGAAGCCGGCAGCTGCCAAACACCCCGGGGGCCCTGGCTGACGCCCCCCCCCACTCTGCCACTGCCCCCCCAATGCCCAGCCCCTCCCCCTTCTGCTCTTCATACCTGCCCCCCACTCTGCCACTGCCCCCCCAATACCCCACCCGACCCCCTTCTGCCCTTCATACCCGCCCCCCCACTCTGCCACTGCCCCCCAATGCCCAGCCCCTCCCCCTTCTGCTCTTCATACCCGCCCCCCCACTCTGCCACTGCCCCCCAATGCCCAGCCCCTCCCCCTTCTGCTCTTCATACCCGCCCCCCCACTCTGCCACTGCCCCCCCAATGCCCAGCCCCTCCCCCTTCTGCTCTTCATACCCGCCCCCCCACTCTGCCACTGCCCCCCAATGCCCAGCCCCTCCCCCTTCTGCTCTTCATACCCGCCCCCCCACTCTGCCACTGCCCCCCAATGCCCAGCCCCTCCCCCTTCTGCTCTTCATACCCGCCCCCCCACTCTGCCACTGCCCCCAATGCCCAGCCCCTCCCCCTTCTGCTCTTCATACCCGCCCCCCCACTCTGCCACTGCCCCCCCAATGCCCAGCCCCTCCCCCTTCTGCTCTTCATACCCGCCCCCCCACTCTGCCACTGCCCCCCAATGCCCAGCCCCTCCCCCTTCTGCCATTCATACCCACCCCCCCACTCTGCCACTGCCCCCCCAATGCCCAGCCCCTCCCCCTTCTGCTCTTCATACCCACCCCCCCACTCTGCCACTGCCCCCCCAATGCCCAGCCCCTCCCCCTTCTGCTCTTCATACCCGCCCCCCCACTCTGCCACTGCCCCCCAATGCCCAGCCCCTCCCCCTTCTGCCCTTCATACCCGCCCCCCCACTCTGCCACTGCCCCCCAATGCCCAGTCCCTCCCCCTTCTGCTCTTCATACCCGCCCCCCCACTCTGCCACTGCCCCCCCAATACCCCACCCCACCCCCTTCTGCCCTTCATACCCGCCCCCCCACTCTGCCACTGCCCCCCATGCCCAGCCCCTCCCCCTTCTGCTCTTCATACCCGCCCCCTCCCCTGCTTCCCACTCCCATAGTGGGTCCCGCCGGCCCGGCCCGGTGCTGTGTGTGTGTGTGTGGGGAGGGGGGTGTCCCGGTGCGGGCGGCTCTGACCCCCCCCATCTCTCCCCAGGCCCCCACTCCCTGCGCTATTCCTACACGGGCATGACGGAGCCCGGCCTGGGGCTGCCCCACTTCAGCCTGGTGGGCTCGGTGGACGGGCAGCCCCTGGTGCGCTACGACAGCGAGACGGGCGTGGTGCAGCCCCGCGTGGACTGGCTGGAGTGGGGCGTGGACCCGCTGTACTGGGAGGACGAGACTCGGGCGTCGCGGATCCGGCAGTTCGCGTTCGGCGTGGACCTGGACACCCTGCGCGGGCGCTACAACCAGAGCGCGGGTGGGGGGGCGCTCCGCGGGGGGGCTGGAAGGGGGGGCGCTCCGCGGGGGGGCCGGCTGGGGCTGGGGAGCCTGCTGACCCACGGGGAGCGCTGGAGTCTGTGTTGGGTGGCCCCCACCCTGCAGCTCAGCCCTGTGCCCAGAGCGGGGTGGCCCCACTGCAGGGGATGGGGACTGAGCTCCCCCCCAACCCATCGCCTTCCATTATTTCAGGCCCCGTGGGGCGGTTGGGGGGCAGAGGACTCGGCCTTGGGGCAGGGGCTGCAAGGGACGCCTGGGGCAGGGGGCTCTGTGTGTGGGGCAGTGGCTCGGGGTGTGGCAGCGATTCGGGGGGGGGGGTCCCATGCACGTGACAGGCGGCTGCTCCGTGCTCAGCCCCACCCGCCCGGTGTCTGTCCCAGGCCTGCACACCCTGCAGCTCGTGTACGGCTGTGACCTCCAGCCGGACGGGCGCACGGGGGGGTATTGGCAGTACGGCTACGACGGGGACGACTTCCTCAGCTTCGACAAGGGCACCGGGACCTGGGTGGCCGCCGCCCCGGAGGCTCAGATCTCCAAGGGGAAGTGGGACGCCGACAGGGCTGCCAACGAGCGATACAGGCGCTACCTGGAGCAGACCTGCGTCGAGTGGCTGCAGAAGTACCTGGCGTTCGGGAAGCACATGCTGCAGAGGAAAGGTGAGGGGGTCGTACCGTGCCGGGGGGGCACTGGCTGGGCCACGCACCTGCCCCCCTCCCTCTGATGCTGAGCAGCGGCTCCAGGCGGCTTCTTGGGCCCACTTTGTCTGTGGGGTCCCCTAATGCACCATCTCCCCCCAGAGCGCCCGCGGGTGCAGGTGAGCGACCGGCCGGGCCGGGACGGGCTCACCACCCTCTCCTGCCGGGTGCACGGCTTCTACCCCCGCGACGTGGCCGTGGTGTGGCTGAGGGACGGGGAGCCGAGGCCCGAGGAGACGCTCCAGTGGGGGGTGGTGCCCAGCGGGGACGGGACCTTCCAGACCCGGGTCACCATCGACATCGCCCCCAGCAGTGGAGGCCGATACACCTGCCGCGTGGAGCACCCCAGCCTGGCGGAGGATCTGCGCGTGTACTGGGGTGAGGGGAGAGATGGGGGAGGGAGGTGGTGGCACCAATGGGGGGTGGGGCAGCTGCTGCGTGGGGGTTGTGGGGCACTGACAGGCAGTGGGGGGTGACCAGGAATCTGGCCCCCGCACCCAGGGGAAGTGAGGGGTGACCAGGGGAGGGTTCAGCAAGGGCCCTGGGATCCCTTTCCAGAGTCCCCCAGGCCCTGCCCCTCCAACCTGCCGGCTGGGGAGCCAACCCCTGGTCACTCACCCAGGCGGGGTGGCTCGGGGAGGGGTGGGGGTGTCTGGCTGCAGGGGAGGGGCCAGGAGGGATGACGGAGGCTGTGTGGCACCGGGAGCAGGGTGGGTGCAGGTCGGTGGGTGGGTGACGGGTTGCTGGGCCCCTCCCCCTCGGTGCAGGCCCCGGTCTGACCCCCCCCAGTGCCCATGAGCTGTGAGCACGCCCAGCCCTGCCCCCCTGACCCTGCCTCTCCCTGCAGGGTGACGGAGCCATCGGCCTGCACCCACGGAGGGTCCCAGCCGGGGGAGCCCGGAGCCCAGCCGGCTGCGGAAGATGCTGACGGCCCCTTTGCTGTGATTGTACCCGAGCCGAGCGCCCGGCCTGAGCCCACGACTCCTGCGTTCCCGGGACACGCGACTCTCCTGGCGTCTGGCCAAGCGGGGCTTTGCCCCACGGACGCTGCTGCTCCAATAAATCTGCGGGTCTCTGAGGCGCCCAGGGCCCCGCGTTGTCACTGGACCCGTCACATTTGCTGAAAGACGTTTAGGGGTCCCCTGGGCCCCGCCTGCCCCAGACACACGAGCTGGGAGCTTGGGGCGGCTCTGCGGGGGCAGCGGGAGGCAGGGGGGCTCCGTGAGCGCCCTGGGGCCAGCTGGGTTTGGGGTCTGGGGGCTGCAGGCCTGTCCTGAGGGGCCCGGGGCCGGCTGGGCTTGGGGTCTGGGGGCCGCGGGGCTGCAGGCCTGTCCTGAGAGGGGCCTGGGGCCGGCTGGACTTGGGGGCTGGGGGCCGCGGGGCTGCAGGCCTGTCCTTAGACCAGCTGTGGGGAGAATCCCTGGGGCTGGTTTCTCCGGCACGTGGCTGGCGAGGTCTTTGCTCTGCCGACACCTGCGCCGGGGCCCGAGCTGGCTGGACAACAGGCCCAGGTCTCGGCACCTCAGGTCTTGTTCCAAGGGGTCCTGACTCCCAGCCCCTCACTGGGCTCTGCCCCGGCCCCTCGCACCAGCTCTGCCCCCCTCTGCCCCCTTGCACTGGCAGTGCCACCCCCCCTCGCGCCAGCTCTGCCCCCCTCTGCCCCTTGCACTGACAGTGCCACCCCTGGCTCCTCACGCCAGCTCTGCCCCCCTCTATCCTCTTGCACCGGCTGTGACAGTGCATCAGGGAGCCCCCGACCCTGCCCCCCGTCCACAGCCAGACGTGACTCTCGCCGGCCGGTCCAGTGGAAGGTTTAGTGCGTCTCCGAGCCGCGGCCTGGCCGAGGGTCGATGTTCGCGCAGGAGCCGGGGCAGCCTAGGTCCTCTGGGGGGAAGGGCTCCTGGGCCCTGAACCCTCCTGTCCAGGACTTAGTCTGCTCCCTCCATGCCCCCAGCCCTGCCCCCAGCCAGGTGTCCGTCTCTGCCCCCCCCCCTTTGTCTCTCCCCTGGGAGGAGCCTTGTTCCCTGCCCAGGCTGGGACGGGGTGTCTGGGCCCATCCACGTGTGGGGGAGTCAGTGGGAATTGCACAGCCGGGGGGACACCAGGTCACAGAACAGACAGCCCCCCACATCACACCCGCTCTGCCCCTCCCTGCTGCCCGGCCCCTGCCAGCCCCATTTACACCCGGGTACATTCTGCGCTTAGTACCGTGCTGTGGGGTTGCTGCCTGGCCAGCACTGGCCTGTGGGGGGCGCTCTCGCTCCAGCCCTGCGGTCCCTATGGGAGGGAGGGGGCAGGGGGCCGGGCGGCAGGCGTGGGGCTCAGGCCCGAGGGCAGGGTCAGACCACGCGCCGTGGGCCCCCCATAAACGAGGGACGGGAGACGTCGGTTCATTGACCAGTCGAGTGAGCTCACGAATCCGTCTCGGTTACTGGGCTAGTCCATCGGCGCGGGGCGGGGGCAGCCAGCACCCTGGGGTCCCCTCTGGGCGCCCCCGCTGCACCGCGCTGCCGCCTCTGTATCAGTGGGGGGGAGCCCCTGTTCAGGGGGGTCTGAGCCCACTGCCCCTCGCCCATCCCCCGACACACAGAGACCAGGGACCCAGCCCTGCCCAGCCTGGCTACCGGCCTCGCTGGACCCCTCCTCTCTGAGCGCCTTCCGCCCCTGGGACCGGCTCCAGCCCCTCCCTTACCCTCCGCCGACCTGGCCCGGGTGATTTCTTGGAAACAGGACGGGACCTGGCGGAGACCGGCAGGGGGCATCGGTGTCTCGTGCAGCGAGCTGGGCGCCGTGCCAGCTGGGACTTTCCAGTGACTTAGACCAGGCTGGGTAACTGGCCGGCAGCCACGGGGCGTGTGCAGGGCAAAGGCCTTGCCACGGAGCTGGGGAGCTGCAGCCCTGGGCACCTGGGTCTGTCCCGGCTCTGGGAGGGGAGTGGGGGCTAGTGGTTGGAGCAGGGGGACTGGGAGCCAGGACGCCTGGGTTTCCTCCTGGCACTGGGAGGGAAGTGGAGACTGGTGGTTAGAGCTCGGGGGCTGGCAGTCAGGATGTCTGGGCTGTTCCCAGTTCAGCACCTCCCTGATTTCCCCCCGTCTGGGCTGGGAACCCACCTGTGTCCCAGCCCAGGTCCCCCACTGCGAAATGGGGTAATAACCCTTCCTCCTCTGGTCCCCGGGGCCACTCAGAGAACCCCCCCCCATAGCGACAGGCCCCGGCTCCCCGCAGACTCGGGTATCACGGGTCACACGGCGGGCAGCCCCCTCCCCAATGACAGTATCAGTCACCTGGGGCAGCCCCCCACCCCGCCCTGCCCCCAGCTCTGGGCTCCGGCCCTGGCCAGAAGTAGCGCAGCCCTACGGGGAGCAGTTCCACAGGAAACACAACCCGTGGCCTGGCAGCACGTTACAGACTCAGCACATGGAGATGGGCTTGTGAGTTTTCGTGGACACTGGAACGTCCTCAGACGACCGGCGTTTGCAGCGCAAGACACGGCACCGGTCCGACCCGAACAGCAGCGCTCGCCAGGGTCTATAGGCCCAGGGGTGGCTGCCAGGGGTCCGGTTCCTCGCCCAGGGCTCCAGCGGGGGACGACCCCGCACGGGGTGCAGCCTGCAAATCGCTGCTTGTCTCTGGCTTGCAGCCCCGCGCTCTGCTGCTTTCGCAGGAGTTTTACAGCGCGTTAATATTTTTGTATTTTTTACACCCAAAAATGTCATTGCCCGCCCGGCTCCCATTAAGTTGTTTTAACAAAGGTGTTGCAATGGTAGAAAAAAATTGTGTGTCTGAAAATTAGGTACAGGGGTTACTTATAATTTTTTTAAAGGGGGGTACTTTGAGAAACACTGCTCTAGCTAGACTGAGCGTGTGGGTTGTGCATGGCCTGTTGAATTGTGTGCCCACGTCCTTGTGTGATTTGTGTCTCTTCATCCTTTGTCTCCATCCTTTCACCTCGTTTTCCCCTTTGCTTGGACTCCCAGGTCCTTAGATCATTGAGGGCCGCCAGAGTGCTCGCCTCACAACTTCCAGTCTTTTCTACCCAGTGGGGAACCCACCCGCTCTCTTGGGTTGTGTTTCCCCTGGGCCCTGCTTCCCCTCTCCTACCAGCTGCATGAGTTTGCTACGGTCTGCCTGCTTGAAACCCATTGTCTTTGTTTTGGTGTTCGCCTGCCTTCCCCCTCCCGCCTCCCATTGCTTAGAGCCGGGGGCGCCAGCCTTTTTAAGCACAAGGTCACTGTTTTGAGTGTAAATGCAACCCAAGATCTACCTCCCACCCCAACACCCTGGCCCCGCCTCCTTTGTGCCCCTTCTGAGGCCCCGCCCCCCGCTCACTCCGTCCTCCCTCCCCCATCCTCCCTGCCTTGCACCAGGCTGGGGCAGCGGGTTGGGGCACAGGCTCTGGTTGGGGATGGAGGGATCTGGAGAGGGAGGGGGGCTCTGAGCAGAGCATGGGGCAGGCAGTCGGGGTGTAGGAGGGGTTCTAGGTGCAGGCTCTGGTCGGGGATGCAGGGATCTGGAGAGGGAGGGGGGCTCTGAGCGGAGCATGGGGCAGGCAGTCGGGGAGTAGGAGGGGTTCCAGGCGCAGGCTCTGGCCGGGGATGGAGGGATCTGGAGAGGGAGGGGGGCTCTGAGCGCAGCGTGGGGCAGGCAGTCGGGGTGTGGGAGGGGTTCCAGGCGCAGGCTCTGGTCGGGGATGGAGGGATCTGGAGAGGGAGGGGGGCTCTGAGCGGAGCATGGGGCAGGCAGTCGGGGTGTAGGAGGGGTTCCAGGCACAGGCTCTGGTTGGGGATGGAGGGATCTGGAGAGTGAGGGGGGCTCTGAGCGGAGCGTGGGGCAGGCAGTCGGGTGCAGGAGGGGTTCCAGGCACAGGCTCTGGTTGGGGATGCAGAGATCTGGAGAGGGAGGGGGGCTCTGAGCGGAGCATGGGGCAGGCAGTCGGGGTGTAGGAGGGGTTCCAGGCGCAGGCTCTGGTCGGGGATGCAGAGATCTGGAGAGGGAGGGGGGCTCTGAGCGGAGCATGGGGCAGGCAGTCGGGGTGTAGGAGGGGTTCCAGGCGCAGGCTCTGGTCGGGGATGGAGGGATCTGGAGAGGGAGGGGGGCTCTGAGCGGAGCGTGGGGCAGGCAGTCGGGGTGTAGGAGGGGTTCCAGGCGCAGGCTCTGGTCGGGGATGGAGGGATCTGGAGAGGGAGGGGGGCTCTGAGCGGAGCATGGGGCAGGCAGTCGGGGTGTAGGAGGGGTTCCAGGCACAGGCTCTGGTTGTGGATGCAGGGATCTGGAGAGGGAGGGGGGCTCTGAGCGCAGCGTGGGGCAGGCAGTCGGGGTGTGGGAGGGGTTCCAGGCGCAGGCTCTGGTTGTGGATGGAGGGATCTGGAGAGGGAGGGGGGCTCTGAGCGGAGCATGGGGCAGGCAGTCGGGGTGCAGGAGGGGTTCCAGGCGCAGGCTCTGGTCGGGGATGGAGGGATCTGGAGAGTGAGGGGGGCTCTGAGCGGAGCGTGGGGCAGGCAGTCGGGTGCAGGAGGGGTTCCAGGCACAGGCTCTGGTTGGGGATGCAGAGATCTGGAGAGGGAGGGGGGCTCTGAGCGGAGCATGGGGCAGGCAGTCGGGGTGTAGGAGGGGTTCCAGGCGCAGGCTCTGGTTGGGGATGGAGGGATCTGGAGAGTGAGGGGGGCTCTGAGCGGAGCATGGGGCAGGCAGTCGGGGTGTAGGAGGGGTTCCAGGCGCAGGCTCTGGTCGGGGATGGAGGGATCTGGAGAGGGAGGGGGGCTCTGAGCGCAGCGTGGGGCAGGCAGTCGGGGTGTGGGAGGGGTTCCAGGCGCAGGCTCTGGTCGGGGATGGAGGGATCTGGAGAGGGAGGGGGGCTCTGAGCGGAGCGTGGGGCAGGCAGTCGGGGTGTAGGAGGGGTTCCAGGCGCAGGCTCTGGTTGGGGATGGAGGGATCTGGAGAGTGAGGGGGGCTCTGAGCGGAGCATGGGGCAGGCAGTCGGGGTGTAGGAGGGGTTCCAGGCGCAGGCTCTGGTCGGGGATGGAGGGATCTGGAGAGGGAGGGGGGCTCTGAGCGGAGCATGGGGCAGGCAGTCGGGGTGTAGGAGGGGTTCCAGGCACAGGCTCTGGTTGGGGATGGAGGGATCTGGAGAGGGAGGGGGGCTCTGAGCGGAGCATGGGGCAGGCAGTTGGGGTGTAGGAGGGGTTCCAGGCGCAGGCTCTGGTCGGGGATGGAGGGATCTGGAGAGGGAGGGGGGCTCTGAGCGGAGCATGGGGCAGGCAGTCGGGGTGTAGGAGGGGTTCCAGGCGCAGGCTCTGGTTGGGGATGGAGGGATCTGGAGAGTGAGGGGGGCTCTGAGCGCAGCGTGGGGCAGGCAGTCGGGGTGTAGGAGGGGTTCCAGGCGCAGGCTCTGGTTGGGGATGGAGGGATCTGGAGAGGGAGGGGGGCTCTGAGCGCAGCGTGGGGCAGGCAGTCGGGGAGTAGGAGGGGTTCCAGGCGCAGGCTCTGGTTGGGGATGGAGGGATCTGGAGAGGGAGGGGGCTCTGAGCGCAGCGTGGGGCAGGCAGTCGGGAAGTAGGAGGGGTTCCAGGCGCAGGCTCTGGTTGGGGATGGAGGGATCTGGAGAGTGAGGGGGGCTCTGAGCGCAGCGTGGGGCAGGCAGTCGGGGAGTAGGAGGGGTTCCAGGCGCAGGCTCTGGTTGGGGATGGAGGGATCTGGAGAGTGAGGGGGGCTCTGAGCGCAGCGTGGGGCAGGCAGTCGGGGAGTAGGAGGGGTTCCAGGCGCAGGCTCTGGTTGGGGATGGAGGGATCTGGAGAGGGAGGGGGGCTCTGAGCGGAGCGTGGGGCAGGCAGTCGGGGTGTAGGAGGGGTTCCAGGCACAGGCTCTGGTTGGGGATGGAGGGATCTGGAGAGTGAGGGGGGCTCTGAGCGGAGCGTGGGGCAGGCAGTCGGGTGCAGGAGGGGTTCCAGGCACAGGCTCTGGTCGGGGATGGAGGGATCTGGAGAGTGAGGGGGGCTCTGAGCGGAGCATGGGGCAGGCAGTCGGGGTGTAGGAGGGGTTCCAGGCACAGGCTCTGGTTGGGGATGGAGGGATCTGGAGAGTGAGGGGGGCTCTGAGCGGAGCATGGGGCAGGCAGTCGGGGTGTGGGAGGGGTTCCAGGCGCAGGCTCTGGTCGGGGATGCAGAGATCTGGAGAGGGAGGGGGGCTCTGAGCGGAGCATGGGGCAGGCAGTCGGGGTGTAGGAGGGGTTCCAGGCGCAGGCTCTGGTCGGGGATGGAGGGATCTGGAGAGGGAGGGGGGCTCTGAGCGGAGCGTGGGGCAGGCAGTCGGGGTGTAGGAGGGGTTCTAGGCGCAGGCTCTGGTCGGGGATGGAGGGATCTGGAGAGGGAGGGGGGCTCTGAGCGGAGCGTGGGGCAGGCAGTCGGGGTGTGGGAGGGGTTCCAGGCACAGGCTCTGGTCGGGGATGGAGGGATCTGGAGAGGGAGGGGGGCTCTGAGCGGAGCATGGGGCAGGCAGTCGGGGTGTAGGAGGGGTTCCAGGCGCAGGCTCTGGCAGGGGATGCAGAGATCTGGAGAGTGAGGGGGGCTCTGAGCGGAGCATGGGGCAGGCAGTCGGGGTGTAGGAGGGGTTCCAGGCGCAGGCTCTGGTCGGGGATGGAGGGATCTGGAGAGGGAGGGGGCTCTGAGCGCAGCGTGGGGCAGGCAGTCGGGGTGTAGGAGGGGTTCCAGGCACAGGCTCTGGTCGGGGATGGAGGGATCTGGAGAGTGAGGGGGGCTCTGAGCGGAGCGTGGGGCAGGCAGTCGGGGTGTAGGAGGGGTTCCAGGCGCAGGCTCTGGTCGGGGATGCAGAGATCTGGAGAGGGAGGGGGGCTCTGAGCAGAGCATGGGGCAGGCAGTCGGGGTGTAGGAGGGGTTCCAGGTGCAGGCTCTGGTCGGGGATGGAGGGATCTGGAGAGGGAGGGGGGCTCTGAGCGGAGCATGGGGCAGGCAGTCGGGGTGTAGGAGGGGTTCCAGGCACAGGCTCTGGTTGGGGATGGAGGGATCTGGAGAGGGAGGGGGGCTCTGAGCGGAGCGTGGGGCAGGCAGTCGGGGTGTGGGAGGGGTTCCAGGCGCAGGCTCTGGTCGGGGATGCAGAGATCTGGAGAGGGAGGGGGGCTCTGAGCAGAGCATGGGGCAGGCAGTCGGGGTGTAGGAGGGGTTCCAGGCGCAGGCTCTGGTCGGGGATGCAGAGATCTGGAGAGGGAGGGGGGCTCTGAGCGGAGCATGGTGTGACGTAGTGGGGGTACCTGGCTGGTTTCTATGCTGCTGGCTCTGGGGGATCCCCCACTGGCTGCCGTGGGTACCACGACCCAGCAAAACAGGATGAGTCACTATGCAAACCAGTGGCCAGACACCCCCCATGGAGAGGAACAAAGGAAGGTGAATGCTGCCTTGGCTGGGGGGCAGGGCTGGAAGTGAGTTAGTTGGTTGGTGGCTGTCTGGGAGGATGGACGAGACAGCCTAGGGAGAGGAGCTGGAGTTTTAGGGGCCCAGTCTCCCCCATCTCAAGGGGGCCTGAGGCATCCTAGCCCAGTTCCTGTAACCAGATTACATCTGTGCTGCGCTGGGCTGGAGGAGCAATAAACCACCCTCAATTCCACTGGCTGGTACAGTCTGTTTGTGCCATTTCGGGGTGCAGGAGACGGGGAACCCCCAACGCGCCGTCACACATGGGGCAGGCAGTCGGGGTGTAGGAGGGGTTCCAGGCGCAGGCTCTGGTTGGGGATGGAGGGATCTGGAGAGTGAGGGGGGCTCTGAGCGGAGCATGGGGCAGGCAGTCGGGGTGTAGGAGGGGTTCCAGGCACAGGCTCTGGTTGGGGATGGAGGGATCTGGAGAGTGAGGGGGGCTCTGAGCGGAGCGTGGGGCAGGCAGTCGGGGTGTAGGAGGGGTTCCAGGCGCAGGCTCTGGTCGGGGATGGAGGGATCTGGAGAGTGAGGGGGGCTCTGAGCGGAGCATGGGGCAGGCAGTCGGGGTGTAGGAGGGGTTCCAGGCGCAGGCTCTGGTCGGGGATGGAGGGATCTGGAGAGGGAGGGGGGCTCTGAGCAGAGCATGGGGCAGGCAGTCGGGGTGTAGGAGGGGTTCCAGGCACAGGCTCTGGTTGGGGATGGAGGGATCTGGAGAGGGAGGGGGGCTCTGAGCGGAGCGTGGGGCAGGCAGTCGGGGTGTGGGAGGGGTTCCAGGCGCAGGCTCTGGTCGGGGATGGAGGGATCTGGAGAGGGAGGGGGGCTCTGAGCAGAGCATGGGGCAGGCAGTCGGGGTGTAGGAGGGGTTCTAGGTGCAGGCTCTGGTCGGGGATGCAGGGATCTGGAGAGGGAGGGGGGCTCTGAGCGCAGTGTGGGGCAGGCAGTCGGGGTGTAGGAGGGGTTCCAGGTGCAGGGTCTGGGAGGGTGTTTGGATGCAGGGTGCTCGGGGCTAGGGAATAGGTTTGGGGTGCAGGAGGGGTTCATGCCTGGGGCAGGGTTTCGGGATGCAGGCTCCAGCTGGGCCCTGCTACCCTCCGGTGGCTTCTGGGGGGGGAGCAGTGGGGCTAAGACAGGCTGACCCTGCCCTGGCCCTGCACCGCTCCCCAAAGCAGCTAGCAAACTCCCCCCTTGCTGCTGTAGAGGCACCTCCTCGGACAATCAGGACATTCTGTGGTTTGGGTCCCACCGAGGACTTTTTCCTGGACTCGGCCTGATAATTAGTGAGCAGGGCGTGGGTGGGGGACGGGGAGCGGGCATTTTCCAGCAGGCTGGTTTCTGTGCCCCCGAGTTGAGTGCGGTTCTGGGGTTGGGCTTTCGGCTCTCCGTTCTGTATACGGATGGAGCGATGCGCACGAGGCGCAGGCAGCATTTGGGGGTGTCTTTCCCCTGGTCTGCTGAGCCGCTTTGATTCAAACAGACACTGGGGGTATGTCTACACTAGAAAGTTAGTTTGAACTAACTTTCCTATGCGCTACACTAGCGCTCCGTTAGTTGGAACTTAATTCGAACTAACGGAGCACTTAGTTCGAACTAGGTAAACCTCATTTTACGAGGACTAACGCCTAGTTCGAACTAGCTAGTTCGAACTAAGGGCTGTGTAGCCCTTTAGTTCGAACTAGTGGGAGGCTAAGGCTTCCCAGGTTTCCCTGGTGGCCACTCTGGCCAACACCAGGGAAACTCTATTGCCCCCCTCCCGGCCCCGGAGCCCTTAAAGGGCCACGGGCTGGCTAGTCACTTTGTGCCAGTTGCAAGGCTGCCAGCACCCGTGCCTGCACAGCCTGCACCTGCCACAGGATGAGCCAGCCATCCGAGGGTTCCCAGCCCTCCACTGCTCCCCACGACCAGCCTGGCGGCTCCCGGGAGCCTGCCCGGGGGCGCAAAAGGCGGGCGCCCGCCTGGTCAAGTGCAGAGATCGTGGACCTCATCGAGGTTTGGGGGGAAGCCTCCAATGTCCACGATCTCCGCACTAGCCACCGGAACGCGGCCGTCTACGGCCGCATGGCTGCCAGTCTGGCCGCCAGGGGCCACCAGCGCAGCCGGGAGCAGGTGCGCTGCAAAATTAAGGACTTGCGGCAGTCCTACTCCCGGGCCTGCCTGCCAGGGGCTGACCCGGAGGCCTGCCCCCACTTCCATGCCCTGGACCGCATCCTGGGGCCTCATGCCGTCCCTGCCCCCCGGGACGTGATTGACCCCGGGGCAGAGGGACCGCTCCTGGACACCGAGGAGGAGGAAGAGGGCTCTGAGAGCCAGGAGCCTGCCGCCAGCCTTCCCAGGACCTGGGACCCCCGAGGCACCCCACAGAGCCGCTCGCCTGCATCATCAGAGGCCGGGGAGGCGTCCACCTGTGAGTACCCTCGTGTTCCCCTTATGTGTACGGGGGGCTGGGGCGAGAGGGAGCCCCGGGACCGTGCGCCTGGGCCTTGCCCACTACGGAGCAGCAGCTGGGGATCCTGCAGGGGCCCTGGCCTTGCAGAGGGGAGCTGGGTTTCACACACCTGGGCCCCTGGGGTAATTGACCGCTGGTCTTCTTGCACCACAGCTGCAGCACCGGGGCCTGCAGGGCGCACCACACCGCCTGCAGCAGCCGCCCGCGCCCGGGCAAGCAGGACAGCCAGGAACCAGGAGGAGTACCAGAGGCGGCATCTCCGGTTCCTGGACCGACAGCTCCGTCTCCAGGACCACTGGGTCCAGGAGGACCTCAGGCTGCGCCAGAGGAGTCTGGAGGCCCGGAGGAGCAGGGCCGTGCCCTGCGAGGCCACCTCCAGAGCCTGCTGGACCGCTTTCCATTTCCTCCTCCCCCTGCTCCCCCTCTTGCTCCCCCTCTTGCTCCCCCTCTTGCTCCCCCTGCTCCCCCTGCTCCTCCTGCTTCCGCTCCTGCTTCCGCTCCTGCTTCCTCCACACCCCCTGTCCTCTCTGCCCCCCCCTCCACAACCATTCCCCACCGACGCCCCCGGACCCGCAGTGTGGCGAGACGGGAGAGGCAGCCGGACTCCCACCCCTGAGTTTTCCTTTCCCTTCCTCCCTTCCCTCCCCTCCCCTTCCAGCTCCCTCGTCCCAGGATTCCCCCTCCCTTCTCCCACCTTCATTCCTCCCTCCCCCACCCCAGTTCTGTGAAATAAACAGACGTTTTTGTTTGAAAAACAGGTGTCTTTATTTGACAGTAGGTAGGGAGGGGAAAGGGGAAGGGGGGGGTAGGGTGGAAGAAGGCCCCGGTGGGGCATGCAGGGAGAGGTCAGTCCTCCTCCTCCTCCACCTGGAAGCTCTCCCGCAGGGCTTCCCGGATCCGGATGGCCCCCCGCTGGGCTTCCCGGACAGCAGCGGTGCGGGGCTGACCGTAGTGTCCAGCCATGCGGTCAGCCTCAGCCATCCAGGCTGGCAGGAAAGCCTCCCCCTTCCGCTCACACAAATTGTGGAGCACACAACATGCCGCCACCACGGGAGGGATGTTGTGCTCGGCCAGGTCCAGACGGGTGAGGAGGCATCGAAAGCGGGCTTTCAGTCGCCCGAAGGCCCCCTCCACCACGATGCGGGCCCTGGTCAGCCTGGCATTGAAGGCCTGGCGGGAGGGATTGAGGTGCCCCGTGTAGGGCTTCATGAGCCAGGGCTGCAGTGGGTAGGCGGCATTCCCCACCAGGCACACGGGCATGTCCACGTCCCCGACCCTGATGTGGCGGTCGGGGAAGAAGGTCCCGTCCTGCAGCCGCTGGCACACGGAGGAGTTCCGGTACACCCGTGCGTCGTGTGCTTTGCCGGACCAGCCCACATTTATGTCCGTGAACTGTCCCCGGTGGTCACACACGGCCTGCAGGATGACGGAGAAGTACCCCTTGCGGTTCACGTACCGGGACGCCTGGTGTTCCGGGGCACGGATGGGGATGTGCGTCCCGTCGATGGCCCCCCCGCAGTTGGGGAAGCCGAGGGCGCCGAATCCCCGGATGACGGCATCCAGGTCGGCGAGGCGGACCACCCTGCGGAGCAGCACCCGGTTGATGGCCTTGACCACCTGCGGAGAGAGACACAGCAAAGCGTCAATCAGTGGGGCGCCCGGGTGGCTGGGAGCGTGCGTGCCCTGGCAGTGCCCCGCGACCCACTCCCGGAAGCAACCCCCCTGGCGGCGTGTAGTACGGCCGGGACAGCCCGACCCCTCCGGTGCGGGGTGCCTTCGCCTCCTCCCGCCCCCCCCCCTTTGTCCTTGGGGCGGCCCATCCCCTCCTCGCAGCCCCCCACCCCCCGGCTCGGTGGCCGACGAGCGCCGTACCTGCATGAGCACTGCTCCGACAGTGGATCTCCCCACGGCGAACTGGTTCCCGACGGATCGGTAGCTGTCCGGCGTGGAGAGCTTCCAGAGGGCGATGGCCACCCGCTTCTGGAGGGGGATGGCGGGCCTCATGCGAGTGTCCCTTCTTTGCAGGGCAGGGGCGAGCCACTCGCAGAGCTCCAGGAAGGTGTCCCTCCTCATCCTAAAGTTCTGGGTCCACTGTCGGTCGTCCCAGCGCTCCAGGACGATGCGGTCCCACCAGTCACTGCTGGTGTCCAGACGCCAGATGCGGCGGGGCACGCCGGTGCCGGGGCGCCGCCGCGGCTCCTCCACGGCCCCCAGGGCGGCCAGGCGGAGAGGCAGGGGGCTGACGTTCCCCAGGTGGTGCCAGGCAGCCTCGAGCCATTGCTGGCAGGCTTGCAGCAGCAAGTCCAGAAAGTGCACCAGAAGGTGCAGGGCGAGCCGTGGCTCCATGTTGCCACCTGCGGCGGTCCCCCCCGAAGGGAAGCACCGACACAGACGGGCACAGAGACCGACGCTTTGCTGTCCCTCGGCGAGGTTGGCAAGCAAGCAGGAAAAGCTGAGAACCGGCTGTCCAGGGGGGTCCCTTTAAGCACGAGCCTCAGATAGCAGCCACACAAAGCAACTGCTGACCTGATGCCCTGCCAGAACCGGTTTCAGCTGCCCTTAAATGCCCCCCTGCGTCCAATCAGTGTGGACGCGCTAGTTCGAACTAGCAAAACGCTAGTTCGAACTAGTTTTTAGTTCTAGATGCGCTAGTTCGAACTAGCTTAGTTCGAATTAACTAATTCGAACTAAGTTAGTTCGAACTAGCGCTGTAGTGTAGACGTACCCTGGGAGAGTAGGGGGGGAGGTTTTTTGTGAGTCTGAGTGGCTGGATATTACGCCCCCAGAAGGCAAGAATACTTGCACAAGATGGCTTATCCCTGAGCGGGAGAGTCGGAGTATTTGCACAAGAACCACTGATTTTGTACAGTACAAGGTCAGTGTTCTTGCGCAAATACTCATGGCCAGTGTAAATAGGCGGCAAGATTTTGCTCAAAATCAGCCGCTTTTGCACAAAATCTTGCCAGTCTAGACACAGCCAGAGAGTCATTATTAATGGTTCACAATCATGCTGGAAAGGCAGAACAAGTGGGGTTCCGCAGGGGTCTGTTTTGGGACCGGCTCTGTTCAATATTGTGACGGACTGGGCCGTGTCTGGGCACAGCTGAGGGCGTCCGCTCAGGGCGAATTGCTCAAATCCGGGGCTCCTTACAGCCCCCAGACTGGTGACCTCTCCACACAGGCCACACACCAGTCCCACAGAGCGCTTCAGCAGCCTGCCTGAAGCCTCCCGAGCAAAACCCCTCCGGCACCCCAGCAATATCCATGCCCCAGATGGCCCCGGGCCTCATACACCGGTGGGGGTCCTAGCACCCAATCCCACCTACCCAGAACAAGTTCTGTCCGGTTCCAAGAAACCAGCCACAGATCCCTGGTCAATTTACCCTCTGGACCTTACCCACAAATCACACTGGGCCAATCCTTTAGAATCTATATCTAAAGGTTTATTATTACAAGAAAGAAAAGCCTGAGAGTGAAGTTGCTAAAGTATCGAATGTTACATGCATCGAATCTCCCCGTTCTCGATGCAGGCTCGCAGCAAAGATGCTATAGCTGCTGGCTAAAAGTCTTTGGTGCACATCCTAGGTCAGGATGAGTCCACGGTTCACCACACTGACACCGGCTCCCGTGTTGCTACCGCCCGGAGGGGGGGGTCTGCAGGGTCAGCGGGTGCAGGGAAGCCCCCATCCCAATCCCAGGCTCTTTACCTGAGCATTTCTTTTTCCAGACGACTGCGCCAATTCCCATGGCCACCAGGAGAGCAGCCGTGACCCCCCCGGCCACAGCGGGAATCCGATGATTGTCTGGTTCTGAAATGGAACAGAGGGAACGATCAACGGGGAACCATCTCTCACACTCAGGACCTCCTACTCCCCACCCAGAGCCACAGCAGACCCCAGGAGTCCTGCTGCCGGCCCCCCTACTCTAACCACTGGGCCCCACTCCCCTCCCAGAGACGAGAGAGACCCCAGGAGTCCTGCTCTCAGTCCCTGCTCTAACCACTGGGCCCCACTACCCTCCCAGTGCCAGGGCAGACCCCAGGAGTCCTGGCTCCTAGCCCCCTTGACCATGGTCTTTCATGACTAATGGAGCACGAACCCAAAGCCCACGGGTTCCCTGCCAGGAAGCTTGTGCTTTGAAGGGGCTGAAAGTGAAGAGGGTGCAGAGAGAGAGCTGAACCCCCTTCTTGCTTTGTCTAACCCTGCTGAACCCTGAATTCTGCCTCCACTTTCAGGTTCACTAGCCAGCTTCTCCTCTTGGCTGAATGAGCCACATTACAACTGCAGATGGAAAGGCAAACATCGGTGTGAGACGAGAGACGAGCGGCTTCTGGAGCCCGGTTTGGCAGGGGGCATGGGAGCAGGTGTGTGATGCAAAGCCCCCGTCCAGCCTGGATTTCTCGGAAGAGGTGCCTTTTAGAAACGCTGTTCATGTGATTAACGGGGATGTGAAAAAATGGAACATTTGGAAGTGCACAGCAGAGAGCCAGGCGTGAGCCCCAGGAAAAGAACATGACAGCTGAGCAACACGGCCTCCCAGACCTGAAACCATTCCAGGGTCAGCCTATACATCTGGGCTACGTCTAGACTGGCCAGTTTTTCTGGAAAATCTGCCGCTTTTCCGGAAAAACTAGCCGGCTGTCTACACTGGCCGCTTGAATTTCCGCAAAAGCACTGACGATCTCCTGTAAGAAATCAGTGCTTCTTGCGGAAATACTATGCTGCTCCCGTTCGGGCAAAAGTCCCTTTTGTGCAAAACTTTTGCGCGAAAGGGCCAGTGTAGACAACTCAGATTTGTTTTCCACAAAAGAGCCCTGATAGTGAAAATGGCAATCGGGGCTTTTTTGTGGAAAAACGCATCTAGATTGGCCACGCATCTAGATTTTCCAAAGAAAGTGCTTTTGCAGAAAAGCGTCCGTGCCAATCTAGACGCACTTTTCAGAAAATGCTTTTAACGGAAAACTTTTCTGTTAAAAGCATTTCCAGAAAATCATGCCAGTGTAGATGCAGCCTTGTGGGGTAGTGTCAGTCCCTTGCTGCTTGCTATGCTTGGGCTGGGGGGGACTCCCGCTGGCGGGCCAAACGGGTTCTACAAGTTAAGGGAAGAGCCGGGACAAAGGAAGGGAGAGTTGGGGGAAGGGTCAGTCTGGGGCTGGAGCCATGAAGGAGACAGACTAAGGGTGGCTGTCTGGATTTCAGGAGAACAGCCTGCGCTGAGGGCTGAGGATTAGGGGTGAGGGACCCCTAATCCAAGGGGTTTGGTTCATCCTGGCCCTGACCCCTGTAACCACACCACGCCTAGGCTGTGCTGTATCCCGGAGCAGCAATAAATCCGCTCTAGTCTGCGGGCTGGCAGAGTCTGTTTTTGCTGTAGAGGGGGTGCAGGATCGGGGGGATCCCCACCACGCTGCCACCACAGCAGAATGAGAAGTGCATCTGGGGGAGTGTTACTGGATTCGCCCTATCCCGCTCGGAGAACAGACCCCCGCAAACGCCTTACCCCAGGGGACAGAGAGTGGCTCTAACAGGCTCTCGTGCTCCACGCGACATGCATACTGGGCGTTGGTCTGGGGATCAATCTCCATCGTCACCCAGGTCCGGTAGGTCCCATCCCCATTGGGGAGGGGGCCTGCTGAGTAGGTGTCTTGCTCTCTGCTCTCCCCATTCCTCAGCCAGGTCGCGGTGATGTGCCGGGGGTAGAACCCGCTGACTGTGCAGGAGAGGGTGCGGAGGCCGTCATGAGCCGACCTGCCCCTCACCCTCACGGTTGGACGCACTGGAAACAAGAAGAAACCGAAGTGAATTGTTTTCAAGTCCTAATCCGGGCAGCCTTCGCTGGAGCGCCGCAGCAAGAAACCCGGAGAGCCCAGCAGCAGGAGAGGGCGAGAGTCCCACGAGAGACGCCATTCCAGGGAGCTCCCCTGCTGAATTCCCAACAGCAGCAAGGGGGAGCCCTGAATCCAGGCGTGACAGGTTGGATCACGGGGTCCCCTGGGGCTTTTCCTCTGAGGGGCTGGTCATGCCACTGAACTCGCCTACCTGCCCCCTGGGACTCCCCATCACCTCGTCATGCTGGGACAGAAATTCTGGTCTCCAGCCGAGCACAGAGTCAGGGTTACACCGACCTGCTAACATTGTCTATCCCTGTGTGGGCTGAAATGTCTCATGGGCAACACCGACTGGGAGGTAAGTCCCAGAGGGGTCGCCGTGTGAGTCTGGATCTGTAAAAGTGACAAGGAGTCCTGTGGCGCCTTGTGGACTAACAGATGGATTGGAGCAGAAGCTTTCATGGGCACAGACCCCCTTCATCAGATGCATGGAGTGGAAATTTCCAGAGGCAGGAATAAATATGCAAACTGGACAGTCCCTATGCAAATCAACTAGACCATGTATTAATTGATAACACAGGGCCCATTTACAGGGCAGTGGAAGAGCCAAACTGCTGTTGTCTATCTTCCAGGGTTTAAACTAGCGCGGTGTTTCCCAGCCCCCAGCCCAGCCAGGGCCTGGGATAAAATCCTGCTTCTCAAACTATTTCTACACTTCCCCCACCTCACAGCACAACATCTCCCTCCCCCTGCCTCCACCTCACCCCAGTTCCAGCACCCGCTCTCCCCCACCCACACCCCCATGCAATCAGTCCCTTCCCTCCCCCCACCCTTCCTAGGGGGCTGGGGAGTGCTGAGTTCCTGCCTCTCTCTCCTCCTGGGAGCTTCCCAGTTTCAAGCACGGCACGGCTCTGAGAGCTGCTTGCTCAGCACGAGGACGCCGGCCCCGCCGCTCAGCGAAGCTGGGGGTCGCACTGTGACGCTGATGGGGCAGCCAGCGATTAGCGAGGAAGGACACGGCGATGGAAGCTGGGGGCCGTAGATGCGGTGGCACATCCAGACGCAAGCTGACCAGAGGTTTCTGGAGGGTCTATTTTTCAGAGGGCTCTAACATGCACACGCCAGGGCAGGCTGCCGTGAGAGTGACTGTGTCACACCAGGGGAGGAGGTAGAATTTGAGCTGCACCTTTGGGGCCATTTGGTCGAGGGGCTCTGGAGAAACAGCCCCGCTGCAGTGACCTGCTTTTAACATGTTCAGGTTCCTGTCCTTCCCCCTAGAGCAGGATGAGGCGAGGGGGTGTTCCCCCCATCCCTGATCTCAGGGTAGCTGAACTGCCCCCCACCCTCCTGACCCACTTGTGGAATGAGGAGTAACAGTTAATCCGAACTAAGGACTTAGTTTGATTAACTTTAAACTGTTGCGTGTAGCCGTGGGCAGTTAGTTTGGACTAAGGGGGATTTAAAAATGGCGGCGCCCGGGAACACGCAAATGGAGCCTGAAAGGGGCTCCCCCTCCGTATTATTGGGTCTTGTACACTAAAGACCCCACCTGCAAAGGAGATACATTTAACAGTAGTGTGTCACCGGGACTGGGTGGCGTTCACCCAAGGGTTCTGAAAGAACTCCAGTGGGAAATTGCAGAACTATTCACTGTGGTTTGTAACCTATCCTTTAAATCAGCTTCTGTACCTAATGACTGGATGATTGCTAACGGGATGCCGATATTTACAAAGGTCTCTAGCGGTGATCCTGGCAGTTACAGACCGGTGAGTCTGACGTTGGTACCAGGAAAATGAGTTGAAACTGTCGTAAAGAATCAAATTTGCAGGCACATGGATGGACATAATTTGCTGGGGGACACTCAACATTAAGAGCATCAGAGCGGCTGGGCTGGGTCAGATCCAAGGCCCATCCAGCCCAGCATCCTGTCTGCCCACAGCGCCCAGAGCCCGGACCCCAGAGGGAGGGGACAGACCAGGGAGCTGACTTCGGGGACTCCTCACCCCCCACCAACTGTGCATGTCCGCCCCGTCTGTCTGGCAGTAAGTGGGAGAGGGGAAGTAGCAGCTGCCTCTGATGCCCACCCCCACCGGCTCAGCGGGCAGGCCCCGGCAGGGCCAGGCAGCACCTCCTGCTGGTGGGGAAGCCGGATCAGCATCTCCAGCAGGAGGCGATGTGAACGCTGCCCAAAGTGCAAAACTCAGGGTGGGGTCCCAGAAGCTGGCAACCCTGGCATTGCAAGATGGGGGGAGGAGGGTGTGACGGCGCGTTGGGGGTTCCCCGTCTCCTGCACCCCGAAATGGCACAAACAGACTTCACCAGCCGGTGAAATAGAGAAAGTTTATTGCCTCTCCAGGACACAGCACAGCACAGATGGAATCTGGTCACAGATCTGGGCTAGGATGCCTCAGGCCCCCTTGAGATGGGGGAGACTGGGCCCCTAAACTCCAGCCCCTTCTCCTAGGCTCTCCTCCATGCTCTCCCACAGTAACTAACTAAATTCCCTTGCAGCCCTGCCCCCCAGCCAGGGCAGCATCCACCTTCCTTTGTTCCTCTCCATGGGGGGTGTCTGGCCACTGGTTCAACAAGTTTGGCCTTACCTCTGCCTAGTGAGGTTTTCCCTGCTGGGTCTTGCTCCAGACAGCAGGGGTCACCACAGCCCAGCAAGTACCCCCACTACGTCACAGAGGGAAATGTGGGGGGAGGGGAGTGGGGCAGGAGAGGGAAGCAGGACAGCAATGGGGGGGTAGAAGGCAGCTCCCCATCCCAGGCTTTGGCACTCCTCTCTTTCCTCAGGGCAGTAAGTTCCCTCCCTTCTCGCAGCCGAGGGGACTCTGGAAACCCCTAAAGGCACAAAACCAAGGAGCACATAAAATAATCCCCAATATCATTCCCTCCAGACTCGTAGCTAAGCCAGACTCAGGAGTTCGGGGGCCTGCCTCGTGCTGTTTGGACACGTGGGGCTGGAGATACTGGAGGTCCTGGACCCTCCGTGTCTGAATTGAAACCAGAGGCTCAGAGCCCCCCCCCCCCCATACACACACACTGCAGGGTCTGACACAAGCCCCCTGCACAGAATCCCAGGCATGACGCTCTGGCCTGGGGGAGCCGCTGAGGCCCATAAGCCTACCCGGGATGGGGGTCCCCGAGGGGCAGCAGGGAGCAGGTGTCCTGGGGCTTTGGAGGAAATGGAGGGCATCAGAAATGTCTTTCAGATGGACCCCCTGTGATGGCGCATTGGGGGGCCCCCGACCCTGCCCCCCGTCCGCAGCCAGAGGGGACTCTCAACTGGCTATAGGGTTGCCAGATGGTTGAAACAAAAATACCAAACATCCCCCCCCCCCAGCAAAAAAACAAACAAAAACACCGGGGAAAAATCCTGTGGAAGAAAGAAAAAAAGGGGGAGACCAAAGCTGTTGAGAAAAAAAAGACTCCAAGACTTATTAAGCAAAAAAAATTAAAATAAAACAGCATTAAAATAGCATGTCCCCTTTAAGAGTGAGTGCAGGGATAGGAACAGGGGAGCGGTTGAGCACAAAGACCCAGGGGAGTCATTGCTTCCCCTTGGTCTTTTTGCCGGCAGCCATGTTGTGTCAGCAGCCTTGCAGAACCAGGTAAGCATGGGGGCGGGGGCTGGGGTTGGGGGGCTGGAGGTGTTGGGGGCTGGGCACTTAGTGTTTGTAGGGTTGCCAGGTGCCTGGTATTTTCACCTCCTGGCCAGGGAAAAAAATCAGAAAATACTGGACAGCTTAGGTGTCTGGTATTTTCTGAATTTTTTTTACTGGACAGGGGGCGAAAATACCGGACTGTCTGGGCGAATACCGGACACCTGGCAACCCTAGCCGGCCAGTCGGTCGGTCGAGTGGAAGGGTTATTGGTTCCCAGGGACACAGCAGCGATATTAACACCGGAGCCAGGGCAGAGCCTTAGTCCTCTTGGGGGGAGGGGTTCACAGGCCCCTGAACCCCCCTGGCCTGGACTTAGTCTGCTCCCTCCATGCTTCCCCCAGCTCAGACTGCCCAGCCCTGCCCCCCAGCCAGGTGGCGTCTCCACCTCCCCCCCTTTGTCTCTCCTGGGAAGAGCCTTGTTCCCTGCCCAGGCTGGGACTGGGTACCTGGGCCAATCCACATGTGGGTGAGTCAGTGGGAATCGCACAGCACAGCCGGGATGTTAACCCTGGGACAACACAGCCGGGATAGCACTGGGGAACAAGACAGACCGCCCCCCCTACAGTCTCCCCTTGGGTCCCTCTGCCCCCCACATTCACATGGACCCTTGTTGACAATCACCCCCAAATGTTCCCATGCCTGAGGGGATCCCCGAGCCCTTCCTTTGCCGACAGCAGCAGCCCCAGCCCCCCCCCCCCGCCCATGGCAGTGGGCCCGGCTCTCACCCCCGCTGTGGTTGTGCAGCTCACGCAGGGCACTCAGACTCCTCTGGAACCAGGCCTGCCAGCGCCGGGCGCGCCAGGTCTGCTCATCCCAGTACTCCTGGCTCACATGCTGCGCCATCCAGTCCGCACGGGGCTCCACGCGGCCCTGCTCGCTGTCGTAGGAAAAGACGAGCTGGTCGTCCACATAGATGATTGTACTGTGCCAGGGCAGCCCCGGGCCAGGCTCCGACACCGCCATCGTGAGTAAGCGCAGGGAGTGCCGGCCTGCAGGGAGACGGGGGTCACTGGCGAGACCCTGCCAGGGACCCGGGAATACGACAAAACAGAGATGGCCTCTCCCCTAGGGAAGGGCTCGCACAACAGCCGGTCTGGGGACAAAGGAGGGCAGCACTGCACAGGGGGGGATCAGGGGCAGGAGATGTGGGCAGGGCTGCAGAGTGAGTTGGGGGTAAAGAGGCTGAGGGAGAGTGCAAAGCAGGAAAGGGGATGCAGGGCTGCAAGGGGGAAAGAGGGTGAGTGGGGCAGAAGAGCTGGAAGGTAGTAGATGCAGGAGCTGAAGCTGGGGAGGAAAAGAGGGCGAGGGGGATCAGAGCTGTGGGTAGGACCTGGCCACCAGCTGCACACACAATTTACCATCCAGCGATCCACCCTTTGTTGATGGACCGAACCTCCATCAATCTATCTAGCTCTTTATTGAACCCTGGTCTTCACAACCTCCTCTGGCGAGGAGTTCCACAGGTTAACTGTGCACTGAGTGAAGAAAAACATTCTTTTGTTTGTTTTAAACCTGCTGCCTGTTCATACTGCTGAGGAGCTGAGCAGAGCCAAGACAGGCAAGGAACCTGCCTTCGCCTTGCCATGGCACTGCCTGGACTTTGTGGCCCCTTTTGGACTGGCCGTTCTGGTCCGGCCTGGCAAGCCGAGGGTGCGTTGATCCAGCAAGTGGCCTGCGCATGCCGCCCTCAGGCAGGTGAGGCAGAGGACAACTAGGCTATGTCTACACTGGCATGATTTTCCGCAAATGCTTTTAATGGAAAAGTTTTCCGTTTAAAGCATTTGCGGAAAAGAGCATTTAGTTTGGCATGGATGCTTTTACACAAAATCACTTTTTGCGGAAAAGCGTCCGTGGCCAATCTAGACGCGCTTTTGTGCAAAAAAGCCCCGATCGCCATTTTCGCCATCGGGCCTTTTTGGCAGAAAACAAATCTGAGCTGCCTACACAGGCCCTTTTGCGCAAAAGCTTTGCACAAAAGGACTTTTGCCCGAACGGGAGCAGCATCGTATTTCCGCAAGAACACTGATTTTTGTACATTACAAAGTCAGTGCTTTTGCGGAAATTCAAGCGGCCAGTGTAGACAGCTGGCAAGTTTTTCCACAAAAGCAGGTGCTTTTGCAGAAAAACTTGCCAGTCTAGACACAGCCCTATTGTGTCCAGGCCACAGGGCGCCTGGCAGGAGGCTGCAGTGCGCGGGGCCAGAGGCACCCCGGGATGGCGAGGCAGCAGCAGAGATGGGTTCTGTGGCTCCCCAGGGCCCTGACTCTGGGATTTAGGCACTTAACTCTCTCTATGGGTCTAGCCCTCGGGCGCTGCAGCTATGGGGCCACCACGGAGCAGACTCTGGTCCCGCTCCTGCCTCTGGGACATGGCTCTGCCCCGGCAGCAGCCTCTGCTCTCCCCCCTCGCTGGGGATCAGACCGTGGCTTCTCCTTTCCGCTTCCTCCAGCCCCTCCACCTCTCCTGCGCCTTCCCCTGCCCACCCAGGGCTGTGACCAGCGGGCCTGGGGCTGGCACGGCTCAGCGGGAAGGGGCCAGGGACCGGCTGGGCAGGAGGGGAGGGTTACATACAGCCCCAAGCAAAGAGTTTTTGGGGAGCTCAGTGAGAGGCAAAACCTCCTTCCCCTCCCTGTGACTCTTGCCGGCCTTGCACCTCCCTGGCCTGTTCCCACCCCTGTGGGCTCTGGACCAGGTACTCACTGGCACAGGTCCCCTGCATGGTCACGGTCCCCAACAGCAGCAGCAGCAGCAGACGGCCCATGGCCCCCTCCTGCTCTGTCCCCCTCGGCTCAGCAGGAATCGGCTCCTTTCCTCCCGGCAGAGCCTGCGGCCGCCCTAGCCCAGGGCCAGCTGGGAGCACTGGATGGATGCCAACTCCCAGCTCCCAAAACGGGGCGCCTCCTGCCTGCAGTGATCGGCCGAGGGGCGCGTGCCCACCAATGGTCATGCACAGCACGGAGTCCAGTCACCAGTCCCTGGGCAGAACTGGGCTGGGCAGACTGGCAAGGGGAAAGTGAAAGTGAGAACGTGGCCCCTCCTACCCCGGCTGTGACAGGCAGAAGCAGGGCCTGGGAACGAGGGTTGTAAAAGGGGCAGGGTTCGAACCCACATGGGCCCAGGTGCATACACCTGCCCCCCAGGCTGCTCTGCGGTGTCATCAGGACCAGACTGAGGCCCTAAACGACAGTAATTACTCGTTTAACACGTGCCCGCTTAACACGTTTTCGCAGTAGCACGATTTTATTTTTAGGGAATGTTTTAGGGACCGTCCCTGAAATAACACGAAAATAATCAAGTGGTGGACTACTTGGCGCGGTGGCATAAGTTGGTGAAAACAGCGGTCATGCGCATGAGCGGATGAACACACGTGGTCACTGCGCTCCTCCGCACTCTCTTGTTTATCTTTGTGTGTTAACAAACCGCGGCGACTTGTGTTGCGAGATGTCTGATGCTGACATTGACGACCCAGCACCAACAAAAAATCGACTTGGCCCCCACCACCTGAGACGTAACCCCCACCTTTTCCAGTATTGTGAATGGGGACATTGACCCGCATTGCACGTTTTCGCTTAGCACGGCCATGTTCAGAAAGGCGTCTCTCGTGTGAAATGGGGAAGGGCTGTATCTCAAGAGGCTGCAGAGCATGGCCCACACGTGTGTCTGGCTCACGCAGACAGGACAATGCAACACAAGAAAGTTTGCCAAGGGGGGGAAGTCAGACACCGAGATGGACGTAGTTTGTTGGGGAAAGGCACCCTGGTTTCTGTAAAGGGAAATCCTGCCTCTCTAATCTGTGAGAAGCTCAGCCTCTCTGGCCTCTGCTTGTCTGGAGTGGGGCGATCACGTGAGGGTCCCCTGGTCTGGTCACCCCCTCTGGGGTCTGGGCGCTGGCCACTGGGCCAACAGGACACGGGGCGGACGAGCCTTGGGTCTGACCCAGCCCGGCCGCTCTCATGTCCTTGTATTCTCATATCTACTGATAGCGCTTCTACGCTCCAGCTCCTCCCTGTGCCCCCCAGCCGGACCCCTCTTCCTAGGGCTGGGCTCAGGCCCCTTCCCCCTCAATGCGGGGAGAGAACAGGCCTGGCTCTGCATGGGGGCGCAGCCCCCCACTCAAGGGATGAGCTGGGCTTATGGGGAACCTTCCCTGACCCCCCCCCCCCAGTGCAGCCTAACTCTCCCCTTCCAGTGTCCCCGGGCCAGCCAGGGGGTGCCCCCCAGGTGCCCTGAATCGCCCTGGGCCCAGCCTGGCTACAGCAGCACTGCAGAGTGGTGGCCCCGGCCCGGTCCCAGCGTGCCTGGGAGACTGGGGCTTCCCGGCTGGGTCACACGGTCCTGTTCCCAGACAGGGGATTCCCTCCCTGCCCAGTATCCCAGACCCCTAGCTCCCCTCCCCCCTTCCGAGGACCCCAGAGCCCCACCTCCCCTCCCCCCCTCTCCCAAGGACCCCAACCCCCCCAGTTAGTGGCCCCCCTACCCCCAGAATCCCAGCCCCCAGCTAGCCCTCCCCTCTCCCCCCAGGGGCACTCTAGGGCTCGGTGGGGCACACATCAGGGGGCACAGGGGAAACGTGGGGTGTGGGCGACGTGGCTGTTCACCTGGTTCCGATGAGGCCGTGTGATGTGAGCCCGAGGGTGCTGGCGGGAGTCGGGGTGGGGGACTGGGGTCCAGTGCCGGAGGGGGGAGGGTTTAAAGAGGCTCTGTGGGATTGGGGTTCATGGGGGCATTGACAGGGCTCTGGGGGCTGCAGGGATCAGGTGTATGGGGGGGGGCTCTCTGTGGCACTGCCGGGAGCCCTGGAGGGAGGCTGAGGTGGGGCTGGGGGCACCTGCGGGTGGGGACGGGCTCCGCGGAGCGGGGAAGAGTCCAGCCTGTCACCAAACAAGACGGGCACAATCCTGGGCATGTGACAGACCCACTTTTTTTTTTCTTCTTTTTCCTTCTCTTCTCCTCCCCATCCCGTTTATTTGGAAACTGACCCTTTCTGAACTCCGGCCAGGCCAGCGGAAGAAGGGGGCTGTGCCCACAAAGCCCATGCTCCCGGCTCCGTGTTGTGTTGGTTTATACAGTGCTAGCAGCCCAGTGGTTGGTTTTACGGTTTTCCAGTGACCGACTATCGTGGCTTCCCCTGTGGCGCTAGTAAATCCAGTGGCCAGCCCCGGGCAGGGCGTTAGCGGCCCAGAGCCCCGGCCCAGGTCTCAGCTGCTGCTCCTGCAAGCCCCTGAGCGCCAGCTGGTCCCACACCCAGGGCTGCCCTCCCTGTGTCTGTGGGTGGTCCCAGCGCCTGGAGTGGGGGGCCCTGCTCTCCCCAGAGGGAAACTTCCCACCCCTGTGGCTGGCTGCAAAGCCAGTGCCTGTCCAGCCCTGAGCCGGGAAAAGGGGAGGAGCCTCAGGGTTGGAGGCGGGGCGCTAACCAGAGGGCGTGGCCCCAAGACTGGGGGCGGGGCTCATCCTGGCTGGGACTTTTGCTTTCCCCGGCCCAACCTGCCCGGACCGGGTTGAGCCCGGCGACCGGTGACGCGACGAGGATGCGCGCGGCCCATTGGCCGGAGCGTTCCCCTGCCGGCCAATGGCGGCCGAGGGGGGCGTGGCCCGGTAGGAACCGCGTGGTGGAGGTGACTGGTTCGAGTTCGGATCCCGGCTGCGGGCAGGGGCCCCGATCCTGGCGCGGCCATGGGCCCGGCGCTGCTGCTGCTACTGCTGGTGGGGTCCGTGGCCCTGCAGGGGGGGCAGGCCGGTGAGTGGGGCAGCCTTGGGGGGGCGCGACAGGGGGGTCTCTGCCATTCTGGGCTCTGCTCTCCGCGGCGGGGTCCGGTTCTGGCCGGGGTGGGGTGAGACCCCCCCATGCTTTGCCCCTGCCTGGGCCAATTGTGATGTCATGGCAAGTGTGTCCCGTATTTTTGTTGAAACCATCTGGCATCCCTAGGGACTGCCCATGAGTGTGGGGTCTGGCTCTGGCCACAGCCCCCAGCGACACCCAGCTGGGGGGACCCCCATCCCAGCGCTGCCCAGCTGTCACCCACGCAGGTCAGGCCCAGCTCCTGTTTGCAGTGCCCGTCATCTCTGGCCCTGTGCCCAGGCCGGGGGGAGGCGGGCGCCCCAGGGTCTGTGCATTGGGCAGGACTCAGTCTGAGCGTGAGCTCCTGGCACCGCAGCTAGGAGCCGCTGGGATCCCCTGCACCAGCTGGGCAAGGAGCTTGGGCACTCCCAAGGGGTGGGGAGAGGGGCAAGGACTGTCCTTCTATCCCTGCTGTGGTTGAGACTGTTCCCTGGTCCCCGTTCTCCAGGGCTGAGCAGCCTGTTTAGAGCCGGGTGGGCTGTGGTGGGTTTCAAGTGGTTTCCAGCTGCACTTTGTTGCCTGGCATCACTGCAGTGACTACACAGCCCCAGCGGTGCCCCAGGGAGAAGCTGCTGTCAGGGAGCTGGGAGGCCCAGCCATTATATGGTCCCCAGCAGCACTAGTGGGAAGCAACTCGGGGAGGGTGCAGGGGTGGCTTCTCCTGCCCTGAGTACAGTCGGCATGTTTTGGCCAGATGCCCCACTGAGAGAGTAGTAGATCAATCTACTACTCCCTGGGTTGGGACCCAGTGGAGCAGGGTGGGTCTGGGTTCCCCTACCAGGGTGCTAGCCCCAATCCTACAGACTCAGGCTGCTTACAGATTCTGTGTTACCCTGAGACAAGGGGATATTTGCAGACCATAGAGATGACTGATGACCCTGCATCCATCAGGCATGGGAGCCCCAACCTAGCAAACTGGCAATCCCTGTGGTAGTAGTAGGCATGAAGGCCAGCGATTTGGATGCATCTACCAGACCACTATAAGAGAAGGTGTGGTATGGGACCTCTAGCTAGCTGAAGAGATGCTCAACCTTCAGTGTGTCCATGGAGATGTGCGTCCTTACCCAACTACATGGGTAAACTTTGAATCCCAGTAGAGATGCCCCGGAGGAGGATATCTAGGTAGAGCTGGACAGGGACATAGACTTCCTGAAAGAATAGAGGGAAGACCAAACCCTGAGCTGGGCGTGGGAGCAAGCTAAGGCCTGCAACCCAGGAGAAATAAAGGGGGGAAGATATCTGCAGGAGCCATGCTTTGAGATCCAGAAGGATCACTGGATCAGGTGGTGGCTGACCCTCAGACACATGAGGGTATACACCAGGAGGCTAGAGATTAGTGTGCTTCATGCCCTGAATGCCAGCGAGCTGGGCCAAAGGGTGTACCTAAGGCCCCCCTTGTGCATTTGAGCATGTGGGTATGGATCTGGTGGGACTCTTGGAGAAGAACTGATTCATCCTGGTGATAGTAGATTATGGAACTAGGTACCCAAAGGCTGTGCCGTTGTGGGTAGCAACTGCAAAGAACATAGCGAATGAGCTGGTGAAGGTATTCGCAATGGTAGGCATTCCCAAAGACATCTTGATGAATCAGGGTATCAGTGTTTCATCCAAACTAATTGCTGAGTTGTGCCACCTCATGCATGTTAGAACCCTCCAGACATCGGTATATCACCCCCAAACAGACAGATTCATAGAGTGGTTTAATGGCACCCTCAAATAGCTTTGTAAGACCTCCCAAAGCCTTTAGAGATGTTCACCCAGCAAGGGCAGACAAATCTGATCCACCATCACGTTGCAACAGAACCAGGACAGGTGAGACACCGACACCGGCCCTTTCCGAGAAAGATGTGGGAGGCCGCCCAGAAGGAGATTAGGACAATGCTTGAGATGGTAGTGGAAAAGTCTTATTGTCCTAGTGCCAAAACCTTATGGGGCCATTAGATTCTGTATTGATTTTTGAAAAGTCACTGCAGTATCTCATTTCAATGTGTGCCTAATGCCACAGCTGCTGGAATGACTAGGAGGGGCTAAGTACCTATCTAACATCTGAGGTTTTTTTGTGAGCTACGTGATGAGGGATGGTGGGGTGGGGGTAGAATACTCAAGTAACCAATCAGAATTCATTAGGTTAATTAACTATTCAATTAACCAATATTTAACATCCATAGTAACTAGTGGTGCCCCCTGGGGGTGCATACTGGGACCAGAACTGTTCAACATACTCATAAATTATCTGGGGGAAAAGGGTAAACAGTGAAGTGGTAATATTTGCAGGTGATACAAAACTAGTTCTCTGGAAACATCTACTCAGCAGCAGTGGCCATCATAGACACAAACAGAATGTTGTGAATCATTAAGAAAGGGATAGAGAATAAGACAGAGAATAGCTTATTGCCTCTATATAAATCCTGCATACATATGTGGTCACCTCATCTCCAGAAAAGCAATAGGGCTGGGAAAGGTACAGAAGAGAGCAGCAAAAATGAGAAATGATATAGAGCAATTTCTGTATGAGAGGAGATTAAAAAGACTTGAAATGCTTCAGCTTAGAAAAGCGCAGACTAAGGGAGATAGGAGCGAGATCTATAAAATCATGAGTGGTTAGAGAGAGGGAATAAGGAAAAGTTATTTACTTGTTCCCATAACACAAGAACTAGGGGTCACCCAATCAAATGAACAGGCAGGAGGTTTAAAACAAACCAAAGGAAGTTTCCCCCCCCCACACACACAACACAGTCAACCTGTGGAACTCCTCGCCAGAGGATGTGGTGAAGACCAGGACTTTAGCAGGGTTCAATAAAGAGCAAGACAGATTCATGGAGGTTAGGTCCATAGATGGCTATTAGTCAGGGTGGGTAGGAATGGGGTCCCTGGTCTCTGTGTGTTGGGGGCCGGGAATGGGGGACAGGGGAGGGATCCCTGGATTTTTCTCTGTTCTGTCCCCTCCCTCTGGGGCTCCGGGCACTGGGCGCTGGGCAGACAGGACGTGGGACTGGATGGGCCTTTGCTCTGACCCAGCCTGGCTGTTCATATGGGATTGGAGCCACATCTAGGAGGTGGGTTCACTGACTCTATAAATAGTCAGAGAGCAGCAGTGTCCCCAGCCCTACACTCTGCAGGAAGAGACGGGAGATGGAAAGTGGCTGGGGCTGGCAGTAGGGACCCAGGGTGATCAGCAGCTAGATTGACTGAGGGGAGAAAAGGGGGGAGTTTGGTAACCCCTTAGCTCTGCCTGGTCCCCCGGCTCAGAGGCAGGGCAGGGCTGTCCCTGTGCATGCAGTGCCCAGCATGCAGGGGCTCTGGACTCTCACTGGTGTCACAGTCCCCCTGCCCCCGCCCCCCCCAACACACAGCTTCAGCTCCCGCATCTTGTGCCGTTATCTCCTCCTGCCCCACCCTGCCCTGGGGCTCCTGGAGGCCCAATGCACTGAACTTCTCCATGGCCCCTTTCTCTGCTCACAACCCCTCCAGTCATGCCCCTTCCCCTGGTGCGGTGGGGGGTCCTGTTGGCGCCAGCAGCTCTGACCACCCCCCATCTCCCTGCAGGCCGGCACTCCCTGCGCTATTTCTACACGGGCGTGTCGGAGCCTGGCCCGGGGCTGCCCCAGTTCAGCACGGTCGGGTACGTAGACGGGCAGCCCTTCGTGCGTTACGACAGCGAGCGGGGCAGAGAGGAGCCCGGTGCAGACTGGATGGCGCAGCATATGGACGCGCAGTACTGGGAGCAGGAGACACAGAAATCACAGAGCTTACAAGCCACGTTCCGAGTGAACCTGAACATCGCCCTCCACCGCTACAACCACAGCGGCGGTGAGTGGGGGCCCTGACCCATAGCCACAGGCTCACTCCGCACTGGGGGGGGGCGAGGAGATGGAAGGACTCGACACAGTGCAGGGGCAAGGGGATCAATGTGAAACGAGGGTTACACTGGGGTGTGTGTAAGGGGCTGAGTGCTACTGACCCACACTGCAAACCCCATGTGGGATGGGCCCTTCCAGTCTGGGCGTGGGGCAGCCCCCAGTCACCCCCTGCCTGCCAGTGGGACCGGTGGCTGAGTTCCCAGCAGAGCCCAGGGACGAGAGGGGCTGGGGCCAGACCAGCACAACACATGCCGGAGAATGAGGGGCCCTGCTGTAGCACCCCCTGGTGGCCATGGGGCAGATCCCCTACCTCTGGCTGGCCTGGTAATGCTGGGAGCTTGTGAATGGAGGGTCAGATAAAGGTGGTTCTGCCTTTTTATTTGCCCTAGTGTGAGCCATTTGGGGTCTGATTTGCAAGTGTGTCTCTGCCACTGGGGGGAGCAGCTGAGAGCCACTCGATAGGGATGTAAAACCCCATGGAATAAGGGGTTGAATGTGGCGTTAACACCTTGGGGAACTGATTAAAGTGGGGGGGAGCTGCTGCAGCCCCCACGGGTTTAACCTTTCACCTCCCTAGCACTGGTCCCCGGAGGCCAGGCACTCACTGTGCAGGCTCACAACCCCCCAGGACAGTGAGGTGGGAGATCATGCTGTCTCACACAGCCGGGTGGGCACCACATCCCACAATCTCCTGGAATCTGCATCTTCCCTTGCACCATCCTGGTGCCTCCCCCTTCCCTCCCTGCCCCTGCCCTCCTTGCCTTCTTCTCCTTGGTGCCCTCCCCATCACCACCCTCTGCCCCACATACAACTTGCTCCATCCCCTCCTTTCAACCCCTCCTCTCCATGTACCCACTGCTCCCCTCTCCTCTTCCTCCCTCTTGCCCCCATTGTCCCTCCCCTCTCCTCTCCTCTCCCAGCATTACCCTGTCCCCTTCCCTTTCCCACTCCCACTGACACCTTCCCTTCCCTTCCCTTCCCCCCTGCCCTTTTCCTCATTGTCTCCTCTTGGCCCTGTGGCATTTGTCTCTCCTCCACACTGTCCCTTGGTGCCTTCCCCTTTCTTCTAGTGTCCTGGTCCTCTCCTTTCCCCTCAGCACAAGCCCCTTCCTTTCCTCTCCTGCCTCCCCTCGCCTCTTCCCTCACTTCCTGGCTTCCACATAGAAGGCAGTTTGCGTGGGCTAGAACCAAGGCTGTGGTGCTATTTTTATTACTGTGGTCCAGGCTCCAGAAGCCTCTGGGGCAGAGCCACATGCCAGGGCTGAAGCAGAGGCTGCCTGTGGTGCTATTTTTAGTACCATAGTCCTGGTCCCCATGGGTGGCCCTAGCTCCAGCTGGAGTCAAGCAGCAGCTGCACAAGGCCCATTCCAGAGAGGCTGCCCTGGCTGGAACACGCCTCATGCAGCTGCTGCTTGACTCCAGCTGAAGCTGAGGCCACCCACAGGGACTAGACTGCAATAGTAAAAATAGCACCACAGGTGGTCTCTGCTGTATTCTGGGCACCTGCCGAACCCAAGCATTCCTTGCCCTGCAGCAATCCCAGAGTGGGAGGCGGTGCTGCTGGACCAGGACCCCACATGGCAGAGCCAGTCCTGAGAGGGGAGAGGGAGAGGCTGCATGCCACTGGAAGCTGGCCCAGCTGCCCTAAGTGTCCTGCTGGTGTTACCTGCACAAATATCTCTCTCCCTTCCACGCTGGAGGGACACACCCACCTTTACCCAGTTCCTAGGGCTCAAGGTGCAACCCTGTGAATTTACACACCCACCCTCACCCAATTCCTAGGGCCCAGGGTGTAACAACCTGCGGGTTGGCAGGATCTTTAGCCACTGGAAGAGCCTTGCACAGTAATGTTCTGATCCTCTAGTGATTGACAATTCCCAAACAAGCAGAGTGCACATGCTGAGCACACAGGGTCATGCTCACCAGTTCTGATACAGGCCAGCAGACTTCCCCTGTTGGCCAGGATCAGGTCAGTCTCTCTGGTCTCAGGCTGTATCTCAGAGGTGAGTTCTTCTTCCAGGTCTTCCCCCTCCTCCTGGTCCTCTTCCAGCCTTTTCTTCCTTCCTTTCCTTCTCATCGTCTTCTTCTTGGACCCCAGTTCATATAGTGAAACCTGAGCTCTGCTTAGCTAGACCGTCACCAAGTATTTTAGTATCATTTTAGCAACCAATCATAACAAAATGACCTAACCAATCATCCCCCACACCTTCATTGATTTACACCTAGCAACATTAATTATCCAGCAGCCAGAAACAGTTACAAACCAGACTGAGGTCACACAGTCAAACAATAGGGAAGTGTCATAGTATGAGGATTCCACAACATCCTCTATTGATAAGCAGTTTCTGGCCAGACACAATGGTGTTACGCACAAATTTCTTTACCCATCTTGGGATCTGTTTCTTTATCCGGTGACAGTGGGGAGCGACCAAGGCAACGGCCCCTCCTCACAGCCTGGTGTGGCATTTCGTAATACAATGTAGATGGAACGGTGAGGATATGACTCCAGGCCTTACAGCTACTGGCTGCTGCTCTTCAGTGTGGCTGCAGAAGGCGGCTTTGGTTCAGGCCTAGCACAGACCTTCTCACATGGCTACAGAAAAGCCAGATTGTTACACTGGTGGGGAGGGGGAGGAGGCTGCTGCACCATGTAAGGAGCAATGGAATGGTGCTTGCTTCTTCCTTCAAACTGGTCGGTGTCCCTTCAAGTAGTGAAGTGTCCAGCGAGGCTTTCCAGGACATTTCACTACATGATGGGGTACCAGGACAGAGCATTTCAATACAGGATGGTCCTGGAAATATCAGGGTGTATGGTCAGTGTAGTAGAGGACACGAGATGGGAAGCTGGGGTTGTGGGGTCTCCTCTTCCTGCCACTGGGCTGAGTAGTAGCAGTCAGCTGGGAAAACCTGGTACCCACAGGCCCTCTCTGCCCAGCCTGGTGCAGGCCTGTGGCAAGGCAGAGGGTCATCATGCGAACCACCAGCAGCAGGCAGGAACCCACCTGGTGCAGGCCCCATATCTTGGGGGGGGGGGAGGGGCGGGGAAGGCTGGGGAGTGTTTCCAGGGTGGGGACAGCTCTGCAGCTGCTTTTCCAGTCCCCACCTTACCCTGGTGCTGTGTGAGTTTCAGGGCTTCACACCTGGCAGCAAATGTACGGCTGTGATCTCTGGGATGATGGCACCACCGAGGGGTTTGACCAGTTTGCCTACGATGGGCGAGACTTCGTCAGCTTCGACAAGGACACGCTGACGTGGACGGCGACGGACGCTGGAGCGCAGGTCACCAAGCAGAAATGGGAGGCTGAGAGAGCTTTCCTGCAGAGTGATAAGAACTACCTGGAGCAGATCTGCATCGAGTGGCTGAAAAAATACCTGGAATACGGGAAGCACACGCTGCAGAGGACGGGTGAGCTGGGACGCCCCCTGCCCCAAGGCATCGCTCACTGGCCTGTTTCCCTTCTCCTCCTGCCACTAAACTCTTCCTCCCCCATTCCCCATTTCCAACACTGCTGACGGGACTGGGGAGTTCAGGTGACCCTCCTCACTCCCTCCTCCTCCTCCCCATCCTGGACCCAGGCCTGAGCCGGAGGGAGAACGGGATTTGGCTGTAACAGCTCTGTGGGCAGAACAGGGAGTGGAGCTGCTCCTCTCCAAAAACACGCGTCGGGCCTAGTGACTCAGGCGAGGTTTAAGGACTATAGACATGGGAGGAGGGAGCTGGACTAAGTTTGGAACTTTTGTTGGGAATTCCATGAAATGTATTTTAGGAGTTAACTGACCTCAAGGAGGGATATTGTTCAGGTGAAACAGCCTGATGTGGATTTACTTTGGAATGACATGGCTTTTCATTTTCTAAACAGGTAATAAAATGTTTTTTAAAAATGAATCCTGGCCAACAGCCCCCAATTGGGGCCAAGTCCCCATCTGGCCACAGCATCATGACACTCCTACACTCCCCCTTCCCCCAGACCCTAGATCTGAGCCCATCATACACTGGAACCCCCTGCCCTGAAACTCCTGCACCCCCACATCCTCGGTCTTCTGCCACAACACTCCTGCACCATCCACACCCTGCAAATCTGCACCATCCACACACTGCCCATCTAACCCCCAACCTCCCTGCCCTGAACCCCTCACATACTCCAACCCAAACTCCTGCACTGTCACATCCACAAGCTTGTGGCTTGCTCAGCACCCCAACCTTCCACCTGAGCCCAACACTCCCCAGCCTGGAGCCCCCTCCCCGAGACAACATCCCCTTCTCCACCTCCTCCTGCATCCAAATTCCTTCCCAGAGCTCACAACTCTCATCCCTTCCCACACCCAAATCCCTCATTCCCACCCCAGAGCCCGTACCTCCTGTCTCAACCCAGTGAGGGTATGGCTAGACTTCAGAAGTTATATCCCAGAAAAACTCTTCTGCATCCAGGGATGCACTTTTTTAGTGGAAGAGCAAACATGCTCTTTCAGTCACCCCTATATTCCTCGTTCCACGAGGAATAAGGGGGCTTCCAAAAGAAGGGGTTTTCTGAAATTTGGTCCAGTCTAGATGGGTCAAATGTTTGCAAAAACCTCTTCCTACAGAAGAATTGAAAATTTAAAAAAAGCGGCAGTGTGGAGTGTATAAAGGCTGGGGATAGCAAGTGACGGAGAGGAGGTGAAACGAGAGGACGGGTTTCAAGGAGAGGGTGGGGTCTTGGGGCAAGGGTGTGGTGATAGATCTTTGCTTGTCCTGACATTTAAAAAGTGACCTTGGGTGTAAAAACATCCCCTCTCCCTTCCCCTGATTGTGTTCTACACCTATATTTATACTTGACTCAGTTGTTCTGTTATACTCATATTTGGAGTACATTCTGCCATGCAGGATACTGCTAAAACTACGTGCGCAGTTAACAGTTTCATGGCTGTACTCTGATATTTTTGCTTATCTGAACAGAAGTACCACTAAAAGGCGTTTAGGCGTTGTTGTGTGTTTTTGACATGGTCTCACTGTATCAGGCTTAGTCTGCATTGTTATGCAAAACAATTCCTGACTCTCATAGAATCTTAGAATCCCAGGGAGGGCAGAGACCTCAGGAGCTGTCAAGTCCAGCCCCCTGCCCAAGGCAGGACCAACCCAACTCAAACATCCCAGCCAGGGCTTGGTCAAGCCGAGACTTAAACACCTCTAGGGATGGAGAGTCCACCCCTCCCTCGGGAACCCGGCCCAGCGCTTCCCCGCCCTCTTAGGGAAAGAGTTTTTACTAATCTCCAACCTAGACCTCCCCCACTGGAACTCAAGCCCATTGCTCCTCGTTCTGCCATGGGTCATTACTGAGAACAGCCTCTCTCCAGCTGCTCCAGGAGTTGCAGGCTGCTCTCAAATCCCCCCTCACTCTTCCCTTCTGCAGACTCAGCAAACCCAAATCCTTCAGCCTCTCCTCATAGGTCATGTGCTCCAGCCCCCTCATCATTTTGGTCACCCTCCGCTGGCCCCTCTCCAATGCGCCCACGTCCTTTGTGTAGTGGGGGGCCCAGAACTGGACACAATACTCCAGATGTGGCCTCCCCAGAGCCGAATAAAGGGGAATGATGACATCTCTGGATCTGCTGGCAATGCTTCTCTTAATGCAACCTAATATGCCATTAGCCTTCTTGGCTACAAGGGCCCACTGTTGACTCATATCCAGCTTCTCATCCACTGTAACCCCCAGGTCCTTTTCTGCCAGTGGGTCCCCAGCCTGGAACAATGCTTGGGATTCCTCCACCCCACCGGCAGGACTCTGCACTTGTCCTTGTTGAACCTCATCAGATTTCTTGTAGCCCAATCCTCTAATCTGTCCAGGTCACTCTGGACCCTTCCCTGCCCTCCAGCGTATCTACCTCTCCCCCTAGCTGAGTGTTATCTGCAAACTTGCTGAGGGTGCAATCCATCCCCTCAGCCAGGTCATTAATAAAGATGTTGAACAAAACTGGCCCTAGAACCAATTCTTGGAGCACTCTGCTAGAAACCAACCGCCAACCTGACATTGAGCCATTGATCACTACCCGTTGGGCCCAACAGTCTAGCCAGCTTTCAGTCAGTTTAACTTCTGTACCAGGAAAAATAATGGAGTAAGTAATTAAGGAATCCATTTGCAAACACTTGGATGATAATAAGGTGATAGGGAACAGCCAGCATGGATTTGTAAAGAACAAATCATGCCAAACTAATCTGATAGCTTCCTTTGATAGGATAACAAGCCTTGTGGATAAGGGAGAAGCGGTGGATGTCATATACCTAGACTTTAGTAAGGCATTTGATACAGTCTCGCATGATATTCTTATTAATAAACTAGGCACATACAACTTAGATGGGGCTACTAGAAGGTGGGTGCAGAACTGGCTGGATAATTGTTCCCAGAGAGTCGTTATTAATGGTTCACAATCCTGCTGGAAAGGCAGAACAAGTGGGGTTCCACAGGGGTCTGTTTTGGAACCGGCTCTGTTCAATATCTTCATCAACGATTTAGATATTGGCATAGAGAGGACGCTTATTAAGTTTGCAGATGATACCAATCTGGGTGGGGTTGTGACTGCTCTGGAGGACGGGTTGTAATTCAAAATGACCTGGACAAATTGGAGAAATGGCCTGAGGTAAACAGGATTGTGACGTAGTGGAGGGGAACTTGCTAACTCACTGGCTGCTGTCTGTAGCACCTCTGAGCAAGATGGGGGATGAGTCAACCTGTTTGACCAGCCACCCCCCATGGAGAGGAATAAAGGAAGGTGGATGCGGCCCTGGCTGGGGGCAGGGCTGGAAGAGGAGAGTTAGATCCTGGCTGGAAAGCAGGGGACAAGGAGCTGGGGAGGGGGCTGGGACTCCCCCATCTCAAGGGGGGCACTGAGACCTCTTAGCCCCAGTTCCTGTAACCAGATGACATCTGTGCTGTGCTGTCTCCTGGAGAAGCAATAAACTCCCTCTATTCTACCAGCGGATGGCTGGTGGAGTCTGTTTGTGCCATTTCGGGGTGCAGGAGACGGTGAACCCCCAACGCGCCGTCACACTGGTGTCAGAAGTGGGATGCACTGCACCCCGTGGATGAAGCTCCCAGCGGCAAGCGACAAGGCGCAGTAGAAGCAAGAGCCCTGGAGCCAGGCGTGCTGGAGACAGAGCGAAGCGGTTCCTGGGAATCGTGGGGCGCTGCAGCACTAGACTGGTGAGTCTGCACCGAGGGGACCAGCGGGCAGATGGCCTACGCCCGACTCTTGAAGGCAGAGCTGGTGGGGCTGTGCAGAGAGAGGGGCTTGCCTGTGCGGAAAGCAACCAAGGCCCAGCTGATTGCCCAGCTGGAAGAGAATGACCGGCCACAGGGCCAGGATCTTGTCCCCAGGGGAAGCAGCCAGACCCCCCCCTGAGAGTGTGTCAGTCTCAGAGAGGGGGAGGAGAGCTGGAACCCACCGGAGAGATGAGACAGCGTCTCCCGGGAGGCCTGCAAGCCGTAGCCCATCTAGGGCAGGGGCCAGCCCAGCAGAGCTGCGGCGGCTGGAGATCCAGCTGTGGATCAAGGAATTGGAAGTAGAGGACCGAGAGGGGGACCGCCAGGACCGAGAGAGGGACCGCCAAGATCGAGAGAAGGAGCGCCAAGATCGAGAGAGGCAGCGACAGCATGAGTTGGCCATGGCAGAGCGGAGAACCGGCGGGGCACCGGCTGTGCCAAGAGTGGATGGGGCCCAGGACTGCCAGACGCTTGGAGAGGCTCGTGGTGGCCCAATTGAAGGACGTGGGCGACATAGACGGGTTCCTCAGCTCCTTTGAGAGGGCCTGTGGACTGCAACGGGTCCCCCCAGCTGACTGGCTGCAGGAGCTCGTCCCCGCACTGAACCAGGAGGCGGCCGGAGTGCTCAGTCAGCTGGAGGACCTACAGCCAGGGGATTACAACCGAGTCAAGGAGGCCCTGCTGCACAAGTTTGGGCTGACCCCCGAGATGTACAGGAAGAAGTTACTGGGGGGTGCAGAAGGAGCCACGGGAGACCTATGTGGATCTGGCCTCCCGCCTGGCGCAATACTGCCGCAAGTGGGTGTCTGGAGTCGGAGCCCAGACCGCAGAGGAGCTGCTCAGGCTGGTCCTGATGGAGCAGTTCTATGAAGCGTGTCCACCCAAACTGAGGCTGTGGCTCAAGGACCGAAGACCAGAGACCCCCCAGGAGGCCGGGAGGCTGGCGGATGAGTTCATGGAGAGCCGGTCTGGGTGTGAATGGGAGTCCTGGAGAGAAAGGGAATCGCGCAGAGACCGGATCTCGGCTGAGCGATGGAGGGAGTCAACTCCGAGGCGAGCCCAAGGAACAGGTCGTCTGTGCCCCAGAGAACCAGCCAGGCCCTGGACAGAGACAGCCCAAAGCCTAACTTGCCAGCGCTGTGGGCAAAAAGGCCACAAGAGGGCTCAGTGCACCAGGTCCCAGGACCGGGGACTTTCCAGGGTTAACTGGCTGGGGCGGGAGGAAGGGCAGGCTGCCCCAGAGGCAGGGGCTGGCAGGCAAACCTCAGCTCAGAGAGAGGGGAAGGATGCTCAGTGCACCTCCCCTGGGAGGTCTGATTCTCAGGAGGCGGATTTCTCTGTGTGCCGGGTGGGGGCAGGACGGCCCCTGCGGAGCGAGTGCCTCATACCCCTGGATGTGGATGGTAGGAAGGTGACGGGCTTCTGGGACACGGGGGCGGAGGTGACTCTGGCCCGATCCGACATAGTGGCCCCAGAGCGGATACTACCCCACGCGCAGCTGACCCTGAAGGGCATAGACGGGTCCCCGTTTAAGGTGCCTGTAGCCCGGGTGCATCTGAAATGGGGGGCGAAGAAAGGCCTCAAGGAAGTGGGGGTGCACCCGCACTTGCCCACCGAGGTGCTGATGGGGAATGACCTAGAGGAGTGGCCCCGTGAACCCCAGCGGGCTCTAGTCACTACCCGGAGCCAGAGCCAGCAGGGGGCTGACAACCTGGGTCCAGGGAAGGACTCCTGGCAGCAGCCTCAGGGTCCCATCCCAGTGGACACGGGGTCCAGCCAGGCTGGGACTCCGGACCTAGGCAGAGGTGGGGGACAGGTCCCGATCCCTGCCTCAGCAGCTGAATTCCAGGCTGAGGTGCAGGCAGACCCCTCCTTGCAGAGGCTGAGGGACCAGGCTGGCCTCCATGCAGCTCAGCCCCGGGGGAGAGGTGGCCAGGAGAGATTCCTGCGGGAGCGTGGACTCCTGTTCCGTGAATGGCTTCCCCCCAGGAAGGCGAGGGCATGGGGGGTCCAGCGGCAGCTGGTCGTCCCCTGAAAGTATCGCCTCAAGCTGCTGTACTTGGCCCACGACGTCCCCATTGGGGGCCACCGGGGGATCCGGAGCACCCGGCTGAGGCTGCTCCAACACTTCTATTGGCCGGGAATCTTTACAGCCGTGCGGCGGTACTGCCGGTCCTGTGACTCCTGCCAGAGGGGCGGGAAGGCCCAAGACAGGAGGAAAGCGGCTTGGGGGTCTCTACCCCAGATAGACCCTCTGGGCTGGCTGAGAGAGTTATGGGAGGGGAAGACCTCCCTGGATGGAGCTTCGGGGGTGGAAGCCGCCCTGGCTGTCCAGAGAAGGCTCGCTGGGCTCATGGCCCCGGCCCGAGAGACCCTGGCCAGGGATCAAGGCCAGCGGAAGGGTGGGTGTGACCCCCGAGGACAGGCCTGTGCCAGTTGCCCTGGAGCGGGGCGGCGAGTGGACAGAGGGAAGCCAATTCATGTGGGGCCTCGCCACGGCCGGCCCGAGTCAAAGGGAGCACCCATGTCCCCAGGGCGGGTTCCCACGCAGAGGACCCGAACTTCCCTAGGTCACGAGCGGAGTGACCCTGCTCAGTTCGCTCTCGGAGGGGGGAGAACTGTGACGTAGTGGGGGTACCTGGCTGGTTTCTATGCTGCTGGCTCTGGGGTAACCCCCACTGGCTGCAGTTGGTACCACGGCCCAGCAAAACAGGATGAGTCACTATGCAATGGGTGTCTCAACCTGTCTGACCAGCTACCCCCCATGGAGAGGAACAAAGGAAGGTAGAAGGCTGCCCGTGGCTGGGGGCAGGTCTGGAGAAGAGGTAGTTAGTTCCTGGCTGGAAAGCAGGGGAGAAGGAGCTGGGGAGGGGGGCTGGGACTCCCCCATCTCAAGGGGGGGGCACTGAGGCCTCTTAGCCCCAGTTCCTGTAACCAGATGACATCTGTGCTGTGCTGTATCCTGGAGAAGTAATAAACCACCCTCAATTCCACTGGCTGGAGGAGTCTGTTTGTGCCATTTTGGGGTGCAGGAGACAGGGGACCCCCAACGCGCCGTCACAAGGATGGAGGTGTATAAGGATGAATGCAAAGTGCTCCACTTAGGAAGGAACAATCAGTTTCACACACACAGAATGGGAAGCGACTGTCTGGGAAGGAGCATGGCAGAAAGGGATCTAGGGGTCATAGTGGACCACAAGTTAAATATGAGTCAGCAGGGTGATGCTGTTGCACAAAAAGCAAACATGATTCTGGGATGCATTAACAGGTGTGTTATGAGCAAGGCACGAGGAGTTGTTCTTCCGCTCTACTCTGCGCTGGTTAGGCCTCAGCTGGAGTACTGTGTTCAGTTCTGGGCGCCACATTTCAAGAAAGATGTGGAGAAATTGGAGAAGGCTCAGAGACGAGCAACGAGAATGATGAAAGGTCTAGAGACCATGAGCTAGGAGGGAAGGCTGAAAGAATTGGGTTTGTTTAGTTTAGAAAAGAGAAGATTGAGGGGGGACATGAGAGCCGTTTTCAGGTATCTAAAAGGGTGTCATGAGGAGGAGGGAGAAAACTTGTTCATCTTGGCCTCTGAGGACAGGACAAGCAGCAATGGGCTTAAACTGCAGCAAGGGAGGTTTAGGTTGGACATTAGGAAAAAGTTCCTGCCTGTCGGGGGTGAAACACTGGAATAAATTGCCCAGGGGGGTTGTGGAATCCTCATCTCTGGAGATACAGTCTCTCCCCGACTTACAAATGAATTACGGACCAAACACTTGAGTTACATGGCGACCGTGCAGCTCATAAACATGGATCACATTCGTAACTCATGGACCGCATTTATGGCTGCTTTGGTCATAAATGCGAACGGTTGTAACTCAACCGTTTGCAACTCAGGGACTGGCTGTATTGAAGAGCAGGTTGGACACACACCTGTCAGGGATGGTCTAGATGGTGCTGGGTCCTGCCATGAGGGCAGGGGACTGGACTCAATGCCTCTCGAGATCCCTTCCAGTCCTAGTATTCTATCCATCTTACCGTCCATTTATCCAATCCACATTCCCTTAACTTGCTGGCAAGAATATTGTGGGAGACGGTATCAAAAGCCTTGCTAAAGTCAAGGTCTATCACATCCACTGACTTCCCCACGGCCACAGAGCCAGTTACCTCATCATAGAAGCTAATCAGATTGGTCAGGCACGACTTGCCCTTTGTGACTATTCCTGATCACATTCCCCTTACAGCTTCCCTATTAACCCAAGCCTTTCCTGTGTGCTTTGGCACACCAGACTTGAACCAGGCCAGGGGTTTGCTTTTCAGACATCTGCAATGTAGTTGAGGCAGATGTGATTGTCAAGGCAAGGCCATTCAGGGTTCCCTACAGCCATTCTCCTGACCACCAGCAGTATCTCCCATAGCCCAGCTCCAGAGCTGCTGTCCAATTTGTGTCATGGGTTATTTTTGCAGAGCCACCAGAAGTGAGGGTGCTGGCCAAGACGTCCCCCGACGGCCCCACCATGCTGTCCTGCCGGGCCCATGGCTTCTACCCCCAGGCCATCGGCATGAGCTGGCTGAAGAAGGGGGAGACCAGAGACCAGGAGACGCGGCGAGGGGGCCCCGTGCCCAACGCCGATGGGACCTACCACACCTGGGCCACCATAGAGGCGGATCCCAAGGAGGTGGATCTGTACACCTGCCGCGTGGAGCACGTGAGCCTGCTGGAGCCTGTTGACCGAGCCTGGGGTAAGACCAGCAAGTGGCTTAGTGTCTGCTCTGGGGCGCCCTCCCCCTCGGGAAGGTGGCTGTCTGCTTGGAAGGGGAGAGGCCCTCCGTGAGGGCAGGCTCTGGTGGACATTTCAAACACTGGTGGGGAAACTCCAGAGGGAGACAGTGGGCAGGGCAGGAAGCAGCAGAACTGGGGCTGGGGCAGACCCACAGGTCCCTGGCACTGGCTTACAGAACCCCCAGATGGGCACACGGTGTAGATGTAACCCCCCAGCAGGGGCCTGCAGGGAGTGAGTTCAGCATCCACCTCGGGACTGTTCCCAACATCTGTCCCCTAACACGGCAGCGCTGGCTGCTCCCCCTCTGTCGGTGTTGCTCTGGGTTGGGATGCACATGGACAGCTGCCAGCTGTTGCTGCAGTAACTGAGGATGGTGCTGTCCCTGGGCATGGTGGGGCAGTGTATGGGGCTGCGTGAGGCTGGTGGGAATCGGGGGCTGGAGTGGGAGGAGGGGGCTTGGGGGCTCCTCTCACCGGCTCTCCCCTCGCTTTCAGAGCCCAGCCCTGGCTCTCTGCCGATCACCATCATGGTTGGAGTTATCGCTGGCCTCATCCTGATCGCTGTGATAATCGGCGTTGTCGTCTGGAGGAAGAAGTCAGGTAACGGCTCTGGCTGGGCGTTGGGTTGGGTCTCCGGGGCAGCAGTGACGCGGAGCCAGCATGGTGCTGTGTGACCGCACAGGGGAAGGGAGGCTGCTCGCGCTGGGCCCTTAGTTCCCTGCCCCCAGACTGTCTGAGCCCAGGGCTCCACGCTGGGGCCGGCCCCTCGGTCTGGTCCATGGACGCTGCTGGGAGCCAGTCCCACCGGAGACGCGGCTCTCACGGCAACCTCTTCTCTCCCCGCAGGGAAAAAGCCACCCGGCTACGCCCCGCCAGGTGAGTGAGGGGCCCCCTCGGCCTTGGCCTCTGCCTGTGGGGCTGTGGCTGCACATCAGGCCCCTGGTCCAGGTGCCTCGTGCACAGCAGCTGGGCAAGTGACAGGCGACCCCCCCCACTCCCCCCCCGTCTGCCCCAGCCTGGCAAGCACCATCAGCTGGACTGGCTAATGCCACTGACTGCCCCACCCCCTCCCTCGCTGGTCCAGTTGCTGCCGTTCCCCTTTTAGCCTTGGCCCCAGGGAACCCGTCCTTACTGGGGTGAAGGGTCCCCGCCTGTCACACACGGACACTTTCGTTGGCCCTTGTTGTCAGACCCTCCCTCTCATCCTCACACCTGCACCCCTAGGGTGATCTGATCCCCTCCCTCTCCCTTTCCCCCCCGTCAGGTTAGCCCCTGGTGGGACTGTGGCTGGATCCCGGCTGTTGGGTGAGGGGAGGTCTCCCATGGGGCACTCGCTGTGCTGGGGAGGCGCTAACCCTCTTCTCACCCCGCAGGCAGCGAGCAGGGATCCGACTCCTCCGCACCAGGTAACGTGTTAGCTCAGGGGCTGGCTGCTCGCTGCACCGCTGGGGGAGACCCCTGCCCTGGCACTTAAACCCCACATCACCCAGGCCCCTTCCGCTGGCGCAGCGTTCTCATATGGGCAGGGCAGGGCTCTGCCTTCTCCCGCAGGAGGCTGGTGGGTGCGGTGTGATCCTAGAGGAGTGGGATCCGCATGGGGCTCTCCCCTCCCTGCACCGCCCCCCCCAGGCAGCTCTGTCCCCACGTAACATCCTTGGTTTGGGGAGCAGCATCCCCCCTCATCCCCGGGCCCAGCCTCTCTGGTGACAGTGCTAGAGAGCAAACAGCACTACATCCGCTGCCCCACCACAGGTGGCCCCATGAGGTGGCGCCTGCTCCAGGGAGAGACCCGCCCTCAGGCTGCTGGCTCGTCACCTTTCCCCAGGGTGGAAAGTTGGGGACAATCTCCCTTGAAGGAGTGGAGCTGGGACTGGCTGGGAGTGGTGCTGCAGGATAAAGGGGGGGCTCATGGCTGGACCCACAGGGTGGGATCTGTTCCCCCAGGTCCCTGCAGTGAGCCCCTCTGCCTGCTGCTCTGGGGTCAGGCCTGACTCTGCTTCCTCTGTGCAGCGTAACCTCTGCGCCTGGAGGGGTCCCAGGGAGACGAAAGCAGCACGGACCGACCAGTCGCCCTGCAGCCGCTAATCAGCTGCTTCCCGTGTCCTCTGGTGCGTCTGGGCGGGCACCAGCCCCCTCTGCAGCCCCCCTGCAAATCGATCAGCCAATGGACGCTCCCATCACAGACCCCTGGATCATGAAGCAATCCCCGTTCCCTGATTGCTGCTTTTGTGCCCTGCACTCAGCGTAACCCAGCTGGTTAGAAAAGACCCTGGCCCCCTCGTTCCCACAGACCCCCACCTGGGCTCAGGACAGGCTCGGACTGGACAGCGGGACGGACAGAGATGCTCTCATCACCCCACCTGGTGCAGGCAAGGGGCGGTACCTACGGAGTGGGAGCCTGGCCCGGCCGGAGGCTTGTAATGTGTTGGTACCTGTGTGTGTAATGTGGTGTTGGGTTGGGGACTTTCTCCAGGGCAGGGACTCTGCCTCCCATTCTCCCACCCCTGTGGGAAATACCAAATTCAAGATGGATTCCAGGGCCAGGCAGCCTGGGCTCCTGTCATTGTAGGACCTACCCAAAAATAAAACTATTTCCAGACTGTTGACTTGAGCACCGGGGCCATCACTTTCCTCAGGCATCACTGACGGCTTTCTCTGGAAGACCTAGATCAGTGGTCCCCAACCTTTTCAGGTTGTCGGACGCCAGGGAGCGTGGCCGTTTGCCCACCGGGCATCAGGGGGCGGGGACACTTGCACGCCTGGGGGCGGGGGCCCCCCCCCATAGCCACGCGCCCGGGGCCGGCGCTCCCCCCGTAAGCACCGCGGGGCCGGCGCCGGGGCCAGGGCACGCACGACGCCCCTGGGGGCGTGGGTCAGGGTCGGCACCGGCATGCGCGGCGCACCCGGGGCCGGGACCGGCCATGCGCCCGGGGCTGGCACCTGCAAAGGGGCTGGGTCCAGCTGCTCCATGGACACTGGGTGTGTGTGTGAGAGACAGGTTGTGTTGGGGTCAGTACTGCTTCTGGGGGCTCGTGACCCTTCTCCTGGGGGGTCTCTGGGGCATAGACCCCCCCAGCCTTGGGGTCCCTCTGGTCCTGTCACTCCATGGGTCTACACCAGAGTCAACGCTGCCATGGGCTCAGGGCCAGGTGGGAGGGCTGACGAGGGGGAGACTGGCAGAGGGGTGAGATGAGGCGGCTCAGTGTATGGGCTGCAGCTGGCCCTGCCCCCTGGTGGGTGCTTGCAGGGAGGGGCACAGAGTCACATGGGTACTATCTCCAGCCTCTGGGCATCCTCTCTCCCTCCCCCCCCCCCCCCCACCATCCTGCCAGGCCAGACCCTCCAGTCTCCTGTGCTGGGGCAGAGAGGGGTTAATTCTGTGTGACACGGTGTGACGGCACGTCAGGTTTCTCCCCAACCCTGCACCCCCGGAGCAGCCAGACCAGACTCCCCCAGCCGGTAGAACAGGGGGGTTTGTTGCTTCTCCAGGACACAGCCCAGCACAGACGGGCCAGGGCCAGGCAGCCTCAGACGCCTTGGACTGGGGGGGGGCGGGCTCCATTGTTGCCCCAGACCCTCAGCCCCCAGCTTAAGCTGTTTCTTTCATGTTTCCCAGCCAGCAACTAACCCTTCCCCCAAAACAAGGTGTCTGTCTCCCCCTCTCCTCTTTGTCTCCCCCTGGGAAGAGCCTTGTTCCCTGCCCAGGCTGGGACGGGGTGTCTGGGCCCATACACATGTGGGGGAGTCAGTGGGAATCACACAGCATGGCTGGGTGGGGACCCCGGGTCACAGAGCAGACAGCCCCCCCCCATGGCACAGTTCTCCCCCATCCGAGAGCGAGCTGAGCAGGGTCACTCCGCGTGTGACCTAGGGAAGTTCGGGTCCCCGGCCCGGGAAAGCCGCTGCGGTGACATTGGCTCCCCTTGGCTCGGGCTGGCTGCGGCGATGCCCTGCAGGAGCCGGCTCCCCCCTGTCCGGCTGCTGCACAGCTCCGGGGGGCCTGGCACGGGCCCGTCTTCGGTGGCTGTCCCAGCCCTTCCACTTCCCTTGGTCTCTGCCCAGGGTCTCTCTGGCCAGGCCCATGAGCCCAGCGAGCCTTTCCCGGAAAGCCAGGACGTCCTCCACCTCCAACGCTCCATCCAGGGGGGTCTTCCCCTCCCATAACGCTCTCAGCAAGCCCAGGGGGCCCCTCCCCCTTTGCACCCCGGCTCGGTCCCGGAGAGCCTGGCAGACCCTCGGGGGCCTCCCCCTGTGCAGACAGCAGGGGGGCAGGGACTCGTCCCAGTCCTGCGGGTGCCGGAGCATAAAGGCCTCCAGCATCTGCTTCAGGGTCCCCTGGAACCTCCCACCAGCTCGCTGGGCCGGGCGCCCTACGCTGGGGTCCAGGTGAGCCGGGCCCCGTGCGTCTCCCACAAGCACCGGAGCGGGGCCGACATGAAGCGGGGCCCCTGGTCCGTGAGGACTCCTGGGGGACTCCCCTGCTGAACAGGGCCAGCAGCGTCTGCCACCGGGTCTGCTCGCTACAGGGCAGAGCCACGGCCCCGGGGCAGTGGGTGGCTGTATCCATGGCTACCAGGGTGTATTTTTTCCCCGTCAGGTCGCCTGGCCAACAGGCCCCACTATCTCTATTGCTGCCTTCTGGAAACGCTCCTCTCTACGGGGTAGGGCCCTCCAAACAGCTTCCTCCCATCTTGGGCCTTCCCCACCCTCTGGTAACACATGGGGCATCTATGTCCCTCAGGGTCAGCTGAGTGTTGGGCACCATGTGCTCTGGGGCCATGACCTCAGGCCAGGCCAGCGTCACCTCCGCCCCCGTGTCCCAGAAGCCCGTCACCTCCCTACCATCCACATCCAGGGGTATGAGGCTCTCGCTCCACAGGGGCCGTCCTGCCCCCACCCGGTACACGGAGAAATCTGCCTCCCGAGGGTCAGACCTCCCAGGGGAGGAGCATCCTTCCCCTCTCTCTGAGCTGAGGTTTGCCTGCCAGCCCCTGCCTCTGGGGCAGCTTGCCCTTCCTCCCGCCTCAGCCAGTTAACCCTGGGACATCCGAGGTCGTGGGACCTGTCCTGGTGCATGGGGCATTGAGCCCTCTTGTGGCCTCTTTGCCCGCAGCGATGGCAGCTCAGGTCCTGCAGCCCCTTTTGGGTCAGCTCTGCCCGGGCCCTGGCTGGTTTTCTGGGGTGCAGGTGACTGGTCCTTGTCTCTTGGGCTTGTCTCATATGTGACTCCATCTCTCAGCCGAGATCCGGTCTCTGCGCGGTTCCCTTTCTCTCCGGGACTCCCGTTCACACCCGGACCGGCTCTCCGTGAACTCGTCCGCCAGCCTCCCGGCCTCCTGGGGGTTCTCTGGTCTCCGGTCCTTGAGCCACAGCCTCAGTTTGGGTGGGCACGCTTCATAGAACTGCTCCATCATGACCAGCTTGAGCAGCTCCTCTGGGGTCTGGGCTCCGACTCCAGACACCCACTTGTGGCAGTATTGCGCCAGGCGGGAGGCCAGATCCACATAGGTCTCCCATGGCTCCTTCTGCACCCCCCGGTAACTTCTTCCTGTACATCTCGGGGGTCAGCCCAAACTTGTGCAGCAGGGCCCCCTTGACTCGGTTGTAATCCCCTGGCTGTAGGTCCTCCAGCTGGTTGAGCCCCCCTGTGGCCTCCTGACCCAGCAAGGGGGTGAGCTGCTGCAGCCGGTCGGCCGGGGGGATCCGGTGCAGCTCACAGGCCCTCTCAAAGGCACTGAGGAACCTGTCCATGTCCCCCACGTCCTTACATTGGGCCAACACGAGGTTCTCCAAGCGCCTGGCCGCCTCACTGTAGCTGGGGCCACTTGGCTTCTCTGCTCTGCCATGGCCAGCCCAGCACGGGAGGCAGAGATCCGGTCGGGTCACCCTGGCCTTTGCTGCCAGTAGATCTCCCCGGCAGAGGGACATCCCTGGGCGGAGGCCGGCGATGTCGCCAGGAGCTGCCGGTCGGCGCGAGGGGCTAGAGGGATCCGTCTGAGGAACATCCCCAGGCAATTTCTGGGCGAGCTTCCCTTCTCCCTGCTTGTCTGGGCCCACCAGTCCCTCAGCATGTCAGGGGCTCAGACGCAGCATAGTTGCCATGCGACCCCCCCCCCCCACCCCCGGGAACGGGACACCCAGGGCCTGCAGGGTCGGGGCCTTGTTCCCCCAGCCCCAGTGAGAGCCCAGAGCCCTGCATGCCATGCACAGGGACAGCCCAGCCACCGAACTAGGGGGACCGGGCAGAGCTAAGGGGATACTGAGCGCCCCTCTTTTCTCCCCTCAGCATCAGCCCCTGATTTCCCCCCTGCCAGCCCCAGCCACTGTCCATCTCCCCCAGCTTCCTGCAGAGCCCAGGGGCCCGATCCAAGGGGCTGGGGCTGCTGCTGTTATTTACAGAGTCACTGGTAGGGTCGCAAGGTGTCTGGTTTGGAACTGGACAGTCCAGTATTGGAGCTTTCTGTTCAGGAAACACATTGAGAAAATAGAACTGTTGGGTATTTCCTACATCAGATGGAATGTAGATTGTGATGTCATGTCAACCATCATGACATCATGCTTGCGACCAGGACAGTCGCTAACAGGAGGGAGTGTTGAGAGTGGCTGTCTGGAGTGTGTGGGGGTTTGTATTTGGGGGTTCTGGGTTTCTGTTTGTCTGTGTGTTTGGAGTTTTCAGTGCTGAGCTGTTTGTCTGAAAGGCCATGTGCTCAGGCTGGTAGTTGGAAACTGGGAGCCTTAATTAGAATTTGAAATCCAAAACTCTCTGCTCATTGGTCAATCTGTAGCCAGAGGGAGGGGCCAGAGCTTTATAAACCCTGCGAGTAAATGACCAGGGAGCTCGCAAACAGGATTGCTAACAGAAGGGAGTTTAGAGAGGGGCGCTACTAACTTCTGACCTTTTAAAAACCCTGTTTATAATCAAATTTATTCATAGGGGAGAATGCAGGCGGAGCCCAGCAGCAGAGTGGGGGCTGTCCTATTTATTGCACTCAGTGTAGCATGTGTGATACCTGCCCTGTGGACGGCTGGCGTGTGTGTGCATTCGGTGCAAGGAGCTCCTGGCCCTCAGAGACCGTGTCCAGGCTTTGGAGGCCAGGGTGGCTGAATCAGAGGAGCTAAGGGAGGCTGAGAGGTACGTAGATGAGGCTTTCCAGGACACCGTAGAAGTGTACCTCCTCTGATCAGACAGCCCTTGTGCTGTTAAGGAGGGTAGAGTTGCCAGGTGTCCGGTATTGCCCCAGATAGTCTGGTATTTTTGCCTCCTGTCTGGTAAAAAAATTCAGAAAATACCAGACACCTAAAATGTCCGGTATTTTGTGATTATTTTCCCAGCCAGGAGGTGAAAATACCAGACACCTGGCAACCTTACGACACACTCAACAACTGGGCCCAGCCCCCGGCCCCCCTGCTTACCTGGTTCCACAGGGAAGCTACCTTCTGGCTTCATGAAGAAAACAAAATGGCCAACAGCAAAAAGCCTAAAGAACTGAAGCCTTTCCTGGGTCTTAGTGCTCAATATCTCCCGTCTTGCTGACCCTATTCTGACTCTGCAGACACTTAAAGCTGTTTTATTTTTTAACTCTTTTTTTTTCCCCCCTCACCAACTTTGGTCTCCCCCTTTTTTTCCCCTCCTCCACAGACTGTTTTCCTTGGTCTTTTTTTTGGTGGGTGGCGGGGGTGTTTGATATTTTTCGGTAAACCATCTGGCAACCCTAAGGAGGGTGAAAGATTCAGGGAAAGAGATTAGTCAGTGGGAGCAGAGGGAAACCATCCCATAGTTGGGACCCTCCTTCCAAAGAAGGTTATGGTATCCTCTCGTACTGAGGATACCTCCCCAGAAGAGGGAACATCAGTTGTTAGGAAAAGGCAGGTGTTAGTAGTGGGTGATTCAATCATCTGAAACACAGACAGCTGGGTGTGTGATGACTGGGAGAACCGTACAGTGATTTGTTTGCCTGGTGCGAAGGTTGCGGATCTCTCGAGGCATCTAGACAGACCTAGGGTGCCCAGGAACAGCTAACAGGGAGTTTAGAGGGGGAGGTTAGAGGGCACTAGTGACTTCGGACCTTCTTTAAAACATAACTCTTAGAATAATCTATATTCCAGAGGTTTAAAAAGAATCCCATTTACACCTAAACTTATTCATTAGAAAAATGGAGACAGAAGCCCAGCAGCAGAGTGGGGGCTATCCTGTTTATTGCATCGAGTGTAACGTGTATGATTACCTGCCCTGTGGGCGGGTGGCGTATGTGTGCACCTGTTGCAAGGAGCTCCTGACCCCCAGAGACCGAGTTCTGGCTTTGGAGGCCAGGGTGGCTGAACTGGAGGAGCTAAGGGAGGTAGAGAGCTATGTCGATGAGACTTTCCGGGACACTGTAGTACTGTCCCACCTCCAGGCTGAGAGCCCCAGTGCTCTTAAGGAGGATGAAAGTCTCAAGGGAAAAGAGCGTTCGATGGGAGCAGAGGGAAACCATCCCGTAGTTGGGACCCTCCTCCCAGAGGATGTTGCAGTATCCTCTCGCACTGAGGATACCTCTGAGGGGGAGGGAATGCCAGTTAGGAGGAGTGGGTGATTCGATTGTTAGAAACATAGATAGTTGGGTTTGTGATGACCGGGAGAACCGTATGGTCACTTGCCTGCCTGGTGCGAAGGTTGCGGATCTCTCGAGGCATCTAGACAGACTTACGTGTAGTGCTGGGGAGGAGCCGGTGGTCGTGGTACATGTAGGCACCAATGACATAGGGAAGGGTAGGAGAGATGTCCTGGAGCCCAAATTTAGGCTGCTAGGAAAGAGACTGAAATCCAGGACCTCTATGGTGGCATTCTCGGAAATGCTTCCAGTTCCAGATTGAAGTGTCATTAGAGGAGGTTTTGGAACAAATAGAAAAACTTAATGTTAACAAATCTCCAGGACCAGATGGCATTCATCCAAGGGTTCTAAAAGAACTCAAATGGGAAATTGCTGAGCTATTATCTGTGGTTTGTAACCTATCCCTTAAATCGGCTTCCGTACCTAATGACTGGAAGGTAGCCAACGTGACACCAATATTTAAAAAGGGCTGTAGAGGCGATCCTGGCAATTACAGACCGGTAAGTCTAACGTCAGTACCGGGCAAATTAGTCGAAAGAATAGTAAAGAATAAAATTGTGAAGCATGTAGAAGAACATAATTTGTTGGACAAAAGTCAACAAGGTTTCTGTAAAGGGAAATCCTGTCTTATTAATCTATTGGAGTTCTTTGAAGGGGTGTGACTGCGCGTCGTGGTCCCCCGCCTCCTGCACCCCCGTAGTGGCAGTAACAGACTCCACCAGCCAGTAAAATAGAGGTGGTTTATTGCTTCTCCAGGATACAGCACAGCACAGATGTCATCTGGTTCCAGGGCAGGCCTAGGATGCCTCAGCCCCCCTTGAGATGGGGGAGACGGGGCCCCTAAATCCCAGCCCCTTGCCTAGGCTGTCTCCTCCATGCTCCCAGACAGAAACTAACCCACTCACTTCCAGCCCTGTCCCCCCAGCCAGGGGTGGCATTCCCCCTTCCTTTGTTCCTCTCCCTGGGGGGTAGCTGGTCGGACAGGTTGAGAGACCCTTGCCTAGTGACTCATCCCCTGTCCTGCTGGGCCGTGCTACAGACAGCAGCCAGTGGGGGTCACCCACAGCCCCAGCATAGCACCCAGCAAGGTACCAACGCTACGTCACAAGGGGTTAACAAACATGCGGACAAGGGGGAGCCAGTAGATATAGTATACTTAGATTGTCAGAAAGCCTTTGACAAGGTCCCTCACCAAAGGCTCTTGTGTAAATTCCATGGCCATGAGATAAGAGGGAAGGTCCTTTCTTGGATTGAGAACTGGTTAAAAGACAGGAAACAAAGGGTAGGAAGAAATGGTAAATTTTCAGAATGGAGAGGGGTAACTAGTGGTGTCCCCAAGGGTCAGTCCTGGGACCAATCCTTTTCAACTTATTCATAAATGATCTGGAGAAAGGGGTAAGCAGTGAGGTGGTAAAGTTTGCAGATGATACCAAACTGTTCAGGATAGTCAAGACAGAAGCAGACTGTGAGGGACTCCAAGAAGATCTCACCAAACTGAGTGATTGGGCAACAAAATGGCAAATGAAATTTAATGTGGATAAGTGTAAAGTAATGCACATTGGGAAAAATAACCCCAACTATACGTACAGTATGATGGGGGCTAATTTGGCTACGACAAATCAGGAAAGAGATCTTGGAGTTATCGTGGACAGTTCTATGAAAACTTCCACGCAGTGTGCAGCGGCGGTCAAAAAGGCAAATAGGATGCTAGGAATTATTAGGAAAGGGATAGAAAATAAGACCCAGAATATCTTACTGTCCCTGTATAAAACTATGGGACGCCCACATCTTGAATACTGTGCACAGATGTGGTCTCTTCACCTCCAAAAAGATATTTTGGCCTTGGAAAGGGTTCAGAAAAGGGCAACTAAAATGATTAGGGGTTTGGAACGGGTCCCATATGAGGAGAGGTTAAAGCGACTGGGACTTTTCAGTTTAGAAAAGAGGAGACTGAGAGGGGATATGATAGAGGTATATAAAATCATGAGTGGTGTGGAGAGGGCGGATAAAGAAAAGTTATTTATTAGTTCCCATAATAGAAGAACTAGAGGACACCAAATGAAATTAATGGGGAGCAGGTTTAAAACTAATAAAAGAAAGTTCTTCTTCGCTCAGCGTGTAGTCAACCTGTGGAACTCCTTGCCAGAGGAGGCTGCGAAGGCTAGGACTATAACAGTGGTAGAAATGTAGCAGTGTTAGTCTGGTGCAGTTGAAACAAAAAACAGGACTGTGTAGCACTTTAAAGACTAACAAGATGGTTTAATAGGTGATGAGCTTTCATGGGCCAGGATACAATTAAAAAAAGGAACACATATGAAAAGGACAAATCAAATTTCAGCATCCTCCTTCTGTCCTGAAATTTGATTTGTCCTTTTCATATGTGTTCATTTTTTTAAATTGTATCCTTTGGTATATATGGTTGTGGCTATTTTCTTCCACTATTTGATCTGAGGAAGTGGGTCTGGCCCACGAAAGCTCATCACCCAATAAACCATCTTGTTAGTCTTTAAAGTGCTGCATTGTCCTGTTTTTTGTTAGGACTATAACAGAGTTTAAAGAAGCTAGATAATTTCATGGAGGTTATTAGCCAGGGGATAGAAGTGATGTCCCTGGCCTCTGTTTGTCAGAGGCTGGAGAGGGATGGCAGGAGACAAATCGCTTGATCATTGTCTTCGGTCCACCCTCTCTGGGGCACCTGGTGCTGGCCACTGTCGGCAGACAGGATACTGGGCTAGATGGACCTTTGGTCTGACCCAGTACAGCTGTTGTTATGTCCTATGTATAGTGCTGGGGAGGAGCCGGTGGTCATGATGCAGCAGAGCCCCTGGGGTAATGGGGCAGCTGCACTGGGCCCTTTCCCTCGGCCAGGCTCTAGTGTCATGGTGGTGCTGCTGTGAGCTGTGCAGTGTGGACATGGCTTGGTGACAAGGGCCCTGCAAGACCCCCCAGGCACTGGATTCAGGTCACTGACAAGCCAGACACGCGCTGATCACCACTGTCTGTGCAGGCCCAGCCCTGCAGGGCCCAGGCCCCAGCTCGGCCCCACCAGAGTCACACGAGTGCACCAGGGCACCAAAGCGCAGCCGGAAACCACTTCAAACTGCTCCTGCAGCCCCACCTGGCCCCACATGGGCTGCTCAGACTAGGGGACCATGGGCCAGGGAACAGCCCAGTGCAGGGCAGGGAAGGCAGGACTGGGGCCAGGACACCCCTGCCCTACTGCCTGCCCCCTGGGGATCCCGAAGCGCTTTGCCCAGCTGGTGCCGGGATCTCACACCCAGACTAGAACCTGCCCAACGCACAGACCCTGGGGCGCCCACCTCCCCCGGCCTGGGCACAGGGCCAGAGACAGCAGGGGGAGGGAGGTGTGACACCTCTCTGGAGGCTGGCACCCCACTGCAGACAGGCCTCCTGCTGCCTGGGGCCTCCGGGGCTGCTCCCCACTCACCGGCCTGGCCCCCCTGCAGGGCCGTACAGCCCAACTGCAGCAGCAGCAGCGCCGGGCCCATCCTGAATCCCAGGATCGGGACACTCCCTGGACACGGCTGGGACCTCGCGGCTGTTGGAATCCTGAGACCAGCTGTTCTGCGCGCAGCGGCCTCTCCCCTCCATCCTCCCCACTATAAGTAGCGAGTGGCTATTGCCAGGGCTGGCAGAGCTATGGGGGCGGGGGGCTGCCCCGGCCAGGCTTTGCCCCATCAGCCCAAGCCCTGCCTGGGACAGCGGGTGCAGCACCTGGCCCGTCCCCCAGCGCTGGGGACCAAGCGGGGACAGGAGCCGGCCCGGGCCAGAACTGGACCCCGGGCTGAGAGCAGAGTCTGGAATGGCCGAGAGCCCCCCTGCACCCAATGTCCCAGCCCCCCATCTCTTTCCCCATCCCCTGTGCCCCTTCCCCCCACACTCCAAGCCGCCCCCCCGCTGCCCCCACTCACCGGCCTGGCCCCCCTGGAGGACCACAGCGCCCAGCAACAGCAATAGAAAGGGGGCCATGGCTGGGACCACCTAACAGCTGTTGGAATCCTGAGACCAGCTGGGAATGCTCCAGCCAATGGGAGCGCGCAGCCCCGCCGCGTCATCGGTCGCCGGGCAGAACCAGGCTGGGCAAGTTGGGCGGGGAAAAGCAAAACTCAGAGCTTGGATGAGCGCAGTGGGGAATCCCGGGCTAAGCCCCGCCCCCAGCCCCGAGGCCCCGCCCCCGTCCCATGCATCCCACACAGAGCCCAGCACTGAGGCCCCGCCCCCTTTCCCAGCTGCAGAGCACGTGGAGGGCAAGTCCCAGCTTTGCTGCCAGCCTAGAGGTGGAGGGGGGGAGTTTCCCTGTGGTGGGGGCAGGGCAGAACTTCCCCCCCCTTCACCTCTCCCCCCCTCCCTACTCCAGCCCCTGGCTCCCCACAGTCCTCCCCCCAGCGCTGCCCTGCTCTAACCACTGACCCCCACTCCCCTCCCAGAGACAGGGTCGGACCCCAGGAGTCCCAGCTCCCAGCCCAGCAGACTCCACTGACCTAACCCCAGTTTGGCAGCAGTTGCTGGGGCGCTGGTATCTGTGGGTTTGGGACCCTGCCCTGGGCCGGTCTCTGGGCTGGGGGCCCAGCTGGGACACTTGTCCCACTTGGGCAGCCAATGGGGGGCATTCGCAGGGGCTAAGCCCAACCCCCATTTCCCGGCTTCCAGTCCCTGTGCCGTAGTGGGGTGCTGTCTGCTCTGTAACCCGGTGTCCCTCCCGGCTGTGCTGCGTGATTCCCACTACTCACCCACATGTGTATGGCCCAGAAACCCAGTCCCAGCCTGGGCAGGGAACAAGGCTCTTCCCAGGGGAGGGAGGCGGAGATGCCACCTGGGTGGGGGACAGGGCTGGGAGCTGGGGCAGTCTGGCCTGGGCAAACATGAAGGGGGCAGACTAAGCGGAGGGCTGGGAGTCGAGGGGCCCAGGCACCCTGTCCCAAGGGGTCTGAGGCAGCCTGTCCCTGACTCCTGTAGCCACCTCATGTCTGTGCTGGGCCGTGTCCTGGAGGAGCAATAAACCCCCCTGTTCTACCGGCCGGAGTCTGTTCTTGCTGCTACGGGGGTGCAGGGTCGGGGGGTCCCCCACTTGGTTTCGGTTTCTGCTGTGCCAGGGGGCAGTTTGGCCAGAGCCCAGCATCCCACCCCTGCCTGCCAGACCCGCCCCTCGCCCCCCACATCCCCGCTCAGAGCCTGCCCTATGGGCTGGAGGGCGGCTCCCACAGGCCCGGACTGTCCCTGTGGGGGGCTCTGAGCCGCCGGCACAGACCCTAAACATGGGGCATTTCTGGCTCTGTTAAACTATTTTGTGTGTCTAGTGTGTGGGAGGGAGCACAAGATGGCCTCTCCAATGGGGCTCCCACTTTCGTCCTTTGCTGGCCCCAGTCCATCTGTCCCGAGCCGTGGGGCAGCCCCCACCCAGCGCCAGGGCAGAGGCTGGTCCTACGGCTCATAATTTCAAACTGGCCTCCACAGCCAGATGTTTCCATGGTGCGGGGCACCCCGGCACCTCCCACAGGGCACCCCCAGAATTAGTGGCCACTTTCCAGACTGGGGCCTTGAACCCCCCACTCCATCCCCCTCCCCCACAGAAAGGGGCTTCTCAGCCCCCATCTCTCCTGTGAGCCAAGCATTTGGGTAACCCCCCAGCAGAAATTCAAACACCGCCCGGCTGATGGGCAGAGCGCCCACAGCCAGCTACAGCCAGCAGCAGGTGTGTTTAGCGGTGGTGCACAGCCGGGCAGGGCTTGGTGCACAGAAGAACATTTATTCTGCACATTCATGGATGATTAGAAAAACCATTGATCTGAGTGGGGAAAACTCTCCCTGGGCAAGACGTGGCTCAGAGTGGGGGGGTGCCCCCAGCTACCAAGCTGGGAACACGGCTCTTTCCCTGCCCCTGAACCACGCGGGGGTGGGGCTGTGGCCAGATCTCCCGTGCTGACACTTTTACTTTCTATTTCCAGAGGACTAGACTCCGACCTGTCGCGGGGTGGCTGCTCCCTCCCTGGGGTTTCCTGGCTGGACCAGGCCGCACCCGACCAAAGTTCCGGGCCGAGGCAAGTCCAATTGCTACTTGTTGGGGGCCAGCGAGGAGCCTGGCGGGCACTATGGGGAGCAGAGCGATGGGGCATGGCGGGGCTATGCCCCTCCCCCTCCTCCTCTCCCTCCTCCTGCTGAGGGGCTTTGCCCTCCCGGGGGGCTGCTCCGGTGAGTACTGGGGGGCCAGGGTGTGACTCCGGAGTGACCCGCTAGAAGCAGCAGGAGTAAAACCAGAGTAAGGCCAGAATTGGGCCCGGGGGGCGCCGGACCCTGAGCAGCCGGGGATGTGGAGGGGTTCCAGGAAGGGTGGGAGGGGTGCACCCTGCCAGTGGTTGAGGGGGTCAAGGGGAGCAGGGCTCCTGTCCCAACAGGGCTTCACTCCCGATCAGAATCAGTCCCTGACCCACTTCCTGCCCCACGGCACTGAGCAGGCTGTGCACTCAGGCCATGCCTCAGTTTCCCCTCCTGCTCACCTTTGCCCCCTCCCCATGGGATGCTGGATTTCATGGCAACATCTGCTCCCTGCTCCCCCCATTCGGAGAGCGCACCGTCCACCCCTCCTCCCCCCATTCGGAGAGCGCACCGCAGCTAAGGGATATTTGGCGGGGGAGAGGCCCTGTCGCACCAGGTGCTGCGCAGACCCTGGTCTGCGGAGACTGGGTCCCTTGGAATGCCCGGACCCCTAGTCCCATAGAGAATGATGCCCCATAACCCCCTTACTGTGTGGGATGGTGTCCCAGCTCTTCCAGGGGGCTAGCTGATGGGGTGTATGTTTCCCTTGCCATGTGGGGGATGTCCTGGCTCTCCCGGGGCGCTGGATGGGGCGAGGAGCCGCTGGCTGACGGGGGGGGGTCTCTCCCCTGCTTTGGTGGTGTTGGGGGAGGGGCCGCTGGCTGACAGGGGTCTCTCCCCTGCTGTGCGGTTGTGGGGGTAGGGGCCGCTGGCTGATGGGGGGGTCTCTCCCCTGCTGTGGGGCTGTGGGGGGAGGGGCCGCTGGCTGATGGGGGGGTCTCTCCCCTGCTGTGGGGCTGTGGGGGGAAGGGGCTGCTGGCTGATGGGGGGAGTCTCTCCCCGGTTTGGCGCTGTGGGGGGAGGGGCTGCTGGCTCATGGGGGGGGTCTCTCCCCGGTTTGGGGCCGCGGGGGAGGGGCCGCTGGCTGACGGGGTCTCTCCCCCAGGCTCCCACTCGCTTCGCTATTTCTACACGGCCGTGTCGGAGCCGGGCCCGGGGCTGCCCCAGTTCACCGTGGTCGGGTACCTGGACGACCAGCTCTTCTTCCAGTTCGACAGCGCGGGGAAGCAGGCCCAAGGCCCCGAGTACTGGGACCGGCAGACCTGGATCGCCCGGGGCTGGCAGGAGGCCTTCAACGGCAACGTCCGCATCGCCATGGAGGAGAACCTCTCACCCCCTGCTAGGGCCAGCCAGTGGGGGGCGTGCCCCCCCATTCCCTCCTGCCTCTCCCATGTATCTTGCGCTCCCCTCCCCCTCTTCTCCTCCTTCACCCTGGCTCTGCCAGCCCCAAATGGCTCCCCCTCACTATGGGGAGAGAACAAACCTTCCCCCCCTGTTCCCCTGGCGTGGCATCCTGTGTCCTGCCGGGGGGCACGGTGCCCTGCGGGGCGGGGCAGGGCCCTGTGTGTTGTCTCTGGCTGTTCTGGGACTTGGCCACAAAAGGGGGCCCCATTTGCGCCCTTTTCCCCACCACTCCCTGGAGCCGCCCTTGGTGGGGGGCTCCCTGCTGCCTAGGGGCTCAGTTGGTGCCCCCTCACCTGCCGTATCTTGCGGGTGGGGTTGCAGGCTCTGTTGCAGCTCCATCGGGGAGAGGGCGAGGGCACCTGCCAAGGGTGGCCAAGGGCGCCTGGACTCCAGCCGGGCCCCTCCTGTCGCAGCAGCACCGGTTTCTCCTCTTCCCCCTTCCCAGAGCACTGGATGGGCCAATAAACACGGAGAGCAGCCTAGGGCTGGCGTGTGTCTCTGATCCCTGCCAGGGGAGGGGGAGGGCAGGGGGGTTCTGGGGTGTGTGTCTTTAATCCCTGCTGGGGGGGCAGGGCTGGGGGGTTCTGGGGTGTGTGTCTCTGATCCCTGCCGGGGGGGGGGGCAGTGAGAGCGGGAGGGCAGAGGGGCAGGGCTGGGGGGTTCGTGTCTTGGATCCAGACACTGAGGTGCTGCACTGGGGGGGGGGGGGTGATGGAGGAATTGCACTGACTTCGGAAGCATGGACAGGTGCCCCCTGGGGGGGAGGGGGAGCCCCTCCATCGCCGGGACCCTGAGCAGGGCTGAGGTACCCCCCACAGCTGCAGCGCAGGGGCCCCTGTGAGATCGGCCCCGTCCTATCACACACGCACACGTTCCTGCACCATTACAACATTCTCTGGGGGCGGCAAACGTGGGCATTTAGGGGCCTTGCATGGCAGTCCCGCGGCTCACCCCAGTTAAGGGTCTCAGGAGAAGACGGCGACATGGGAGCTATTTCTGGGCTGTGTGCGCCCTTCCTGGGAGGGTCGGTGCAGGGGGCCAGGCCCACGTGCTAGGTTTCGGGGACACAAGCTGTGACGGAGGCCTGGCTGCTGGGGAAGGTTTGTACAAATCCCAGCTCCTGCCAGGCACAGACGGTCCCTGGGGCACTGCCCGCCCGGAGCAAGGGGACATCTCTCGCTGTCCATGTGGGGCTGAGCCCCAGGCGAGATGGCCGGGGTGGGATGGGTGACGGGGTGTTGGCGAGGTTGGGTTCAGCTGCCCAGGGAAGCCTTCTTCTCCCACTCTCCCCCATAGCGCTGGGGGTATTTGGGATTTCACACCCTTGTGCCGTGGGGGGGGGGGGGGGTCTGTTCTCTATTTATTGACAATTCCCAAACAATCTAAGCACACCGCGTCATGCTCCCCATCCGGGTACATGCAGACTCCCCCTGTTGGCCAGGCAAGGTCAGTCTCTCTGCTCGTAGGCTGTGTCTCGCAGGTGAGTTCTTCTTTTCCAGCTTTCCCTGAAAGCTGCATGGAAACTTTTTAAAGACACCATAATAGAGGCCCAACTTAAATGTATACCCCAAATTAAAAAACAGCAAGAGACCTAAAAAAGAGTCACCGTGGCTTAACCACCATGTAAAAGAAGCAGTGAGGGACAAAAAGGTATCTTTTAAGAAGTGGAAGTCCAATCCTAGTGAGATAAATAGAAAGGAACATAAACACTGTCAAATCAAGTGTAAAAATGTAATAAGAAAAGCAAAAAAAGATTTTGAGGAACAGCTAGCCAAAAACTCAAAAAGAAATAACAAAATGTTTTTTAAGTACATTAGAAGCAGGAAGCCTGCTAAAAAACCTGTGGGTCCCCTAGATGATCGAGCTATAAAAGGAGCAATCAAGGACGATAAAGCCATTGCGGAGAAACTAAATGATTTCTTTGCTTCAGTCTTCATGGCTGAGGACGTTGGGAAGATTCCTGAATCTGCACCGTCCTTTGTGGGTGATGAATCTGAGGAACTGTCCCGGATTGAAGTGTCATTAGAGGAGGTTTTGGAACAAATAGTAAAACTTAATGTTAACAAATCTCCGGGACTGGATGGCATTCATCCAAGGGTTCTAAAAGAACTAAAATGGGAAATTGCTGAGCTATTATCTGTAGTTTGTAACCTATCCTTTAAATCGGCTTCCATACCTAATGACTGGAAGGTAGCTAATGTGACACCAATATTTAAAAAGGGCTCTAGAGGCGATCCTGGCAATTACAGACCGGTAAGTCTAACTTCAGTACCGGGCAAATTAGTCAAAACAATAGTAAAGAATAAAATTGTGAAGCATGTAGAAGAGCATAATTTATTGGACAAAAGTCAACATGGTTTCTGTAAAGGGAAATCCTGTCTTACTAATCTGTTAGAGTTCTTTGAAGGGGTTAACAAACATGCGGACAAGGGGGATCCAGTAGATATAGTATACTTGGATTTTCAGAAAGCCTTTGACAAGGTCCCTCACCAAAGCTCCTGTGTAAATGACATGGCCATGGGATAAGAGGGAAGGTCCTTTCTTGGATTGAGAACTGGTTAAAAGACAGGAAACAAAGGGTAGGAATAAATGGTGAATTTTCAGATTGGAGAGGGGTAACCAGAGGATCCTGGGACGGATCCTTTTCAACTTATTCATAAATGATCTGGAGAAAGGGGTAAGCAGTGAGGTGGTAAAGTTTGCGGATGATACCAAACTGTTCAGGATAGTCAAGACAGAAGCAGACTGTGAGGGACTCCAAGAAGATCTCACCAAACTGAGTGATTGGGCAACAAAATGGCAAATGAAATGTAATGTGGATAAGTGTAAAGTAATGCACATCGGGAAAAAAAAACCCAGCTATACCTACAGTATGATGGGGACTAATTTGGCTATGACAAATCAGGAAAGAGATCTTGGAGTTATCGTGGACAGTTCTATGAAAACTTCCACACAGTGTGCAGCAGCGGTCAAAAAGGCAAATAGGATGCTAGGAATTATTAGGAAAGGGATAGAAAATAAGACCCAGAATATCTTACTGCCCCTGTATAAAACTATGGGACGCCCACATCTGGAATACTGTGTACAGATGTGGTCTCCTCACCTCCAAAAAGATATTTTGGCCTTGGAAAGGGTTCAGAAAAGGGCAACTAAAATGATTAGGGGTTTGGAACGGGTCCCATATGAGGAGAGGTTAAAGCGACTGGGACTTTTCAGTTTAGAAAAGAGGAGACTGAGGGGGGATATGATAGAGGTCTATAAAATCATGAGTGGTGTGGAGAGGGCCGATAAAGAAAAGTTATTTATTAGTTCCCATAATAGAGGAACTAGAGGACACCAAATGAAATTAATGGGTAGCAGGTTTAAAACTAATAAAAGAAAGTTCTTCTTCACACAGCATGTAGTCAACCTGTGGAGCTCCTTGCCAGAGGAGGCTGTGAAGGCTAGGACTATAACAGAGTTTAAAGAGAAGCTGGATAAATTCATGGAGGTTAGGTCCATAAAAGGCTATTAGCCAGGGGATAAAATGGTGTCCTTGGCCTCTGTTTGTCAGAGGCTGGAGAGGGATGGCAGGAGACAAATCGCTTGATCATTGTCTTCGGTCCACCCCCTCTGGGGCACCTGGTGCTGGCCACTGTCGGTAGACAGGATACTGGGCTAGATGGACCTTTGGTCTGACCCAGCACGGCCGTTCTTATGTTCTTATGTCTTCCCCCATCTCTTTGGCTGTGTCCAGACTGGCAAGATTTTGCGCAAATACTTTTAACGGAAAAGTTTTTCCGTTAAAAGTATTTGCGCAAGAGAGCATCTACACGGGCACGGATGCTTTTGCACAAAATCTTGATCAATTGTAATTCCCCACTGCCGCCTGCCTGACTATTGATGGGTCTTATAACCCAGCACTCACCCTGCGGACACCCGGGAGTCGGAGCCTACCACGACCCCGCCCTCGAACTCCACCGCCATGATGGTTGTCTGGGGACATAAATGAGACAAGGAATTCAGAGCTGCCAAGTGCCGGGGAAACTGAGCGCCCAAATGGAAATCGGTGGAGGAACTTGGGTAAATATGAACTCAGGGGGCTCAGTCCCAGCTCGCGAGACCCCCAGGGGTTCAGCTGCTCCAAGCACTTCCCGCCCCGGAACCTCCTGCCCCGCGCGGATCTCCCCAGTCTCCCAGCTGGGGTTCCCTGAGGCTGCCATGATCCCGGGGTGTCCGCAGGGAGAGCGCCCGGCGGTCAAGGAGCAAGAGGAGGGAAAGCGAAAGCACCAAAGCGCGCTAGTCCTTGCGCCTCCCCTCAGTGCAGCACCGCCCATCGCCCCCAGATGGCGCTGCAGCCACTTGCGCGGGGCGCTCTGGGGTGGGGAGGAAACCTGGTTGTAGCCAGTCTACCTGGTAACCTGTGATGCGCTGGTCGGGCAGGGGGCGGAATAACGCCCGAAGGGCGGGGGGGGGGTGGAGGTAGCGGGGTGTTGGGAGCTTGGCTTCTCCGCGTCCCACGCTGCTTGAGATCCAGTTTCAGGGGCAGGCCTGGTGCCAGCGTTATCCGGGGCGAGCTGGCAAGCGGGCACCAACCTTCCCTCTAATCTTTTCCACCCCTGTGCGGAATAAACGTGGCGGCGTGCACCAAGGCGGAGCGGATGTGCACCACTAGTAGGAACACAAACCGCGTGTGAACCAGGGTTCGCGTGTGTGAGCGTGCGCTCGGGTGTGGCAGGGGGCTGAGCCCCGGCATCAAAACTCCTTCAGGAAACTCCGGGGCGGGGAACGCTGAGTCACCTCTGTGGAGCCAGGGGGGAGGGGAGAGGAGGGGAGATTTTAACAGGATTTCCTCCAGTGCGCACCCTCGGGGCTGCGCGGCGCTTTCTGGGGGGAAGGGGAGCGGACGGAAGGGCTGGGACTGTGAGTTAGTGCAGGCAGCTGAATACGCCTCCCTGCCCGGTGGGGCGGGGAAGGGCTGGCAGCTGATCCGCTTTCGCTTTCACTTTCACTCTGCAGCTTGGACCAGCCCGGTTCCCAGGGGCGGATCGCGGCGCCGGGGGATTTCCCAGAGCGGCTGCTGCGCCCTGCCACGCTCCCCCGCCCCTTCCCCCGCCGAGGCCGGGGCAGCGTGAATCCCAGCCAGAGCCCGGTCCCGCCTGGGCAGAGGGGCTCGGCAGCCGCCCGGGGAGCTGGAAATCAGACTCCAGCAGCCTCACTTCGTCCATTGAGGCGCAGCGAGCGGAGTTCGGGGGGGCGCAGCGGGGACTCGGGGCGCAGCCCGGGCCGAGCCGAGCCGCGGGGATGAAGCCGGCGGTGGCCTGGCTGGCCCTGCCCCTGGCGCTGCTGCTGGACCTGCTCACCCTGCGCCTGGCCCCGCTGCCCCGCCCCCCGCTGCCCCCCCTGGCGCTGGCCTGGGCCGTGGCCCTGGGGCGCTGGGCCCTGCTCAGCCTGAGCGCCCTGGCTGCCCGCGGCTGGGGGCCGGGCCTGCCCGGGGGGCTGCGGGAGGCGCTGCTGCCCCTGGCCGCCCTGCTCAGCCTGCTGCTGCCCTGCTGCGGGACCCTGCTGGCGCTGGCCCGGCCCGGGGCGCCCCCCTGGGAGCTGCTGCAGGGCTGGGGGCGCTGGGACGTCTGGGGCCTGACCTACGGGGCGGGGGGGCTGGCGGCCGCCCTGTGGCACCAGCTGGCCCCCGCCGGGAAGGGGGCGCCGGGCCCCTCGCTGGGCCGCCTGCTGGCCTGTCTGCGCCCCGACCTGGCGCGCTTCGGGGCCGTGGCTGGATTGCTGGTGCTCTCCTCGCTCGGTGAGTGGGGGCGGGGGGTGCAGGGGGTGTGGGAGGGGGGAGGGCCCCGGTCCTGTCCTCCAGAGCCAGCCTGTCCCCTGCCCCGGGGGGCCGGTCAGGCAGAAATCGGGCAATGCATTTCCTCGCCTCTCGCGCTGCTGGGTAGAGTGTGTCTTCCTGGGTGGGTGGTGCAGGCCCGACGGGCCCTGATCTCGGCCGGGGTCTGGGGGCGCCCGGCCCGACGGGCCCTGATCTCGGCCGGGGTCTGGGGGCGCCCGGCCCGACGGGCCCTGATCTCGGTGGGGTCTGGGGGCGCCCGGCCCGACGGGCCCTGATCTCGGGGGGGGTCTGGGAGGCGCCCGGCCCGACGGGCCCTGATCTCGGTGGGGTCTGGGGGCCCCCGGCCCGACGGGCCCTGATCTCGGCCGGGGTCTGGGAGGCGCCCGGCCCGACGGGCCCTGATCTCGGTGGGGTCTGGGGGCGCCCGGCCCGACAGGCCCTGATCTCGTGGGGGGTCTGGGGGCGCCCGGCCCGACGGGCCCTGATCTCGGCCGGGGCCTGGCCAGTCAGACAATGGAGGCTGCACAGACATAGGAAAGTAGGAGGCTGATTTAACTACAAGGACTCGGGTCCTTAACTTCAATCATTTTTCTGGTTCTTCATTTAACTCCTGGCTCTGGGCCGGGCTGGGGGTGGGGGGTTCAGTGTGAGAAGGCCGTCTCTGGCCAGCTCCAGCAGCAACAGCTTTGGGGGGGGGTGTCCCCCGGCTGGGGCAGGTCCAGGTTCATCTGCCCCCTGCGCTCCCCAGCCAGACTGAAGGATGCAGCAAACAGGGGCTTTCCCCTGGCTGTCTGGCGAAGGGGAGCAGCCCGCAATGCTCCTGTGGGAATCCAGGGGGGACAGCAGCCCCCCGCCCTCCCACCAGGGCCCCGAGGGTGGGGGCAGCGCCGGAGAGGGGAGGGTGGGGGTAGCTCCCTTTCTGCTGCCTGGTGATTCCGTCCCCTTTCTGTTTGGTTTCACGAAGCACAGGCCCATTCCAGGTAGCCGCACCTGACTCTAACCACTAGCCCCCACTGCCCTCCCAGAGCCAGGGAGACCCCACGAGTCCTGGCTCCCAGCCCCCCCTGCTCTGACCACTGGTCCCCACTGCCCTCCTAGAGCCAGGGAGACCTCACGAGTCCTGGCTCCCAGCCCCCCCTGCTCTGACCACTGGCCCCCGCTCCCCTCCCAGAGCCAGGGAGAACCCAGGAGTCCTGGCTCCCAGCCCCTGCTCTAACCACTAGCCCCCACTGCCCTCCCAGAGCCAGGGAGACCCCACGAGTCCTGGCTCCCAGCCCCCCCCCCCTGCTCTGACCACTGGCCCCCACTGCCCTCCCAGAGCCAGGGAGACCCCACGAGTCCTGGCTCCCAGCCCCCCCCCCCCCCGCTCTGACCACTGGCCCCCACTCCTCTCCTGGCGAGCCCAGGCATCCTGACCCTTGTCCTGTCGGGTTGCAGGGGAGATGGCGATTCCCTTCTACACGGGGCGCATGACCGACTGGATTGTGAGCGAGGACGACCCCTCGGCCTTCGTCCGGGCCATCTGGGCCATGTCCCTCATCACCATCGGCAGGTGGGGCCGGGGGAGCTGGGCTCGTGGCGGGGGTCAGTGGGTACAGAACATGAGGAGAAGGGGACCGAGGGGGTGGAAGGGAGATGGGGTTGCAGGGTGAGGGGATCAGTAGAGCAAGATCCCTGCAGGAATTTAGAGGCTGGTCTGGGGGGACTGTGGCCGTGTTTGGGGCAGGAAGTTGGGGGGCAGTTCTCGGGGACTGTGGCTGTGTTCGGGGAGGGGAGTTGGGGGGCAGTTCTGGGGGGAACTGGCTGTGTTCGGGGAGGGAAGTTGGGGGCAGTTCTGGGGGGACTGTGGCCGTGTTCGGGGAGGAGAGTTGGGGGCAGTTCTGGGGGACTGTGGCCGTGTTCGGGGAGGAGAGTTGGGGGCAGTTCTGGGGGACTGTGGCCGTGTTTGGGGAGGGGAGTTGGGGGGCATTTCTGGGGGACTGTCGCTGTGTTTGGGGAGGGGAATTGGGGGCAGTTCTGGGGGACTGTGGCTGTGTTCAGGGAGGAGAGTTGGGGGGCAGTTCTGGGGGACTGTGGCTGTGTTCAGGGAGGGAGAGTTGGGGGGCAGTTCTGGGGGACTGTGGCTGTGTTCAGGGAGGAGAGTTGGGGGGCAGTTCTGGGGGACTGTGGCTGTGTTTGGGGAGGGGAGTTGGGGGCAGTTCTGGGGGACTGTGGCTGTGTTTGGGGAGGGGAGTTGGGGGGCAGTTCTGGGGGGACTGTGGCTGTGTTCGGGGAGGGGAGTTGGGGGGCAGTTCTGGGGGACTGTGGCCGTGTTCGGGGAGGAGCTGGGGGGGCAGGCAGTAGCCCCAGCACAAACTGCTTCTCCCCGCCCTTCCCCCCCCCCCCAGTGCGGTGACGGAATTTGTGTGCGACTTTCTCTATAACGGCACCATGAACCGGATCCACACACACATCCAGAGCCAGGTCTTCAGCTCCGTCCTGCGCCAGGAGATCGCCTTCTTCCACGCCAGCCGCACTGGTATGGGACCCTCCCCATCCCTGCCCCACATCACCCCATAGATCCCCCATCCCAGCCAGGCCTGCCCCATTGCCACCTGTTCCGGAATTCCTCCCTAGGACACCTCCCACTCTCCCAGACCTGGCCCTAGGCACATGGGCAGGGATGGACAGACATGGCCATGGAAGGGGAGGGGTGGATGGATGGAGGCCCAGGGTGGGGTGGACGGGATGTGGGGGGTGGAAGGAGTGGGGGGCTGTCCACTCTTGTGGCCCTGGGCCCACTCTGCTGTTTGCATCCACTGGTTGGTGTGTTGGGCTGGGGGTGACCCCTACTGGCTGATGCTGGTCTGCAGAGACTGCATGCGTGCGTGCATGTAGGGCCCAGCGGGAGTGGGGGGTCCCTGAGAACAGGCACGTAGGCCATGGCCTACAACTTCCCACCTGGCCAGGGGAAGGGGTGTGAAGAAAGGAAGGGGGGGTACCTGGGGGTGTGGCAGGGGGAGGGGCAGGCTGGGCTGGGGGAAGCATGGAGGGAGCAGACTAAGTCCAGGCCAGGGGGGTTCAGGGGCCCGTGAACCCCTCCCCCAGAGGACTAAGGCTCTGCCCTGGCTCCGGTGGCAACGTGGAGCCGTGTCTCTGAGCAGCAATAACCCTTCCACTCTACAGCTGGCTGAGAGTCCCTCTGGCTACGGGGGGGGGAGGGGAGGGGAGGGGAGGAGAGGGGGCATGGAGGGCCAGGATGTGGGGGGCAGGTCACTGTGGAATCCATCCAGGATCTCCCCCCCCTCCAGGAGACATCACCTCGCGGGTGACGGCCGACACGGAGGCCATGAGCGAGGCGCTGAGCGAGAAGCTGAACTGGCTGATGTGGTACGGGGTGCGGGGAGTCTTCCTCTTCGGCCTCATGGTGCGGGTGTCGCCGCGCCTGGCGCTCTTCACTGCCGTGGGGCTGCCCCTCATCCTGCTGGTGCCCAAGCTCTCCGGGAAACTCCACCAGGTACCACCTGCCCCGCTCCACCCTTCAACCTGCCTCATAACCTGTCCCCCACCGCCCCATTCTGCTCAGCCCCCCTGCCCCATAACCTGCCCCTGCCCTTCTCAGCCCCCCTGCTCCACAACCTGCCCCTCCCACCCCATCCTGCTTAGCTCCTGCCCCATAACCTGCCCCCACTCCACCCTCCAACCTGCCTCCCATCCTGCTTCCCACCACCCATCCTGCTCAGCCACTGCCCCATAACCTGTCCTGCTCACCCCCCCCCCCCCACCTACATCCCACCCTGCCCTTCAGTCTGCTGGTGCCCAAGCGCTCCAGGAAATTCGATCACATACTGTCTCTCCCCCTACCCCACTGTCTCCCCCCCACTTCCCTACCCCCCTGCTCTACCCCTGCCCCCCCAGGGCCTGTAGTACCTGGGAGCTACATGAAGGGTCTCTCTCTTCCCCCCACCCCAGGACTGTCAGTGGGGAGGTGTCCAGGGGGTGTTTCTCTTGGGATGGGACTCTGCCCCAGGCAGGAAGGGGCACGGAGTCAGAGGGGTTCCCAGAGCCTCCCCCGCTCATCCCTCCTCCCCCCCCCAGAGCCTGGCGCAGCGGGTGCAGGAGTCGCTGGCCAAGGCCAACGAGGTGGCGGTGGAGACCTTCCAGGCCATGGCCACCGTGCGCAGCTTCGCCAACGAGGAGGGGGCGGCCCGGCGCTACGCCCAGCGGCTGCAGGACACCTACCGGCTCAACCAGGGGGAGGCCGCCGCCTACGCCGCCTCCCTGTGGACCAACAGCGTAAGGGGGCGCCACGGCAACGGGGCAGGAGGTTCCATGGCAGCAGGGAGGGGACGCCATGGTAACCAGGCATTGGGTGTCATGGCAACAGAGGAACCCAGGGCAACAGGGCAGGAGGTTCCATGGCAGCAGGGAGGTTGGCGCCGTGGTAACCGGGAAGTGGGTGTCATGGCAACAGGGTGCAGGCCACAGGGATGGTGTGATGGCATGTCAGGACCCCCTGATCCTGCACCCCCGTAGCAGCCAGACCAGACTCTGGCAGCCAGTAGAACAGGGGGGTTTGTTGTTCCTCCAGGACACAGCCCAGCACAGATGTGATGTGGGTACCGGAGTCAGGGCCAGGCAGCCTCAGACCCCTTGGGGTGGAGTGCCTGGGCCCCTAGGCTCCCAGCCCCCTTCTTAGTCTGTCTCCTCCATGGTTCCAGCCAAAAAATTGACCCTTCCCCCAACACTCACTTTCTTTGTCCCTCCTCTCAACCAGTAGGATCTTTGTTGGGTCTTTGTCTATGTGCCCCTGGGGCAGCCCACCCACCCCCCTGTTGTGCAATGCTACAGACACTGGCCAGTAGGGGTCACCCACAGCCCAAACACAGCCACCAGGGAATGCCCAGAGTGTACCACCTGCCCACTACATCACAGATGGTGCTGGGAGATTGTACCAAGGGGGCAGGGGAGCAGGGAGTGTGTGTGGGGTGGCAGAGCCTGGTATCCCATGGGGCAGGGAGCAGGGGGGTGTTTGCCCAAGGTCTGACAGGAGAGGGATCTGGGGGGAGAGGGTATCCTTGGGGGAGGGGAGGTGGCAGAGGGGGCCCCCACTGGCGGATGCCTGATGGGTAGGAGGGTCCCAGGACAGGGCTTGCCAGCCACAACCAGCTCCCAGCCCCCGTCCTGCCCCCAGAGGGGAGGGCAGAGCCCCCCACTAATGCTCTGTGCCCCCCAGCTGTCGGGGCTGGCGCTGAAGGTGGGGATCCTGTACTACGGGGGGCGGCTGGTGACCGCCGGGGGTGTCAGCACCGGGGACCTGGTGACCTTCGTCCTCTACGAAATGCAGTTCACCACCGCCGTGGAGGTGAGTGGGGGTCCCTGTGCGGGGGGGGGGGAGGGAGGAGGCCAGTGCTGGCCTCCTTGTGGGATCTATGGGAGGTACCCCCAATCCCTGCCCCCACTGCCCAGCGATGGGAGGTGATGGGGGGGGTGCTTTGGGGGGTAATGGGGCATTCCCAGTCTCTGCCCCTCACTGCCCCAGCAATTGAAGGTGGCTGGGGGGAGGCACTCTGGGGGGAGCTCACCCCGCCTGGCCCTCCCCCGCCTCCAGGGGCTGCTCTCCACCTACCCCAGCGTGCGGAAGGCCGTGGGCTCCTCAGAGAAGATCTTTGAGTACATGGAGCGGACGCCCCAGATCAGCCCCCCCGGGACGCTGGCCCCCCCCGACCTGCATGGGCACCTGCAGGTGCAGGACGTCTGGTTCACCTACCCCGGCCGGGACGACGCCCCCGCGCTCAAGGTACTGGCGGGGGGAGGGAGGGGCAGAGGAGGGACTAAGACTGGGGCCGGGGGATTCGGGGGGCCAAGGAAGCAGATCCAGGGCAGGACCTTGGGTTCAGTGGGTTCTATGGGGGGGCTGTAGGGGAGAAGGAGCAGGGGGGGGTTGTGAAGTCAGGGCCATGGGGGAGGGGAGCTGGAGGGCTCAGGGCTGGGGGAGGGTTTCTCGGTGTCTGACCCCCCCTCCTGCCCAGGGGGTGTCGCTGGAGCTGCGCCCCGGGGAGGTGACGGCGCTGGTGGGCCCGTCGGGCGCGGGGAAGTCGGCGCTGGTGGCCCTGCTGGAGCGGTTCTACGAGCCCCAGCGCGGGCGCCTGCTGCTGGACGGGCGGGACCTGCGGGAGTACGAGCATCAGTACCTGCACCGCCAGGTAAGCCCCCCCCCCCTGCCCCTCCCCCACATCAGTACCTGCACCGCCAGGTAACCCCCTCCCCCGCACTGCTACCCCACATCAATACCTGCACCGCCAGGTAAGCCCCTCCCCTGCACTACTAGCTACACCACCAGGTAAGCCCCTCCCCTGCATCACTACCTGCACCACCAGGTCAGCTTTTCCCACAAGCACCGGAGCGGGGCCGACATGAAGCGGGGTCCCTGGTCTGTGAGGACTCCTGGGGGACCCCCCTGCTGAACAGGGCCAGCAGCGTCTGCCACCGTGTCTGCTCGCTACAGGGCAGAGCCACGGCCCCGGGGCGGGGGGGAGCCAAACCCACGGCTCCCAGGCTGGATTTGTTCCTCGTCTGGGTCACCTGGCCGACAGGCCCCACTATCTCTATTGCTGCCTTCTGGAATCACTCCTCTACATGGGATAGAGGCCCCCCAAGCAGCTTTCCCCCCATCTTAAGCGTTCCCCCCCCATTCCCCGGCAGGAGTCGCAGGACCGGCAGTACCGCTGCACGGCCGCAAACATCCCCGGCCAGTATAAGGGTTGGAGCAGCCTCAGCCGGGTGCTCTGGATCCCCGGGTGGCTGCAACGGGGACGTCATGGGCCAGACACAGCAGCCTGCAGCGATACTTTCGGGGGACGACCAGCTGCTGCTGCGCCCCCCTATGCCCTCACCTTCCTGGAGGGAAGCCATTCCCGGAACAGGGATCCCCGCTCCCAAGGTATCTCTCCTGGACACCTCCCACCAGGGGCTGAGCAGCACCCAAGTCAACGCAGTTTCAGAGAGTACGTCTAGACTACATGGCTCCGTCGATCGAGCCATGTGAAATAGTTTACTCGGCATAATCAAAGAAGCGGGGATTTTAATAATCCCCGCTTCATTAAAATAAAAATGGCCACCGCGCTGTGCCAACGATCAGCTGATCCGGCACAGCGCGGCAGTCTAGACACGCCGCAGTCAACAAGGGAAGCCTTTGTCAACTGCTCCCTTATGCCTCCCCGTAGCAGCCAGAACAGACTCCCCAGCCGGTAGAACAGGGGGGTTTGTTGCTTCTCCAGGACACGGCCCAGCACAGACGGGACGTGGGTACCGGAGTCAGGGCCAGGCAGCCTCAGACCCCTTGGGGGCAGGGTGCATAGCCCCCCTTGAACTCCCAGCACTCTGCTTATTCTCCTCTCTTCATGGTTTTCCAGCCAAAAACTGCCCCTCCCCAAGCCACACCCTTCCTTTTCAGGCCCCTTCCCTGGTCAGATGAGAACCAGTGAGGCTATGGATTACATGACATGGGGGGCGTTCAGGGGCAACCCCCCGCTGGGCCGTGCTCACAGACGCAGGCCAGTAGGGATAACCCACAGCCCAAGCCTAGCGACCAGCAACTGCCCAACCAGAGTCACTGACCACTAGAGTCTAGGGCCACCAGAGTAAACAACCCCCAACTATGTCAGACAAGGTAGCCCCTGTGCCCCTCCCCAACTGTCTCTTCGGACTCTGGCATCATATAAACCTAAGAGCAGCTGGGCTGGGTCAGAGCAAAGGCCCATCCAGCCCCGTGTCCTGTCTGCCCATAGCGCCCAGCGCCCGGAGCCCCAGAGGGAGGGGACAGAACAAGGAACCACCCAGAGATCTCACTCTCCCCCCCAGCCATCACCCGTTCCCAGCCTCTGACACACAGAGGCCAGGGACACCAGCCTGGCTAATGGCCACACATGGATCTAACCTCCATGCATCTATCTAGCTCTTCATTGAGTCCTGCTAAAGTCCTGGTCTTCTCCACATCCTCTGGCGAGGAGTTCCACAGGTTAACTGTGCGCTGTGTGAAGAAGAACTTCTTTTGGATTGTTACTTAGTCTGTACTTTTCTGAGCTGAAGAGTGTCAGTCTTTGAAATCTCCCTTCACATGGGACCCGTTCCAAGCCCCTTGTCATTTTAGTTGCCCTTTTGGCCCTGGAAAGCGTTCAGAGGAGAGCGTTTTGGAGCGGAGGTGGTCACGTCTGTGCACAGGATTGGGTGGTGGGCGGCCCAGGAATTGATTCAGAGGCGCTGAGAATTCATTTAGTTTCTCAGCAATGACTTTTCTCTCTCTCGCTGCTTCTTTCACTGGGTGGTTAAGCCGGGGCGGCAGGTCTCTGGTTCTCCGGCTCTGTTTTAATTTGGGGTGTACATTGAAGAGGGGCTTCTATTACGGCACCTTTGAAAGGTGTCCATGCAGCTTGCAGGGATTTTACTTTTGTCACTGTGCTCTCTAATTTCTGTGGATTTCCCCTCTGAAATTCAGTACCAGTGTTGGGCTGCTGAGGTGCTTTTCCCACTACAGGGATATTACACTTTTATTATATTAGGGGCATCGTATCCCCCCACCCCCGCCCCCGTCCCTTGCCCCATGTGGGGCAGGATCCCAGAAGCTGTGGAGGGGATGCCCCTGGCATCAGGGCCCTCTTGGGACGGGGGCTTCTCCAGCCAGCTCCACCCTGGTCCCCCCAGCCCCTGTGTGCGCCCCATTGGGTGCAGTGAGCCTGTGAGTTCTCAGCCCCCAGTCCTCCCCCAGGTGGCGCTGGTGAGCCAGAGGCCGGTGCTGTTCGCACGCTCGCTGCACGAGAACATCGCCTACGGGCTGGGGGAATGCAGCCGCCTGGAGGTGATGGGGGCCGCCCGGCGCGCCAACGCCCACGGCTTCATCGACCGGTTGAGCCAGGGCTACGACACAGGTACCTGTCCCTCTGGGACCCCCAAAGCTCCTGGGACTTCTGTACCCATCCCCCAGCACTCCAATATCCTGACCCCCTCACCTCATTGTCACCCGGATGAGCCAGGGCTATGACACAGGTACCGCACCCTCTGGGCCCCAAATCCCCAGGGATCTTAACCCCCCATGCTCCTGAACCCCTGGGGCTCCTATACCCTTCCCCCAGCACCCCAATATCCTGACCCCCACCCCATTGTTGCTTGGCTGAGCCAGGGCTAAGACATAGGTACCGCCCCCTAGCTCTCCTTGAGGCCCCCGAATGCCCTGGGATCCCCGATTGCCCTGGGATTTGAACCCTCTGGGCTCCCAAACCCCCTGGGACTCCTATACCCCTTTCCCAGCACCCCAATATCCTGATGCCCCCACCCCATTGTTGCTCAGCTGAGCCAGGGCTATGACACAGGTACCGCCCCCACCCCCGGCTTCCCCTGGGCCCTGAACCCCCTGGGATCTTAACCCCCCCCAGGCTCCTGAACCCCCTAGGATTCCTATACCCCTCCCTCAGCACCCCAGTATCCTGACCCCACCCCATCATTGCCTGGCTGAGCCACGGCAGCACTGGACCTGAGCCTTACTCCCCTCGGACTGCTCCTAGTGCCCCTGTGCCCCCCTCTCCCTGAAAGCCCGATATCCTCGTAGGACCCCCAACTGCCAGGAACCCCGATGCCCTCCCCCGGGGTCCCCATGCTCCATAGGACCCAAACGCTCCCCCCCACCTTCCACGGCTCCATCCCCAGGCAGAAGCAGAGGAGAGAACCCCAGTACCCTCCGGACCCCCAAGCTCCGGGGGACCCACATCCTCCCTATGGCTGCTGTCTGGGTCCTCTGGGACCTCCGGGTGCCTGCCCCATACACACAGGTACTGACATAAGATCTCAGCCCCCAGCACCCACCTGCCTGGGACCCCGATACTCCCACTGCCACAGGGCTACGGAACTGACCCCCAGCCTCCTCCTCCCGATCCCTTCCCCTGGCCACAGCTGACCCCACACTGTGAGCCCCAAAACCCCCCCGGGATCCCAGAGTCCACAGCCATGTGTGTGTGTGGGGGGGAGCATCTCACACCTCGTACAGGGCACTGACCTCTGCTCTCCCCACAGACGTCGGGGAGACGGGGGGGCAGATCTCGGGGGGGCAGAGGCAGGGGGTGGCCATCGCCCGAGCCCTGCTCCGAGACCCCAAAGTGCTGATCCTGGACGACGCCACCAGCGCCTTGGACACGGAGAGTCAGCTGTGGGTGAGTGACATGGGGGGCTGCGGGGCGGGAGTGAGGGGCGCTGGGGGAGCCGGGGGTGGGAGCAAAGGGCAGCAGCAGGGCTCAGGGACAGGGCCTGCGGGGCGGGAGTGAGGGGCATCGGCTCGGCTGGGGGGCTCAGGGGCTGCAGGTCAGGAGAGAGGCCCCCCCGGCCGGCAGTGAACGGGTCCCTGTCCCGGCAGGTGGAGCGCGAGGTGTACGGGGGCCGGGTGCTCGGTGCTGCTCGTGGCCTGTCGGGTGGGGGGAGGCGGGAGAGAGCCCCCCCCGGCCGGCGGTGACCCGGTCCTGTCCCGGCAGGTGGAGCGCGAGGTGTACGGGGGCCGGGTGCTCGGTGCTGCTCGTGGCCTGTCGGGTGGGGGGAGGCGGGAGAGAGCCCCCCCCGGCCGGCGGTGACCCGGTCCTGTCCCGGCAGGTGGAGCGCGAGGTGTACGGGGGCCGGGTGCTCGGTGCTGCTCATCGCCCATCGGGTGGGGGGAGGCGGGAGAGAGGCCCCCCCGGCCGGCGGTGACCCGGTCCTGTCCCGGCAGGTGGAGCGCGAGGTGTACGAGGCCCGGGCCGGGCGCTCGGTGCTGCTCGTGGCCTGTCGGGTGGGGGGAGGCGGGAGAGAGCCCCCCCCGGCCGGCGGTGACCCGGTCCTGTCCCGGCAGGTGGAGCGCGAGGTGTACGGGGGCCGGGCCGGGTGCTCGGTGCTGCTCGTGGCCCGTCGGGTGGGGGGAGGTGGGAGAGAGCCCCCCCGGCCGGCGGTGACCCGGTCCCTGTCCCGGCAGGTGGAGCGCGAGGTGTACGGGGGCCGGGCGCTCGGTGCTGCTCGTGGCCCGTCGGGTGGGGGGAGGCGGGAGAGAGGCCCCCCCGGCCGGCGGTGACCCGGTCCTGTCCCGGCAGGTGGAGCGCGAGGTGTATGGGGGCCGGGCGCTCGGTGCTGCTCATCGCCCATCGGGTGGGGGGAGGTGGGAGAGGCCCCCCCGGCCGGCGGTGACCCGGTCCTGTCCCGGCAGGTGGAGCGCGAGGTGTGCGGGGGCCGGGTGCTCGGTGCTGCTCGTGGCCCGTCGGGTGGGGGGAGGCGGGAGAGAGGCCCCCCCGGCCGGCGGTGACCCGGTCCCTGTCCCGGCAGGTGGAGCGCGAGGTGTACGAGGCCCGGGCCGGGCGCTCGGTGCTGCTCGTGGCCCGTCGGGTGGGGGGAGGCGGGAGAGAGGCCCCCCCCGGCCGGCGGTGACCCGGTCCCTGTCCCGGCAGGTGGAGCGCGAGGTGTACAAGGCCCGGGCCGGGCGCTCGGTGCTGCTCGTGGCCCGTCGGGTGGGGGAGGCGGGAGAGAGCCCCCCCCGGCCGGCGGTGACCCGGTCCTGTCCCGGCAGGTGGAGCGCGAGGTGTACGAGGCCCGGGCCGGGTGCTCGGTGCTGCTCGTGGCCCGTCGGGTGGGGGGAGGCGGGAGAGAGGCCCCCCCGGCCGGCGGTGACCCGGTCCTGTCCCGGCAGGTGGAGCGCGAGGTGTACGAGGCCCGGGCCGGGTGCTCGGTGCTGCTCGTGGCCCGTCGGGTGGGGGGAGGCGGGAGAGAGGCCCCCCCCCCCCGGCCGGCGGTGACCCGGTCCTGTCCCGGCAGGTGGAGCGCGAGGTGTACGAGGCCCGGGCCGGGCGCTCGGTGCTGCTCGTGGCCCGTCGGGTGGGGGGAGACGGGAGAGAGCCCCCCCCGGCCGGCGGTGACCCGGTCCTGTCCCGGCAGGTGGAGCGCGAGGTGTACGGGGGCCAGGTGCTCGGTGCTGCTCGTGGCCCGTCGGGTGGGGGGAGGTGGGAGAGAGGCCCCCCCGGCCGGCGGTGACCCGGTCCTGTCCCGGCAGGTGGAGCGCGAGGTGTGCGGGGGCCGGGTGCTCGGTGCTGCTCATCGCCCATCGGGTGGGGGGAGGCGGGAGAGGGCCCCCCCGGCCGGCGGTGACCTGGTCCTGTCCCGGCAGGTGGAGCGCGAGGTGTACAAGGCCCGGGCCGGGCGCTCGGTGCTGCTCGTGGCCCGTCGGGTGGGGGGAGGCGGGAGAGAGCCCCCCCCGGCCGGCGGTGACCCGGTCCTGTCCCGGCAGGTGGAGCGCGAGGTGTACGAGGCCCGGGCCGGGTGCTCGGTGCTGCTCGTGGCCCGTCGGGTGGGGGGAGGCGGGAGAGAGGCCCCCCCCCCCCGGCCGGCGGTGACCCGGTCCTGTCCCGGCAGGTGGAGCGCGAGGTGTACGAGGCCCGGGCCGGGTGCTCGGTGCTGCTCGTGGCCCGTCGGGTGGGGGGAGGCGGGAGAGAGGCCCCCCCCCCCCGGCCGGCGGTGACCCGGTCCTGTCCCGGCAGGTGGAGCGCGAGGTGTACGAGGCCCGGGCCGGGCGCTCGGTGCTGCTCGTGGCCCGTCGGGTGGGGGGAGGCGGGAGAGAGCCCCCCCCGGCCGGCGGTGACCCGGTCCTGTCCCGGCAGGTGGAGCGCGAGGTGTACGAGGCCCGGGCCGGGCGCTCGGTGCTGCTCGTGGCCCGTCGGGTGGGGGGAGGCGGGAGAGAGCCCCCCCCGGCCGGCGGTGACCCGGTCCTGTCCCGGCAGGTGGAGCGCGAGGTGTACGGGGGCCAGGTGCTCGGTGCTGCTCATCGCCCATCGGGTGGGGGGAGGCGGGAGAGAGGCCCCCCCAGCCGGCGGTGACCCGGTCCTGTCCCGGCAGGTGGAGCGCGAGGTGTACAAGGCCCGGGCCGGGCGCTCGGTGCTGCTCGTGGCCCGTCGGGTGGGGGGAGGCGGGAGAGAGCCCCCCCCCCCGGCCGGCGGTGACCCGGTCCTGTCCCGGCAGGTGGAGCGCGAGGTGTGCGGGGGCCGGGTGCTCGGTGCTGCTCGTGGCCCGTCGGGTGGGGGGAGGCGGGAGAGAGGCCCCCCCGGCCGGTGGTGACCCGGTCCTGTCCCGGCAGGTGGAGCGCGAGGTGTACGAGGCCCGGGCCGGGTGCTCGGTGCTGCTCATCGCCCATCGGGTGGGGGGAGGCGGGAGAGAGCCCCCCCGGCCGGCGGTGACCCGGTCCTGTCCCGGCAGGTGGAGCGCGAGGTGTACGGGGGCCGGGTGCTCGGTGCTGCTCATCGCCCATCGGGTGGGGGGAGGCGGGAGAGAGCCCCCCCGGCCGGCGGTGACCCGGTCCTGTCCCGGCAGGTGGAGCGCGAGGTGTACGGGGGCCGGGTGCTCGGTGCTGCTCGTGGCCCGTCGGGCGGGGGGAGGCGGGAGAGAGGCCCCCCCCCGGCCGGCGGTGACCCGGTCCTGTCCCGGCAGGTGGAGCGCGAGGTGTACGGGGGCCGGGCGCTCGGTGCTGCTCATCGCCCGTCGGGTGGGGGGAGGCGGGAGAGAGCCCCCCCGGCCGGCGGTGACCTGGTCCTGTCCCGGCAGGTGGAGCGCGAGGTGTACGAGGCCCGGGCCGGGCGCTCGGTGCTGCTCATCGCCCATCGGCTGAGCGCGGTGGAGCGAGCCGACCGCATCGTGGTGCTGGAGGCCGGGCAGGTCCGGGAGCAGGGGACCCACGCGGAGCTGCTGGCCCGGCGCGGCTGCTACTGGCGCCTGCTGCAGACCCAGCTCAACGGGGCCGAGGGGGGCGGCTCTGGGGAGGACGGGGGGGCCTGAGGCTGCCCCATCTCCGGGATCTCGGCTCCTCCTGCAGGTGCGGTCCCTCCGCAGGGTTGGGGGGTCTCAGAGCCCCCCAGACGTGGCTCCACCCCCCGGAGCGGGCAGAGGACACAGGCTCAGAGGCTGCACCCAGTGTGTGTGTGTTTGTCTCTGGACAAAGCCCAGCTCCGCACCCGCCGTGCTGCAGAGAGTGGGGCCCTCCCCACAGGGGGCTGTGCCGGCTGGGAGTGTGGGGGGGGCACGTGTGGCAAGGGGGGAATCATGGGGGGGGCACGTGTGGCTACTGGTGTTTGCCTTGTGTGTAATAAAGCATGTCAGTTCTGTCATGTGTTTCCTGTGTGATCCTGGGGCTCTGCCCCCCCAGCAGCGGGGCCCCCCAGACCTCCTGGGGCCAGGACCCCCTTGGGAGCTGCTCTGTGTCCCTCCCTCCCCACGCACCCCGGAGGGGGACCCACAGCGCCAACGCTGCCACTCGGCTCAGTCTGAGCTGCGTCCCCCCAGGCTGGGAACAAACAGAAGTGGGGGGGGGGGGGGCTGCGACTGCCTGGGGGCAGTGCTGGGGGGAGGGCGGAGTCATTACTAGGGTGGGGTGGCTAGATCGGGCTGCCGCAGGTTAGCACTGCCTTGCCTGCCCTCTGGGGGGGAGCGCAGAGCCCCAGGGCCTCACATGCTGTTTGTGACACTGGTGCCTGTCCCTGCCCCCCCCCGATGCCCTTCAGAGCCCCATTACCCCGCCTCCCCCTGTGCCCCTTTCCTGGGGCTCCCTATGTGCCGACTCCCGCTGCACCCCCGTCCTGAGTCCAGATGTTCCCCTTCCCCACGGGCAGCGCCTGCATCCCCAGGGCCCCCCTGTACACCCGCTTCCCAGGGGCCCCGGATCCCTCCCATGGGTGGTGAGTTCTATGGGCTCCTGGTGCCCAGGCTCCAGCAATATTCAGAGCCAGGGGCCCTGCTCCACCAATTTTCGCAGCTGGGTCTCTCCCCCGGGCCCCACCTGCTGCCCCCTTGCATGTCCTCCCACTCCGGCCCCAGAGTGTCTCTCCCCCCACCCCATCCCAATCCCTGCCATGCCCAGCTTTCAGTCCAGCTCCCCCTTGCCAGCGCACGCTGCCAGCTGCTGCTACCCTGCGCGGCGTTTGCAGGTGACCGGGGATACGCCTGGGCATGACGTGGTCACAGCCTGGGACTTTAAAACTGCTCAGCATGGCTTTGCGCCGCGCGGCCTTGCTCTGGGTTCAGAGTCCGGGGACTTCTGGGGCCCGAGCGCAGACTCTGGCCCCGCAAAGGGGAAGGCAGAAGATAGGGGAGGGGGAGGTGCCACCAGTCTGGGAGGGGCAGTGTGGCTTGCGGGGAAGGGGCATTCAGTGGGGGAGGGGCAGCCATGCAGTGGGTGTGAGGAGTGTGGCCGGTCTCAGCCCCCCACTCCCCCCCCCCCCCCGGCAGGTGGCGCTGGTGGGGCAGGAGCCCGTCCTGTTCGCCGGCTCGGTGCGGGAGAACATCGCCTACGGGCTGCCGGCAGGAGCAGGTCGCCGCCGCCGCCGCTGCCGCCCAGGCCTCCGGCTTCATCATCCAGCTGGACACGGGTGAGCCCCCCTTGCAGGGGCTTCTGGGAACTGTCCCCCCTGCTCTAATCACTACCCCCCACTCCTCTCCCAGAGCCAGGGGGAGAACCCAGACATACTGGCTCCCAGCCCCCTGCTCTAACCACTAGACCCCACTCTCCCCCAGAGCTGGGAGAGACCCCAGGTGTCCTGACCCCTCCTCTCTGCCCCTGCAGACGTGGGGGAGAAGGGCGGGCAGCTCTCGGCGGGGCAGAAGCAGCGACTCGCCATCGCCCGGGCTCTGGTGCGCCGGCCGACCGTGCTGATCCTGGATGAAGCCACCAGCGCCCTGGACGTGGAGAGCGAGTGTGCGGTGAGTGGTGGGGGCGGTGGGATCCAAGCCTGGTCAGTCTGGCCTGCATGGGGTAGTGAGTGGTGGGGGCAGTGAGATCCTGGTCAGCCTGTCCTGCGTGGGGCAGTGATTGGTGGGGGTGGTGGGATCCCAGCCTAGCCAACCTGGCCTGCATGGGGTGGTGAGTGGTGGGGAAGTGGGATGGGTTATCCCCTTGGGACTGCCTCTTGGTGGGCTGCTCAAGCCAGTCAGCCTGCCTACCTGCCCTCTGGGGCACCCCACCACCTTGTCTTGCTGAGCCAGACACTCTGGTCTCCCCCACCCATGGCACAGAGTTGGGGTAACATCCCCCAGCTCAGCTCTGGGAGGGCTCAGTCACGGGGACCAAACCTCCCCTTCCCCAGTAAATCCCTCTTACTCACTATAAAAGCGGCACAGAGAAAGAGCAGGTTAGAGAAATGTCTATCAGGGATGGTCTAGACGGTGCTTGTTCCTGCCATGGGGGCAGGGGACTGGACTTGATGACTCTCGAGGTCCCTTCCAGTCCTAGTGTTCTAGGATTCTATGACAGATCCAGCTGAGCCTGAATCTCTAAATGTGTTCCATGCGATCCCTTGCCCGAGTGGTTTAATGCTCTTTTCTCAGAAGCGTGGCACAGCAGCTCCTAGCTGGGCTTGCGCCTTCCCCCACTCGGTTTCCTGCAGACAGCTCTGGGTATGCTGGGGGTGTCCTTCAACTGCCAAACCCCTTTGCCTTGGTTCCCCACCTCGCAATACATTTGCCCAGGCTGGGGATTCTCTGTGTTCCGCTTCAACTCTTTGACCACCCTGCGATGGCAAAGCGCCATGCTCCAACGGGTCCAGGGCCAAGCATAGGCCAAGTGTACAAGAAAAGCAAAACTGATCTGTGAATATTATCCTGAGCACCAGGTGTTGAAGCAGAATCGTTACACAGTGTATGAAGCAAGCAGAAGGGTTTATTAACACACAGCACTGGTGGAGTGTCACTTTGCTTGTTAAGCTTGGTGAAACCTGCCAGACAATAGGTTACAATTAATTATATAGGATGCTTAATGGGCCGATGAAGTGATGGATGGATGTGATCCATTGGTGATGCACCTGGGGATTAAAGCAGAGACATAAGGAGTACTTGACAATTGCACATTTATTCCTAGCACCATTGAATGTGTCATGTCCTGTCTCTCATCCTAGGTCATTAGCTCTATGATGACCTTCCTCCGATGGGCTAGGCAGAGGTTGCGGGCTGGGGGGAGGTAACCATCATGTACTATGTTTGTGTGCCAATCCCAGACTTCAAATTTAAAATAGGGGTTCTTAACAGAATATCATAGCCTGCCTCCGAAATTTTACCCTACAGTCCCTCCTCTTAACCTCACGAACCCACCAGGTTAAATACAATAGTTTTAGTGTTTTCAGTTTGTTTTAGAAGTGCCAATACAGCAGCAATACCAATAGGAAGGTCAAGATAGACACTGCCCACATGGTGTGACGTAGTGGGGGTACTTGCTGGGCTGTGGTGACCCCTGCTGTCTGGAGCAAGACCCAGCAGGGAAAACCTCGCTAGGCAGAGGTAAGGACAAACTTGTTGAACCAGTGGCCAGACACCCCCCATGGAGAGGAACAAAGGAAGGTGAATGCGGCCCTGGCTGGGGGGCAGGGCTGGAAGTGGGTTAGTTGGTTGGTGGCTGTCTGTGAGGATGGATGAGACAGCCTAGGGAGAGGAGCTGGAGTTTAGGGGCTCAGTCTCCCCCATCTCAAGGGGGCCTGAGGCATCCTAGCCCAGTTCCTGTAACCAGATTACATCTGTGCTGCGCTGTGCTGGAGGAGCAATAAACCACCCTCAATTCCACTGGCTGGTGCAGTCTGTTTGTGCCATTTCGGGGTGCAGGAGACGGGGAACCCCCAACGCGCCGTCACACTGGTGTCAGAAGTGGGATGCACTGCACCCCATGGATGGAGCGTCCAGCGGCGAGTGACAAGGCGCAGTAGAAGCAAGAGCCCTGGAGCCAGGCGTGCTGGAGACAGAGCGAAGCGGTTCCTGGGAATCGTGGGGCGCTGCAGCACTAGACTGGTGAGTCTGCACCGAGGGGCCCAGCGGGCAGATGGCCTACGCCCGACTCTTGAAGGCAGAGCTGGTGGGGCTGTGCCGAGAGAGGGGCTTGCCTGTGCGGAAAGCAACCAAGGCCCAGCTGATTACCCAGCTGGAAGAGAATGACCAGCCACAGGGCCAGGATCTTGTCCCCAGGGGAAGCAGCCAGACCCCCCCGGAGAGTGTGTCAGGCTCAGAGAGGGGGAGGAGTGCTGGAACCCAACGGAGAGATGAGACAGCGTCTCCCGGGAGGCCTGCAAGCTGTAGCCCATCTAGGGCAGGGGCCAGCCCAGCGGAGCTGCGGCGGCTGGAGATCCAGCTGCGGATCAGGGAATTGGAAGTAGAGGACCGAGAGAGGGACCGCCAGGACCGAGAGAGGGACCGCCAGGACCGAGAGAGGGAGCGCCAAGATCGAGAGAGGCAGCGGCAGCATGAGCTGGCCATGGCAGAGCGGAGAACCGGCGGGGCACCGGCTGCGCCAAGTGCGGATGGGCCCCAGGGTCCTGGGACTGCCAGGCGCTTGGAGAGGCTCGTGGGGGCCCAATTGAAGGACGTGGGCGACATAGACGGGTTCCTCAGTGCCTTTGAGAGGGCCTGTGGACTGCAACGGGTCCCCCCAGCTGACTGGCTGCAGGAGCTCATCCCCGCACTGAACCAGGAGGCGGCCGGAGTGCTCAGTCAGCTGGAGGACCTACAGCCAGGGGATTACAACCGAGTCAAGGAGGCCCTGCTGCACAAGTTCGGGCTGACCCCCGAGATGTACAGGAAGAAGTTCCGGGGGGTACAGAAAGGGCCACGGGAGACCTATGTGGACCTGGCCTCCCGCCTGGCGCAATACAGCCGCAAGTGGGTGTCTGGAGTCGGAGCCCAGACCGCAGAGGAGCTGCTCAAGCTGGTCATGATGGAGCAGTTCTATGAAGCGTGCCCACCCAAACTGAGGCTGTGGCTCAAGGACCGGAGACCAGAGAACCCCCAGGAGGCCGGGAGACTGGCGGATGAGTTCACGGAGAGCCGGTCCGGGTGTGAACGGGAGTCCCGGAGAGAGAGGGAACCGCGCAGAGACCGGATCTCGGCTGAGCGACGGAGGGAGTCAACTACGGGGCGAGACCAAGGAACAGGTCGTCTGTGCCCCAGAGAACCAGCCAGGGCCTGGACAGAGACAGCCCAAAGCCTAACTTGCCATCGCTGTGGGCAAAAAGGCCACAAGAGGGCTCAGTGCACCAGGTCCCAGGACCGGGGACTTTCCAGGGTTAACTGGCTGGGGCGGGAGGAAGGGCAGGCTGCCCCAGAGGCAGGGGCTGGCAGGCAAACCTCAGCTCAGAGTGGGGGGAAGGATGCTCAGTGCACCTCCCCTGGGAGGTCTGATTCTCGGGAGGCGGATTTCTCCGTGTACCGGGTGGGGGCAGGACGGCCCCTGCGGAGCGAGTGCCTCATACCCCTGGAGGTGGATGGTAGGAAGGAGACGGGCTTCTGGGACACGGGGGCGGAGGTGACTCTGGCCCGATCCGACATAGTGGCCCCGGAGCGGATACTGCCCCACGCGCAGCTGACCCTGAAGGGCATAGACGGGTCCCCGTTTAAGGTGCCTGTAGCCAGGGTGCATCTGAAATGGGGGGCGAAGGAAGGCCTCAAGGAAGTGGGGGTGCACCCGCACTTGCCCACCGAGGTGCTGATGGGGAATGACCTAGAGGAGTGGCCCCATGGATCCCAGCGGGCTCTAGTCCCTACCCGGAGCCAGAGCCAGCGGGGGGCTGACAACGTGGGTCCAGGGAAGGACTCCTGGCAGCGTCCTCAGGGTCCCATCCCAGTGGACACGGGGTCCAGCCAGGCTGGGACTCCGGACCTAGGCAGAGGTGGGGGACAGGTCCCGATCCCTGCCTCAGCAGCTGAATTCCAGGCTGAGGTGCAGGCAGACCCCTCCTTGCAGAGGCTGAGGGACCAGGCTGGCCTCCGTGCAGCTCAGCCCCGGGGGAGAGGTGGCCAGGAGAGATTCCTGCGGGAGCGTGGGCTCCTGTTCCGTGAGTGGCTCCCCCCCAGGAAGGCGAGGGCATGGGGGGTCCAGCGGCAGCTGGTCGTCCCCCGAAACTATCGCCTCAAGATGCTGTATTTGGCCCACGACGTCCCCGTTGGGGGCCACCGGGGGATCCGGAGCACCCGGCTGAGGCTGCTCCAGCACTTCTATTGGCCGGGAATCTTTACAGCCGTGCAGTGGTACTGCCGGTCCTGTGACTCCTGCCAGAGGGGCGGGAAGGCCCAAGACAGGAGGAAAGCGGCTTGGGGGTCTCTACCCCAGATAGAGGACCCTCTGGGCTTGCTGAGAGAGCTATGGGAGGGGAAGTCCTCCCTGGATGGAGCTTCGGGGGTGGAAGCCGCCCTGGTTGTCCAGAGAAGGCTCGCTGGGCTCATGGCCCCGGCCCGAGAGACCCTGGCCAGAGATCAAGGCCAGCGGAAGGGTGGGTGTGACCCCCGAGGACAGGCCTGCGCCAGTCGCCCTGGAGCGGGGCGGCGAGTGGACAGAGGGAAGCCAGCTCATGTGGGGCCTTGCCACGGCCGGCCTGAGTCAAGGGGAGCACCCATGTCCCCGGGGCGGGTTCCCACGCAGAGGACCCGAACTTCCCTAGGTCACGAGCGGAGTGACCCTGCTCAGTTCGCTCTCGGAGGGGGGAGAACTGTGACGTAGTGGGGGTACCTGCTGGGCTGTGGTGACCCCTGCTGTCTGGAGCAAGACCCAGCAGGGAAAACCTCACTAGGCAGAGGTAAGGCCAAACTGGTTGAACCAGTGGCCAGACACCCCCCATGGAGAGGAACAAAGGAAGGTGAATGCGGCCCTGGCTGGGGGGCAGGGCTGGAAGTGGGTTAGTTGGTTGGTGGCTGTCTGTGAGGATGGATGAGACAGCCTAGGGAGAGGAGCTGGAGTTTAGGGGCTCAGTCTCCCCCATCTCAAGGGGGCCTGAGGCCTCCTAGCCCAGTTCCTGTAACCAGATTACATCTGTGCTGCGCTGTGCTGGAGGAGCAATAAACCACCCTCAGTTCCACTGGCTGGTGCAGTCTGTTTGTGCCATTTCGGGGTGCAGGAGACGGGGAACCCCCAACGCGCCGTCACACATGGCTCGACAGAATATCACCTACAGCTGTCCCCATGGTGTTCCATCACCCTCCCTTTGTCTCTCCCTGGGGGGTGAGCCTGGGTGTCTGGGTTAATCCACATTTGGGAGAGTCAGTGAGAATCCTCCATTCCAGCACAGGGGGACCCTGGGTACAGAGCAGACAGCCCCCCACTATGCCACACACACCTCACCACGCAGGGGGACCCCGAGTATGGAGCAGACAGCCCCCCACTACGCCCCACACACCTCACCATGCAGGGGGACCCCAGGGTACAAAGCAGACAGCCCCCCACTGCGCCCCACACACCTCACCATGCAGGCGGACCCCCGGTCACAGAGAAGACAGCCCCCCCACTGCACCCCACACACCTCACCATGCAGGGGGACCCCGGGCCACAGAGCAGACAGCCCCCCACTGCGCCCCACACACCTCACCATGCAGGGGGACCCCGGGCCACAGAGCAGACAGCCCCCCACTGCGCCCCACACACCTCACTGCGCAGGGGGACCCCGGGTCACAGAGCAGACAGCCCCCCTGCGCCACACACACCTCACTGCGCAGGGGGACCCCGGGTCACAGAGCAGACAGCCCCCCACTGCGCCCCACACACCTCACCACGCAGGGGGACCCCGGGTCACAGAGCAGACAGCCCCCCACTGCGCCCCACACACCTCACCGCGCAGGGGGACCCCGGGTCACAGAGCAGACAGCCCCCCACTGCGCCCCACACACCTCACCGCACAGGGGGACCCCGGGGTACAGAGCAGACAGGCCCCCCCCCACTGCGCCCCACACACCTCACCGCACAGGGGGACCCCGGGTCACAGAGCAGACAGCCCCCCACTGCACCACACACACCTCACTGCGCAGGGGGATCCCGGGTCACAGAGCAGACAGACCCCCACTGCGCCCCACACACCTCACCGCACAGGGGGACCCCGGGTCACAGAGCAGACAGCCCCCCACTACGCCCCACACACCTCACTGCACAGGGGGACCCCGGGTCACAGAGCAGACAGCCCCCCACTGCGCCCCACACACCTCACCGCACAGGGGGACCCTGGGTCACAGAGCAGACAGCCCCCCACTGCGCCCCACACACCTCACTGCACAGGGGGACCCCGGGTCACAGAGCAGACAGCCCCCCACTGCGCCCCACACACCTCACTGCACAGGGGGACCCCGGGATACAGAGCAGACAGCCCCCCACTGTGCCCCACACACCTCACCGCACAGGGGGACCCCGGGTCACAGAGCAGACAGCCCCCCCACTGCGCCCCACACACCTCACCGCACAGGGGGACCCTGGGTCACAGAGCAGACAGCCCCCCACTGCGCCCCACACACCTCACTGCACAGGGGGACCCCGGGTCACAGAGCAGACAGCCCCCCACTACGCCCCACAGTTACTTCAAACCTAGACAAGTTTGTCAAGTAGTTATACGGGCATGTACACAGAATCTCCTTGTTGGAGTGGGTATAGCAGTTACTGGAGAACAAAGTGTCCCCGGTGATCTCTGAATATACAATACTCTCTATTTTAGTAATATGACCCTTCCTCTGCACAGGCAGGGAGGTTACCATTCTAGCCCGTTGTATGTGGGTAATGCCTAAAGGCACTAGGAGGCTGAAGATTACACTGTCTTCTGTCCATATCGGCCACTGGGCTCTCATTGATTCTGTGTCCCCGTTCCCATGGGGGGGGGGGTGATATTGGGGAGATGGGGACTTGCCACCTTCATAAGGGCCAGGGGGACTCAGCTATCCAGTAGATCTGTTACAATACTCTGGGTGGTGATGGCTAAAGCTTGTCCTATTCTCCAGCAATTCCTTTCCAGTGTCTCTTCCTTGGTACCATTCAATAATAGATCAACTAACCTTCGGTCAAGGTAATCTGTTATACCCAATGAGGTGGATACTAAATTTGACAGATCCTTCAAGCTATTCAAAATTAATCAGTTATCCTGGCTGGTATCTATTCCTCCCCGGGCGTTGGATATTATCCATCTGCCAGCCTTGATTCAATTTGGTCCCTTTTCTCAGCTTGTTGTGCAATGACACAGGTGTTGCTGACAGAGTTTCCAGCGCCAAACCAGGCTGCGATGGTATCTGCTAAGCCCCGCCTTTGCTGAATTAGGCATTCACCCGTTTGGGTCGTTAGTCTGGTAACATTGGCATATTGCTGGCCTACACCCTGTAGGGCAGTGGTCCCCAACCATCTGAGGCTGCCGGGCGCCAGGGGGCGTGGCTGTTCGCCTGCCGGGCGCCAGAGGGTGGGGACACTTGCGCGCTCGGGGGCAGGGCTCCCCCCATAGCCATGCACCCGGAGCCAACCCCCCCCCAAGTGCCACACGCCCAGAGCGCGGGCAGCTAATTCGCGCCCCCCCCTCCAAGCACCGTGCGCCCAGAGCCACCCCCTCCAAGCACCGTGCGCCCAGAGCCACCCCCCCCAAGCACCGCGCGCCCAGAGCGCAGGCAGCTAATTCGCGGCACTTCCGGGGCCAGTGCTCACCGTGGGCCATGCACCCGGGGCTGGCTCCAGCATGCGCCACGTGCCCAGGGTCAGGCCAGCCCCGAGCACTTGGCGGGCGCACACAAATGGCCCCACAGGCGCCATGGCGCCCGTGGGCACCGTGTTGGGGATCACTGCTGTAGGGCAATACGCACCGTGAGCTTATAGGTGTGGACCGAGGTGAGGACCAGTAATACTAGTCCTATCATCACTAATCCTGGTTCTGGGACAGGGATTTGCTCAGGACATGACACACAATCAGGGGGTTCTACAGGCACCGTGCCGGTGTAGTTGACACATGATCCAGTGTTGGTAGTTGGCTTCTTTCCCACAATATCCCATACAAATTCCAGCACTGAGGGTCCTACAAAAGCTGAGTGTTTTGTTAGTATAGCAGCTAAAATGAAGCAGCCGGAAATGGGGGTTGGTGGTCCACCTCCAGTCCTCTCATTCACATGGCACATTCCTCGCTCCCTCTGTCAGGTGCCGTGGGGTAACAGGAGTCTCATCAGGAACGACTTCATGGCCATCTGCCAATCCTTCTTGTGTATCTGGGGAGGCTGGAGAAACATTGTTAGCATTGGCAGCTGCTGATTTAAACAATTTTAATTGATTTTGATGTCTCCATGTCAGCCAACGGTCAGGGCAGTGTGTGTGTGTATGCTTCCGAGAAAAGGTTTAACGTCCGTGTCTTTACTGCTAGGACCGGGGTCCCGTTGCAGAGGGTGGCCAGCAGGCCAACAGATGCCTCGTTATATAGGAAGAGCTTATTACACCTTAGATTTTAGCTGCTAGAACACAAAGTTCCTTCGCAGCGGGCAGCCTGAGGAAGGCTGAAAAGTGCCCCAACGGATCTGCCACCTGGGAGTGACACAGATCCAAACGCCCAAGCTCTCCCTATGTCTGTCCCTTTATGACCGGCTGAAGTTCTTTTAAATTGTGCTTGGTTCTATTACAGCAACTGAAGGAGTCAGGTTAAAGCTTAAACAGTTACAGGTTTATTAAAAGACTTATAAAAGCATATGGTTACAATGGCTATTGCTCTATTTCTTAAATGCTAGCAAATATATATATATATAGGTCTTAAAAATGATCACAGGAAAAAGGTAAAGATAGAAAATAGAAATAATGGTACCAAGTGACAGCTTAATCTTTAAAGAGCTCTAAGTCTATGTATATATATACTTAAACAAAGGACCACATCCATGTACAATTTTTACCCCTTTCTGTGCCTCTCGACTCCAGCGTGTCAGGCCAGGGCCGGTCTCTCAATTCCTAGGAAAGACGAATACGAGGTGGGCGTCCCCTTGTAACATCCATTTTTGCTTGCCTGGAGCATACAGGGCACACAGAGCAGAAGGCCCAGGAACTTTGTGTTACTTTATTTAAAATGAAGTTTGGTAAACTAACATGAACAAGTTAAATCTTTTTAATAATTGAATCTTTTTATTAATAATGATTAATTATTCAATCTTTTTAATAATTGAAATTAAACCATTCTCCCCCAGCTGTACCACTAGCAAATTAGCTTGGGCAAATTGTGTAATTAAAGGTGAGTTTCCATTAGCAACTGGCCGTCTGTGGAAAGGTTTACATTGAGACATGTGGTCCACAGGCCAAAAAGTTTGAGAACCACTGCAATAGAGGCACCCCTGGCCTCTCCCCTCAAGAGACCGCTGCAGGCTCCCTGCTCTTCCACAAGAGCCTACAGGGAGATCAGGTCTGTTACCCTGGTGGTAAATCACCATGTTGCTCCAGTGTGGATGATGGACAGACTCTTTGTGAAATAGTAATAGAGATGCAGCCGTGTTAGTCTGGGGTTGCTGAAACAAAATGCAGGACAATGTAGCACTTTAAAGACTAACAAGATGGTTTATTAGGTGATGAGCTTTCGTGGGCCAGACCCACTTCCTCAGATCAAATAGTGGAAGAAAATAGTCACAACCATAGATACCAAAGGATACAATCAAAACAGTGAACACATATGAGAAGGACAAATCACATTTCAGAACTGAAGGGGGATGCGGGGGGGGGGGGGGGGGGTAGGAGGTAAATGTCTGTGAGCTAATGATATTAGGAGTGATAATTGGGGAAGCTATCTTTGTAATGGGTAAGATAATTAGTGTCTTTGTTAAGACCTAGGCGTAAAGTGTCGAATTTAAGCATGAATGACAGTTCAGAGGATTCTCTTTCAAGTCTGGTGTGAAAAGGCCTTTGAAGCAGGATGCAAGTAATCAGGTCATTGAGACAATGCCCTTTCTGGTTGAAATGGCAAAGGCAAGACTGGCCTTGAATCTTGACATCTACGGCTTCAGTTGAATGGTTTGTGTGAAATTCGAAAGAGCAGCTCAGAGACCTCTCTCCTTTACTTAAGGATAGAATCTCACAGCAGCCTGAAGGATAAAGTCCTCGTGGAAGACAGGAAGAGAGGCTTGCAGTGTATCCTCAGCCTTAGATTACTTATTGCTTCAAGTGCCTTCAAGAAAGTGAGGGTGATTCTCATGTTGCATTCGGGGCCCTGTCACATGGTGGCTGGGGGGCAGGGCACAAATTTTGCTTTTGCCTCTGGGTGCGTAACACCTTTGCTATGACTTACTGCTGCTCGGGGCTATGGGCCAAGAACTTGGGGCCCTGCCCTGGGGTGAGCCGCTCTGGGCGGGACGAGGCCTCACCCAGTGGGGGAGCTGGCTCTGGTGTGTGTGGTGGGGCGCAGTCCCCAGGCCATGTGAGCTGGATGAAGCCAGCAGAGTGGAAGGTTTATTGGTTCCCATAGACACAGCCTAGCTTAGGGTCGATGTCACCACCGGAGCCAGGGCAGAGCCTTGTTCCTCTTGGGGGGAGGGATTCACAGGCCCCTGAACCCCCCTGTCCTGGACTTAGTCAGTTTCCTTTATGCTTCCCCCCACTTTGACTGCCCAGCCCTGCCCCCCAGCCAGGTGCCATCCCCTCCCCCACTTTGTCTCCCCCTGGGAAGAGCCTTGTTCCCTGCCCAGGCTGGGATTGGGTGTCTGGGCCAATCCACATGTGGGGGAGTCCGTGGGAATCAAACAGCCCAGCGCAGGGGGATGCCAGGTCACAGAGCAGACAGCCCACCTTCCCCATCCCTCACACCCGTTGTGTGCCCTCTCTGCTGCCTGGCCGCAGTCAGCCACATTTACACCCAGGTACATTCTGCACTTAGCTCTGTGCCGTGGGGCTGCTGGGCTGGGGTTGCTGCCTGGCCAGCGCTGGCCTGGGGGGGGCGCTCTCGCGCCAGCCCTGCGGCCCCATGGGAGGGAGGGGGCAAGTGACCAAGCACCAGCACTGACACTCAGGTGGTGGTGGCAGGGTCAGACCACGCGCCGTGGGCCCCTCCCATAAACGCGGGACGTGAGATGTCGGTTCATTGACCAGTCAAGTAACCTCCCCAATTCGTATTGGTTACTGGGCTAGTCCATCGGCACGGGGCGGGGGCAGCCGGCACCCTGGGGTCCCCTCTGGGACGCCCCCGCTGCACCGCGCTGCCGCCTCTGTATCAGTGGGGGGGAGCCCCTGTTCGGGGGGGTCTGAGCTCCTGGACCTGGTGTGAGCTGGACCTGAGCCAGGCTGCCTGCCCGCCTGGTGCCTACTGCACTTTAAATGCAGAGTCCCTGTGGGGGCAGGTCCTGGACCCGGTGCAAGCGGGGTTACTTGCCAGCTGGCTACAAAATGTCTGTGTGGTGGTGAGGGGGGAACACATGTTGTCTATAGCATTAACCGATGTGCTTTGGCTTGCCGGTGAATCAACTGCCCAGTTACACCCCTACGATAGAATTGGGGTGTTGGTGCCCCCAAAGGTCAGAGCAAAGGCCCGTCCAGCCCCGTGTCCTGTCGGCCCACAGCGCCCAGTGCCCCAGAGGGAGGGAACAGAACAGGGAGCCCTCCCCTGTCGCCCATTGCCAGCCTCTGACACACACAGGCCAGGGACCCCAGCCCTGCCCAGCCTGGCTACTGGCCACTGATGGACGTAACCTCTCCAAGCTCCTTCCGCCCCCGTGACCGGCTCCAACCCTTCCCCCCTCACCACCACTGACCTGGCCCGCGTGATTTCTCGGAAACAGGACAGGACCTGGTGGAGGCCGGCAGAGGGCGTCGGTGTCTCATGCAGCGAGCCAGGCACGGTGCCAGCTCCAGCCAGGCGCAGAGCCAGCTGGGCCTTTCCAGTGACTCAGCCCAGGCTGGGTAACCGGCCGGCAGCCACGGGGCGTGTGTGGGGCAAAGGCCTTGCCACGGAGCTGGGGACCTGCAGCCCTGCCAGCCTCCCCCTGGGCCGGGCCTGGGCACCTAGGTCTGTCCTGGCTCTGGGAGGGGAGTGGGGGCTAGTGGTTAGAGGGTAGCAGGTTTAAATGGGTAGCAGGTTTAAAACGAATAAAAGGAAGTTCTTCTTCACACAGCGGGTAGTCAACCTGTGGAACTCCTCGCCAGAGGAGGCTGTGAAGGCTAGGACTATAATAGAGTTTAAAGAGAAGCTGGATAATTTCATGGAGGTTAGGTCCATAAAAGGCTATTAGCCAGGGGATAAAATGGTGTCCTTGGCCTCTGTTTGTCAGAGGCTGGAGAGGGATGGCAGGAGACAAATCACTTGATCATTGTCTTCGGTCCACCCGCTCTGGGGCACCTGGTGCTGGCCACTGTCGGCAGACAGGATACTGGGCTAGAGGGACCTTTGGTCTGACCCAGTACGGCCGTTCTTATGTAGAGCAGGGGGGCTGGAGCCAGGATGTCTGGGGTCTCTGCCAGCTCTGGGAGAGGAGCAGTGTCTAGTGGTTAGAGCAGGGAGCCAGGGTACCCTTCTGGCTCTGGGAGGGGAGTGGGGACTAGTGGTTGGGGGGGGTGCTGGGAGCCAGGAAGCCTAGGTTCTGTTCCCAGTTCAGCACCTCCCTGATTGTCCTGTCTGGGCTGGGAACCTGTGTGTGTCCCAGCCCCTGCCCCATTGGTGTCTGAGTTCCCGTCAGGTGTTTGCTCTGACGAGGGGCTCAGGCACCTTTGGGGTTCCCCCCCAATAAGGCTGTGCCGTGGTCTCAGCTGAGCCCTGACGCTGCTGTGAGACAAGACTTCCCACCCATCCCTCCCTCCTGCACATACCCTGGTGTGTGTTCCTGGCTCTCCCCTGCGCCTCAGCCTGCAGGGAGCTGAGCTTACCCTGCCCCTCCCCTAGCTCTGCCCACGGGGGCGGAGGTGTCTGCCCAGCTCCTTAAACAGCCCCGGTAGGGGCTCTGCAGGCAGGCAAAGCCCCCCTCCCCCCCCACACACACACACCTGCCCCTGCAGGGCTGATCCCAGGGCCGGGCCTGCTTGGTGGGGCCCCAGGTCAGAGCAGCTGGGTCATGCCCCATGGGGAGTTGTGCTGTTGTGAGGCACTGACTGGGGGGGGGGGGCGGGTGGTTACGGCACGAGAACTGGGCTTGGTTCTTCCCCCGCCTTGTCACTGAGTTTCACTGGCTGCGAGAAGCCCTTGGGTTGGTGTGGAAAGCCCAGCCTGGGGGCCCAGGTCCCCCACTGCAAAATGGGGAAATAACCCTTCCCCCTCTGGTCCCCAGGGCCACTCAGAGAACCCCCCCCCATAGTGACAGGCCCCGGCTCCTCGCAGACTCGGGTATCATGGGTCACACTCCGGGTAGCCCCCTCAGAGCGATGGAGTCAGGCTCCCTGTCCAGGCTCACCTGCGGCAGCCGCCCCCCTCCCAGCAGTGGGCTCCGGCCCCGGCCAGAAGTAGCACAGTCCTACGGGGAGCCGTTCCTTACAGGGCCGTATACAGAACGGCCCCGTGTCGGAACCGGCGACTGGCGGCAGTTTGTGATGGGCAGGAATAAGCAACTGCTCCTCTCAGGAACTGCTCCCAGCAGCACAGTCCTAGGGGGAGCGGTTCCCCGTCTGCAGGATGCACTGAGAACACGGCCCACGGTCGGGCAGCACGTCACAGACTCAGCACACGGAGACGGGCTCGGGAGCTTTGCTGGGCACTGGAACGTTCTCTGACGACCGGCGTTTGCAGCGCAAGACACGGCGCCGGTCCGACCCGAACAGCAGCGCTCGCCAGGGTCTATAGGCCCAGGGGTGGCTGCCAGGGGTCCGGTTCCTCGCCCAGGGCTCCAGCGGGGGACGACCCCGCACGGGGTGCAGCCCGCAAATCGCTGCTTGTCTCTGGCTTGCAGCACCAAGTGTTGCTACTTTTGCAGGAGTTTTACAGTGTTTGGGGGGGTTACCCAAACGCTTGGCTCATGTGGGGGCTGCGGAGCCCCTTTCTGTGCAGGATGGGGTTGGGGTGGAGGGTTCAAGGCCCCACTCTGGAAAGTGGCTACTAATTCTGGGTGCCTCCTGTGGGAGGTGCCGGGGTGCCCCGCACCATGGAAACGTCCAGAGCTGGAGGCCAAATCATGGACTGTAGGACCAGCCTCTGCCATGGCTCTGGGGGGCTGCCCCACGGCTTGGGACAGACGGACCGGGGCCATCATCAAATGAAAGGCGGAGCCCCATGGGGACGTCCATCTTGTGCTCCCTCCCGCACCCAGACACTCAAAATGGCTGAACAGGGCCAGAAATGCCCCATGTTTAGCATCTGTGCCAGCGGCTCAGAGCCCCCCAGGGGGACAGTCTGGGGCTGTGGGAGCCTCCCCCCATCCCATAGGGTGGGCTGTGGGGAGCGAGGGACGGGCGGGGGCGGGATGCTGGGCTGTGGCCAAACTGCCCTGGCACGGCAGAAACCGAAAGCAAGAGGGGGATCCCCCGGCAGGCCGGGAGCCGGGGAACGGGAGTGGGGCTCAGCCCCTGCGAACACCCCAATTGGGGAGAGTGTCCCAGATGGGGGGGCTCCCCGGAGACTAGCCCAGGGCAGGGTCCCAAGCCCACCGCTACCAGCGTCCCAGTGACTGAGCAAGGGTTTCCAGAGGGTTTCAAAAACAAAACCTGACCAAAATGTGATAAAAATTTGTAGAGCAGAAAAAAAAAGTGCTGGGGGGTAACCAGGGAGACCCGGGGGTGGTGGGAGGCAGGGGGGGCCGAAATGCGGTTCCATCAGGCACCAAGCCGGGTCCGGGAAAAGCAGAGACACGTCCTTAACTAGAAAACACCGGCCAGTTCTCCATTTGTTTACAGGGCACAAAGTCCAAATATTGGACTGTCCAGCTCAATACTGGACACCTGGTGCCCTCGACTGGGCTGCCCCACGGGGCAAACTGCCCCAGGTCCAGAGCCGCACCCCCGGGCGGGGACCCGAAATGGCATAAACAGCCCTGTGGTTTATGAAGCAAAACACTGGGGTTAGGTCACAGCTGTCTGCCAGGGTAGAGAGCCGGCACTCCTGGGTTCTCTCCCTGTCTCTGGGAGAGGAGTGGGGGCCAATGGCTAGAGTGGGGGAGGGCTAGGAGCTAGGATTCCTGGGGTCTCTCCTGGCTCTGGGAGGGGGGTGGTGTCTAGTGGTTAGAGCAGGGGGCTGGAGGGCAGGACTCCTGGGGTCTGTTCCCAGTCACTTCCCTCTCTGTGCCGCTCTCCCACCCCGGCAGTGGGGCGGTGCCCTGGGAGCCCCAGGGGTCGCTGTGGTACCTGCCCTGCACAAGTGCCAGGTGTCCCGGGGGAGGGGCAGAGACTGGGCACCACACGGGGTGTGGGGGTCACTGGCAGGTCTCCGGCCCGGGGGCGGCAGGGCACAGCCGGGCCCCGCGAGGTCCCTGCCCACCCAGTCAATACACAGGTGTTGGGGGGGACGGGACGGACAGGGCGTTAGTTGCTTGGGCGTTAATGGCTCTGCCCAGCTGCCGGCTTGTGCCTGGCCAGGGCAGTGGGGTGGGGAGCCAGGGCCTGGAGTGGGGGGTATGAAGGGGGGAGGTTCTGCCCTGCCCCCACCAGGGGGACACTCCCCCCCGTCCTCCAAGTGCCCTGCAGCCGGGTGGGACTCTGGGTAGGATGCGCGGGGCTCTGGGTGGAATTCCTTGGGCAGGGGGCGGGGCCTGTGGGCCGGGGGCGGGGCTCCGCCCGGGATTCCCCGCTGCGCTCATCCTGGCTGAGACTTTCGCTTTCCGCGGCCCAAGCTGCCGGGCCGGGTTCTGCCCGGCGACCGGTGACGCGAATGGGGCTGCGCGCAGCCCATTGGCCCGAGCGTCCCCCTCCCGGCCAATGGCTGCCGAGGGGCGGGGCCCACTATAAGTAGCGAGCCTAGCGGCTGCCACCCACAGACCACCTGGTCTCGGGATTCTAAGACCTGCGAAGTTCGAGTTGAGCTCAGAGAGGCCCCGATCCTGGGAGCGAGGATGGTCCCGGCGCTGCTGCTCCTGCTGCTGGGCGCTGCGGCCGTGCAGGGGAACGGTGAGTGGGGGTTGCCCAGGGACGTGGGGGGCGAAATGGGGTATCATGGGGGGCTGGGACATGGTCTTTGCCATTCCGGGCTCTGTTCTCAGCGCCGGGGTCTGGTTCTGGCCCGGGCCGGCTCCTGTCCCCGCCTGGTCCCCAGCGCCGGAGCCATGGGGCTGGGCGCTGCCGCCCCCTCTCTTCTCCCTCCTCCCGTCCCAGGCAGGGCACCGCTGAGTCTGGCAGAGCTCGGGCAAAGCTCCTCTCCTCCCCTCCCCCCCTCCCCCATAGCTCTGCCAGCCCTGCCAATGGCCACTCGAAGGGGCCGCCCGTGAGTGTGGGGTCGGCTCTGGCCGCAGCTCCCAGTGATGCCCGGTGCCCGGCCGCGACCCCTCACCGCCAGCGCTGCCCAGTTCATGTTGAGGCTTTGTGACCCGGCTCCCGTTGGCAGAGCCCAGGCCAGGGTGCCAGGGTGTGAATTCACCCCCTGCCCCGCCCAGCGCGGGCGTCACATGGCGGTGGGGTGCGGGGAACTCACTTTCCCTAGCCCCCAGCAGGCTCTTGGCCCTGGGTGTGATCCGTGTTTGGAGCCTGAGTCTGGCTTGGCCCTGCCCTGTGTATGGGGGGGGGCTACCTGCAGTAGGGTGCTGAATTGAGACAGATGTGACCCCCCCCCTCCATCTCTGGCCCTGTGCCCAGGCTGGGTGGACCAGGTGCCCCAAGGTCTGTGTGGGGCAGGTCTCAGTCTGGGCATGAGCTGGGGCTGTCCTGGCCCCAGTCCTGCCTTCCCTGCCCTGCCCGGGGCTGTTCCCTGGCCCGTGGTTCCAAGGCTGAGCAGCCCGTGTGGGGCTGCGGGAGGCTGGGCGGTTTGAAGTGGTTTCCGGCTGCGCTTTGGTGCCCTGGTGCACTCGGGTGGGGCCGAGCTGGGGCCTGGGTCTGCACAGACAGGGGTGATCGGAGCGTGTCTGGCTTGTCAGTGACCTGAATCCAGTGCCTGGGGGGGCCTGGCAGGGCCCTTGTCACCGAGCCATGTCCACACTGCCCAGCTCAGAGCTGTGGTGCTAGAGCCTGGCCTTTGGGAAAGGGCCCTTAACCGGGGAAGGGTTGGGAGGGGCAGGCTCTGCTGAGACCCCAACAAACCCCCCTCCCTCCAGGGAGGGGCGGCAGCTTCAGCAGCAGGAGTGTGTCCCCCACCGGTAACATGCTGCCTCTCCCCCAACACTCATCACTGTCACAACTTTTGTCATGGGGGACGGAGGGGGGATTTTTTCTCAGCCGAGTGACACAAGGTTTAAGGACAGAAATGCAGGCTGTAAAGGGGCCTGGGGAGGGGCAATGGGGCTCGTGTCCATTTTGGCTGCTTCCTAATGGACAGTGAAGGCCCCAAAATGGTTTTTTCTCCCTCTTGTTTTATTCTCTCTCTGGCCTGCCCTGTGTGGCTGGGGGTCTCCTTAGAGCACTGGGGAGGGATTCTCAGCCCTCCACTAACACCCCAGAGGGGGTTGAATCTTCCCCCACGGCAGCTTTTCTCCTGCTGCCCGATGGGCTGCGTAGGGCTTTTGAAGCACTTCAGACTGGGGCGGGTAACTCGGTGAACATAAAAGCACTCGTACAGGGTCAGACCAAAGGTCCAGCCAGCCTAGTGTCATGTCTGCTGACAGTGGCCAGCACCAGGTACCCCAGAGGGGTTGGACTGAAGACAATGATCAAGCGATTTGTCTCGTGTCATCCATCTCCACCCTCTGACAAACAGAGGCCAGGGACACCGTTCCTTACCCAGCCTGCCTAATAGCCATTGATGGCCCCAACCTCCATGAATTTATCTAGCTCTCTTTTAAATCCTGTAATAGTCCTAGCCTTCACAGCTTCCTCTGGCAAGGAGTTCCACAGGTTAACTGTGCGCTGAGTGAAGAAAAACTTCCTTTTATTTGTTTTCAACCTGCTGCCTATTAATTTCCTTGGGTGGCCCCTAGTTCTTACATTGTGGGAATGAGTAAATCACTTTTCCTTATTCACTTTTGTGCATGTGCTTGTGGGCCCCCTGAGTCTGGTATAATAGGGGCTTACTTGGGGGTGAAAAATCCTGTTTAATTGTTGAAACATGTTTAACTGGTTAACCAATTAAGGAGGGGGTGCTCCAGCAGCGCTGGAGTGGCTCCCCCTGCCTGCAACACCCCAGGGCCCGCTGTGGACAGGGACTACTGGGGGCTCGTGTTCAGGGTGGGGATCATGGGTGAACCTTTCACGTCCCTGCCTTGTGTCAGCATAAGTGTGTCCACGTGGGGCTTTGCACCGGTGTAACTGAACCAGTGACGTGTCATCGCACTGGTGCGGCTCTCCCTGTGGGCACGGCCTAGCCAGCTCCCGATAAACCAGAGCACCCCAGTGACACAGGGACAGGTGTGTCCACATGGGCCTTTAGCAGCCCGTTGTACCTGACACTGTGACTTAGGGTCTGTCGGTGCAGCATGGCTGTTAGCGAGGCGGTTGTTGACACAGCGCTGTTACTGTCGGTGTGTGTGTGCTGTGTGTCAGCCCTTGCGCTGACAATCATCTACCCCTCTGCCCCCAGACACTGGGTTTTGCTTGGTGGGGAGAGCTTCCTGCCCAGACACACACTACCCTCCCCCCACCCTTGCCAGCATACTTTTTTAGCAGGCTGGCCAGCAGCCCAGCTCAGTTCTGGGTCCAGAGCCTACCCCTGCTGTGGCTCTGCATTTAAAGGCTGCCTGGCTCAGTTCTGGCTTGTGCTGGGTACGGGAGCTTAGACCCACCTTCATCAGGGACTGCTGCTGTCCCGTGCTGCTGCCTCTTTATCAGAGCCAGCAGAGTGGGGCAACAGGCAGCTGGTCCAGAAAGGAAGCTGGCTTTTAAACTGGCTCCCCTCATGGACCAGCTCCCGCTTGGCACCCTGTGCTGCTGCCTCTGATACACAAGTTGCCAGCACCACCCCCTGGGGTCTATAGATGGTCGACTAACCAGTAAGCATTCATGAGGTTTCTTGACTATTAATGTAACCAATATTTAGCATCCTTTGTACGTGTGTACGAACAAGGCCATGGTGTTAATGACAAAGTGTAGCCAATTGGAATAAACTTGGTAGGACCAGTCTACACACAGTGTCTGTACTGCTCAGCCCTCCTGGGTAAGCCAGCACAGCCGCTCTGTGTGCGCACACTCACGCTGGCACAGATTAGCCCCCACAGTCACCACAATGAGCTGGTGCAAAGCACGGCTGGGCTGGTGCAACAGCCCTCACACGAGGGTTGTGTGGATTAAATTTTGTTGGTAAAAAGAAATAAACAGCCATACCCCTGAGTGAAGTAGTGGTTTGAGGGTGGCATGGGATACAGCTCGAAGGGCTGGTGGCCCTTGGAACAAGTGGGCAATGGAGGCTGGGACCTGAGGCCCATCTGTGCTTGAGTGGCCCCTCAGGAGAGATTCCAATGCTGCCCAGCAGAGTGTCCACCACTAGGTCTTGTGTTTGCGCTGGTGGTGCACAGCTACACAGGCCTCAGTGCACATACAGAATTTATTCCACATGTGGATGGAAAAAAATCCACACCTGGCTGGGCAAGATGAGGGAACAGTGGCTTGGGGCAGGGTTAACTCTGTAAATGCTTCTGGGAGGGAGCTTGTGCAGAGAGCAGCAGCAGGAGGTGGGGAAGCCAGACGATGGAGAGGTAGAGGCAGCTGGGACTGAGCAGGGATCCAGGGGGCTGGCGAAGTTTCAGTCTGTAGCAAGGCAAAGTGCAGAGCCGAGGGAGGAGAGAAGGATCCGTAGCGGAGGAGTCAGCCTGACTCTGCGCTTCCTGCCAGAGACGCCCCGCAGTGTGGGGCAGAACTGGAGGGGGGCAGATGTTTGGGGTGGGGCTGGTGGGGCTGACGCTGCATTGGGGCAGTGCGGCAAGAGAACTAAAGGGGAGGTAGACAATCCCAGCAGCCCCTGGCCAGAGGATCCCCTGGTACCTCTCGCACCGAGGGCATCTCTCCTGGGCAGGGAACTGCAGTCATTAGGAAGAGGCAGGTGTTGGTGGGGGATTTGATCACTAGACACACAGACAGCTGGGGGTGCAATGACCGGGAGAGCCGTACGGTGACTGGCCTGCCTGGTGTGAAGCTTGTGGATCTCTCCAGACATCTAGACAGACCTGTGTGCAGTGCTGGGGAAGAGCTGGTGGTCATGGTACCTGTAGGTACCAGTGATATAGGGAAGGGCTGGAGGGAGGTGCTGGAGGCCACATTTGGGCTGCTAGGAAAGAGACTGAAATCCAGGACTGAAATGGTCTCAGTTCCATGCACAGGGCCGGGTCGGCAGGCAGAGCTGCAGGGTCTCAATGCAGGGATGAGACGATGGTGTGGGGAGAAGGGGTTTGGATCGATTCTGCTGATATTAATACAATGCAACATTCACCTGGTTTCCACCCATATGGCAGCACTTTAATGGGCAATGACAGGCCAGGAATTTAACTGCTAAAATGCACAGCAACAGAAGATTATTCTGTTGACTTTTTTTTGTTTTGGTGCCCACCCTGGGCCACATGTTGGGTCCTGTGTAAACCCAACACACTGCAGGTAGCAAAGAAATGGGCTGCCTGCATCCCATGGCTGTGTTGAGTAGCCCTGCCTTAGTCTGAGAGAAGTGCCCCTCTCATCTGAAGAGGTGGACTGTGCCCACAAAAGCTCATGATCCCAGCTCCATGTGGTGTTAGTCTGTGAAGTGCTACCAGACCGCTAGTTGTTTTTTAAGTTTATTCCATACCAACTAACTCAGCTCCCCCTTGCAAATCTACCCCAGTGAGTCATCACCTGCTCATGCCCAGTCTGTGTGCACTTGGCTGTCAGTCTGTGGCTCTGCCTTCTGGGGGGGTGTCTCAGTGCTGCCACACTCCCCCTTCAGAGAGGGGGCCCCAAACGCAGGCCCCTGCTTCTCCCAAGGCCTCCATGCGTGGGGTCTTTCAGTGAGCCCATTGACAGCTCCCATTGTCCTTGGATCCGGCTTCCATCCCCATTCCAACCAGGAGATGTCTACACTGCAGGCTTCTTGTGCAAGAGTGCATCCATGCTGCCATGTGCTTTTGTGCAAGACCGTCCATGGCAGTGTGGACACTCTTGTGCAAGAAAACTGATGGCCATTTTACCTATTGGGGGTTTCTTGCTTAAAAACCCTGTTCCCATCCACACTACCCTTTTTGCACAAGAGCTCTTGTGCAAAAAGGCTTATTCCTGGTGGGGAGAGGAATAACTCTTGTGCAAGAAGCCCCTTCTTATGACAATTTACTGTAAGCTTTCTTGCACAAGAATGGGCTTGTAGTGTGGACGCTCTGCAAATGTTTGCGCAAGAAGCCTGCAGTGTAGACATAACCCCATTGTAGCTGCTGGGAGGTGCTGGCCTTCCACCCCTCTTTCATTCACTCCTCGTTCACCCTACAGGGCCATCTGTTCAGTAACAGGGAGATCTACAAAGACATGGCTATAATATTGTACTGCATCTTAATACAAAGTTTCTGTAGGAAAGGACTTAATGGAAAGTTCTGTGCCAATGAAGAACAGTGATAGAGATGCAGCCTTATTAGTTCTCTTTTGTTTCAGCTAGACCAGACTATGTAGCACTTTAAAGACTAACAAGATGGTTTATTAGGTGATGAGCTTTCGTGGGCCAGACCCACTTCCTCAGATCAAAACCATCAAAAAAGATGGTTTAAAGTGCTACATAGCTATGCAAATGAAGGTTCCCTACCGAAGGAGGTATACCAGGCTGTGTCAATACCAGGCTGTGGGAAGATGATCCACAGCCCTATGGAAATGATTCCTGCAGAGATCTGATCCGCCCAGCGATGGGTCTGCACCCGGCCTGGGAGTCTGACGTCAGCACCTGGCAGACTGGTTGAAGCTAAAGAATAAAATGGTCAGACACACAGATGAGCATCATTTGCTGGAGCAGAGTCAAGGTGGCTTCTGTAAAGGAGAATCCTGCCTCCCCAGTCTGCTAAAGTTCTTTGAGGGGGTCAATCAGCCTGTGGACAAGGGGGACCCAGTGGAAATATTTTGTTTTCAACTTGGACTTTGACACAGCCTCTGGCAGGGTCCCTCACCAAAGGCTCTTAAACAGAGTGAGCAGCCATGGGACAAGAGGGGAAGGGCCTTTCGTGGACTGAACTGGTTACAAGACAGAAAGCAAAGAATAGGAATCAATGGTCCGTTTTCCGAGTGGAGAGGGTTAACTAGTGGGATCCCCCAAGGGTCTGTCCTGGGACCAGTCCTATTTAACTTGTTTATAAATGATCTGGAGAAAGGGGAAACCAGTGAGGTGGAAAAATGGACAGATGAAACCAAACTGCTCAAGAGAGTTCAGACCAAACAGACTGCGAGGAGCTTCAGAAAGATCTCACCAAAACTAAGTGATTGGGCAACAAAATAGCAAATGAAATGTAAAGTACAGCTGCTCCCCGAGTTACAATCACCTCCACTTACGACCATCCGCACTTATGACCACTTTGGTCATAAATGCAGATCCGAGTTACAAACAGCGCGGTTGCCATGTAACTCTATGGGATCCGAGTTATGAACACTTCAATTTACGGAGCAAGTGTTGGTCTGTAACTTGTTTGTAACTCGGGGAGTGGCTGTAATGCCCATTGGAAAGAATAACCCCAACTAGATTTCCAATGGGATGGGGTCTGAATTAGCTACAGCTACTCCAGGGAGAGATCTTGGAGTCACTGTGGATAGTTCTCTGAACACCCACTCAGCGGCTGGCAAAAAAGCAAACAAAGTTGGGAATCATTTAAAAAGGGATAGAGATTAAGACAGAGAATATCTTGTCTCTACATAAAACCATGGGATGCCTACATCTTAAATCCTGTGTACAGATGTGGTCGCCCCTCTCCAAAAAGCTCACTTGGCATTGGAAGAGGTTCAGAAAAGGGCAGCAAAAATGCTGAGGGGTTTGGAAAGGGTCCCATCTGAAGAGAGATTAAATGACTGCAATTTTTCAGCATAGAAAAGCGCAGACTAAGGGAGGATAGGATCAAGGTCTATAAAATCATGAGTGGTGTGGAAAAAATAAATAAGGAAGAGTTATTTACTTCTTCCTATAATAGAGGAACTGGAGTCACCCAATTAAATTAACAGGCAGCAGGATTAAAACAAACCAAAGGAAGCTTTTTCTTCACAGCACACAGTCAACCTGTGGAACTCCTCGGCAGAGGATGTGGTGAAGACCAGGACTTTAACAGGGTTCAGAAAAGAACTAGATAGGTCCATGGAGGTTGGGTCCATCGATGGCCAGTAGCCAGGCTGGACAGGGCTGGGGTCCCTGGCCTTTGTGTGTCATTGGCTGGGAATGGGTGTTGAGGGATCAATGGATGGTTCCCTGTTCTGGTCACTCCCTCTGGGGCACCTGGTGCTGGCCACTGTGGGCAGACAGGACATGGGGCTGGACGGGCCTTTGCTCTGGCACAGCCTGACCACTTGGATGTGGTTGGAGCCGCACCCAGGAGGTGGGTCCAGGCCCTGCTGCCCCAGTGACTGTAAATAGAGCAGCAGCTCCAGCCCCTCGGATCGGGCCCCTGGGCTCTGCAGGAAGCGGGGGGAGATGGACAGTGGCTGGGGCTGGCCAGGGGGATTCAAGGTCCTGGGCTGAGGGGGGGGAGAAAGGGGGGCGCTCGGTGCCCCCTTAGCTCTGCCCGGTCCCCCCAGCTCGGTGGCTGGGCAGGGCTGTTCTGCATGCTGGGTGCCGTGCACAGGGTCTCTGGGCTCTCACTGGGGACGGGGAAACAAGGCCCTGACCCTGCAGGCCCTGTGTGTCTGGTTCCTTGGGGTGGGTGGGGTGTCACACGGTGACTTTGCTGGGTCTGAGCCTCCGACACTCTGAGGGACTGATGAGCCCAGACACACCTGGGCCCTGGGTCCCCAGCTGTGTGTCCTACATCTTCTGCCCCAAGCCCCCACCCCCGTTTGCTTGCCCTGGGGGCTCCTGCAGGCCCCATGTGCTGAGCCCTCTGGCCCTCCCCCCCCCCCCCCCCCATTGATCCCTCCCAGTTCTGTCCCCCTCCCCTGCATGGGCAGTCCTGCCCCCTTCCTGGCTTCTTGCCCCTCAGGCGCCTGCTGCTGCACCTGCCCAGGGATTGGCCAGCCCCACCCCATGCTCTGCCTCTCTCCCTTCTGCCCATCCCCCACCCCATGCCCAGCCCCGCCCCCTTCTGCTCCTCACACCCACCCCCTCCCTGCAGCTCTGCCCCCTTTCCTGCTCCTGTGGTGGGATCCTGCCTGCCCCAGGCCGGTGGGGGGGGGGGGGGGAGGGAGTGTGTATGGGGGGTTGTGGTGCAGGCGTCTCTGACCCCCCCGTCTCCCCACAGGCCAGCACTCCCTGCGCTATTTCTACACGGGGGTGTCGGAGCCCGGCCCGGGGCTGCCCCAGTTCATCACGGTGGGGTACGTGGACGACCAGCCGATCGAGCACTACGACAGCGAGCGGGGCAGGGCGGAGCTGCGTGCAGGCTGGATGGCGGGCAAGGTCGACCCGCAGTACTCGGAGCGCACCACCGGGATCTACCAGGGCTCGCAGCCCTGGTTCCAAGTGAGCCTGGCCAACCTGCGCGGGCGCTACAACCAGAGCGCGGGTGAGTGCGGGGCCGCTCCGTGTGGGGGGTGAACAGGGACCCTCGGGGGCAGAGACTATGAATGGGACTTGGGCTGCACACACGGGGCGGGTGCAGGGCTGTTGTGGGTGTGTTGAGGGGAACACTGGGCCTGACCAAGGGGGCAGGACCCTTGTAGAGGGGCTGGGAGGGGGGGGGGCACTGTGCCTGGCAGGAGGGTTGGAGGACACAGGGCAGGGGGCCACTGGCTCACAGGTGTGGGGGGGGGGGGGAATGAATTGTTTGACATGCCCCCAGCTGCCTCTCCCACCCCCAGGGACCCCCAGCCTGGGTGGGTCACTTCCCAGCTGAGCCCCCCTCCATCCTACTACTCCCCCAGACCAGAGCCCCACCCCCAGGATCCTGCACAGAGGGGCCATGTCTGCCACTGGGACACTTCAGACCCTGTGCTGGGGGGGCTCTGAGCCTCAGGGCTCCACTCACAGACCCCAAGTGATGGGGGACCCCTATATCACCACCCCCTGCAGTGGGCAGTGTGTAGGGGGCTGAGCACCACTGACCCACACTGCAAACCCTGTGTGGGATGGGCCCTTCCAACCAGGGTGTGGGGCGGCCCCCAAAGCCAGCTCCTGATCCCCCATTGCCCAGCCCCCTCAGTCAGGCCCCTCCGCCCCCCTCCCGAAGCCTGCATGGGGCTGGACTAGCTCTAGGCCAGTGGGACCAGTGCCTGAGGTCCCACCAGAGCCCGGGTGTGAGGAGGGGCTTGGCCCAGACAGCACATCAGCCCCCTGGGTGCACTGGGAAATGGGGGGGCCCTGCTGAGCACCCCCTAGTCGCCATGGGGCAGATCCCTGCTCCTGGCCTGGCTGGCCAGTTACCGCAAGCACCTGTGAATGGGGGGGGGGGGCGCGTTGGGGGTCAGATTTCCAGGAGTCTCTTCCACGGGGGGGGGGGGGGGGGGGCAGGATCATGTTGCTGGGAGGAGCAGCTGGGACTCCTCTCCCTCGCACCCCCCCCCATAGGGATGTAAAACCCCATGTAATTGGCAATGGGTTAAATGTGGCATTAATACCTTGGGGAACTGATTAAAATGGGGGGGGGGGAGCTACTTTCACCTCCCTAACGCTGCTCCCCAGGGGCTGGACACAGGCTCACAACTGAGGCTCACAACCCCCGTGTGGTGGGGAGGGGGGTCACGCTGTCTCGCACAGCCTGGGGCCCAGCGTGTCTCCTTTCCAGTCAGTGTCTGTCAGCGCCAGGCCCCTGCTCCTTGCATGGAGCCAGCATCTGCCCTGGGCCAGGGCTGGGACACGTAGGGACTCCCGGCAGTGTAGCCCCAGTGTGGGGTCCAGGGAGGGGCAGGCCCATAGAGGGGTCTTGAGCCATTCTCCTGTGCGGTGCCCAAGGGGGCTGGAGCCCCTGGCCAGGTCCCGGTTGTGCCCCCCCGCCCCCCCAGAGCGTGGGACCCATAAGTGCTCAGGGCCTGGCACTGTCCCAGCAGGGCGCTGAGGGGCTGCCTGGCTCAGAGGCAGGGAGTCATGAGCTGGTCCCAGGGCTTCCCTGCCCCACACACTGGACGGTGGGTTCAAGCCTCATCCAGAGTGTCCCCGGCCCCTCCTAATAGCCAGGAGAGCCGGTTCCCTGCCTGTCCCCAGCCCCTGCCCCTGCCCCTGCCCCTGCCCCTGCCCCTGCCCCTGCCCCTGCCCAACTTAGCCCTGTGGCAGACACAGCAGCCGGGCCACAGCCACAGCCCTGCACGGACATCAGGACCACAGGCCCCTGGCCAACCGAATGGCCCAGAACAGGCCAGAGGATCGTCCGTTCGATGGGCCCCACCTCTTTGCCAGCGAGACTGAGGGTCTGACGCTGAGACCCTCGCACGGCCCTTGGGGCTCTCGGCAGGGACGTCCCCAACCAACACTGGCTACAGCCCTTGCCCTGCAGCCAGAGCCCTGGAGACAGGCGCACGGGCCCTGTGGCTGCAGGCCGAGACACAGGCCGCAGCGACACCTGACTTGGGCCAACCAGCCGCCTGCCTCCATCGCCGTTCAGAAGGTTTCGTTGGGGGTCCTCTAAGCTGCACCCAGCAGCCTGCAACTTACCCAGTGCCACTGGCCTTTCTACCCTCAGTGGGTGGGTGTAACATCCACGCCATGGGCCCCAGAGAGACTCACGCTAGAGGACTCCAACCCCTTTTTGTCCATTCCTCCCATAGCGCACCCCCCTCCTTTGGCCTTGGCAGGGCCCTAGGCTCCTCAGCTGGGTGCCCGCTCCCACAAAGGGAGGGACAGCAGATGCCGACCCCGCCTGGCCCCACCTCACGGTCAGGGCCCGTCCAGCAAGCTCCCGGGCCCCCAGCAAGAGTGTCGAGGGTGGACTGGAGGCCAGCCTGCCAGCTCCGCCTTTCCCCTTCAGGCCTGGCAGACATGGAACAGGCCGTCCCTGGGCATCCATCACCTCGGCCTGCTGGGCCCTGGGAACAGTGAGGAGGGGAGTGGGGGGGAGGGGGGTTAGGGCATCCCCTTCCTTTTGACACTCTGGACCTTACCCACAAATCACACTGGGCCAATCCTTTAGACTCTAACATCTAAAGGTTTATTGCTACCAGAAAGAAAAGCCTGAGAGTGAGGTTGTTAAAGTATCAGACGTTACATGCACCGAATCTCCCAGTTCTCGGTGCAGGCTCTAGCAGAGATGTTACAGCTGCTGGCTTAAAAGTCCTTGGTGCACATCCTATGCCAGGATGGGTCCACAGGTCTTCCCAGTTCATGATTCCCTGCGAGGCTGCATCTGGGGTCAGGAGCAGATCTGAAGACCAAAATGGAGGATGTCACATGGTCCCTATCTACCTCCTTCCTGGTCTCCTCTTGGCTGCAGCAGGTCACCTGGCCAGGGCCTGTCCCTGTGTCCCCTGCTGGCAGCCCCTAGGTGCCAGTCCCCATTCTTGAAGGGTGTCCTTGCCCTATCGAGGGCTGTTGTGCCAGGAGACTTGCTCATTAGCGTGTCCATAGACCGAGCTCTGCCCATCACTCAACCACATGCCAAGACGCACTCGGTACCCACACAGAGTCCGTGCTTATCACGTCACATGCAGACACTATACAGTCACATGAATAGCACAGCTGGAATCGGTAGAAAGTAAGCGTCTATTTGACACCTCACATGGCCCCCTTGTACCACCTTTGGGGCCAGCCCCTCCCCCCCAGGGGTGCAGCGGTGATCTGGCTGCTCCCCTAAAACTCAGTCACATGCCAGCGTGGTTCTGAGTTAGTTACCAAACCCCAGTTCGGCTCCGTCGATTGCCCTGGCTGGACAGTTGTTCAGACGAGGGCTGGGTGGATTCGGGTTAGCGGGGGGGTTGGCGCTCGCCCGTTGCGTCCCCGTCCCCTCCCGTTAGCGGGGCATGACAGGCTCTCGGCTCCCAGCCCCGCCCTGCCCTCTCAAAGCCCCGCGGGGACCCGCGCCCGTCATGCTGGAAGCGTCTGGGTGAGACCCACCCCCGGCGCATCGCGAACCCCCGACCCGGCGCCAGAGGGACTCGCGGCTGTTGGGATTTTGTGGTTCCCAGAGACTCAGGGGCTGGGCAGAACCAAGGGTCTTCGATACTTCACTTCAATTCAACTCCACAAGACTCATTCAGTGCGCACAAGGCGAGAGCCCCTGGGACTCAAACCAGCCGGAACCCCTGGAGCGAGGAGCCCTCCCCTTGCTGATTTCTAGCCCATGGCAGTGACTGTTCCAGAGCGCACACTTCTACACCAATCCCATCCAGCCGTTCCACATCTGGCTTTGTTTGGCACTTGCTTGTACTTCTCCGCTCCACATGTTGAGTTCCCCCCCCCCCACCCCACCCCGGCCTTTTCTAGGCTGTTCCTAGGGTGGAGCCACAGCGCTTCTTTATGTCTACCTACTTTCCAAACTGCATTGTGTTTAAATGAACACGTGCAAACCCGTCAGCTCCCCCATTTGGTTTTGGGGCGAAGAACAATTCTTAGACCCCACTAACACCACTTCCTTGTATTTTTTAGGAGCTATAATTGACCTGATCAACACTTAATTAACTGCAGTTTTGGTAACAGAATTAAACAAGACATTCAACCTCTAATACATGATATCTGCACTAAAAGTAATAAGTCCCCATCTCCATTGCGAAAACACAACTGAAATCCATCCCCAGGGAATCTCTGTTCTCTCAATAGCAAACTCTTCCATCCACTGAGTCACTGCAATTGCCTTACCACTTCTTTCAGAATATCTTCCACAATAGGGAGAAGGAGATGTTGAAGCCAGGCTTACCTTCCAAAGCTAAATACCCAAATCCACACCGGCTAGTGGAGTCTTTCTTCACTGTTATATCAGCCATTCAATTAAACATTACATGCACCATTGAGTCAGGTCCCAACATTTGAGATCGGGCTTGTCCTGACTCCATGTTTCTTGTATGCAAAACCCATCCTCCCAGGATGGAACATTGGGCCCATGGGGAAGCTATATAGTGATCTCCAGCCATTATCACATACTCAGCTACACAGGTGTCTGTGACATGAGAATGGGAGTGGGTGGAAGGGCTGAGCCTCCAATCCAGGAGACCAACCCACAGGAATTTACACCTCTCCAAAGATGGAATGATCATTCTAAAATGCCCATTATCAATAGAGACCACTCCCCTGCCATCATCCAAGGTGCAGACATTCAGTCTTTGAGAACTGCGGCTCTCACCCAACAGGGCACCTGTGACACGAGCAAGTCTCCTACCAGGGCTGCAACTTTCATGTTGGCACCATGCCAGTTTGATAACACCATTCCAGACCAATGCTTGCTCAGACATTTTAGTAGTTTTTAATAGATGGCTGAGTACAACAGTGAGGACCTAACCAACCATGTTGCTGAGTTAAGGTGATATGATGAGACATTAGCCCCATTTTCACCACAATAAACTGTCATCCCTGCAACTAACAGATTTTCAACCCAGTCCCTATTATGAGATTTGATAGCTTGGGTAATGGCATTTACAACTGATCCAGTGGCTCCTCCCCTGGTGACTACATCAATAAAACACTGGGAATATCAAACGAAAACTCTTAACAACACTGAGAGTGGCCCTCCAGGAGTCCATAGGGCAAACAGAGATTACTGTGCCCTATGCTGAGTGTCACCCTTGTATACTTGTACTCGTGACAGGTGCACCCAAACTGGAATTCCAGTGACCCGGGCCGCTGACGGAGTTACCAGGAGAACCATGTGAGGTCCAGTCTAGGCTGGTTCAAAGGTCCGTTTTCTATAGGCTTTCACCAGCACCTGCTCACCGGGCTGCACCTCACATGTGTCCTCGTCGCTGGCCTTTGGGTCTGGTTCAGTTCGGGGGTCCTGTGAGACACACTGAGATAACAATTTGCAATATTCAGCAAGCTGGTCACCCATGACATACAACTCCCCTGCTCCAATGCACAGATTTCCTGGCGTCCTCATCGCCCGCCCTGTCAGCATTTCAAAAGGAGATAAGGAATGTGGATTAGTAGGACTGGATCTCATAGACATGAGAACCACTGGTAAATTGGTGACCCAGCCTTTCCCTGTAGCAGAAAACATCTGTTCGGTTAGTTTGTTTTTAATGGTTCGGTTAGCTCTTTCTACTAATCCCAAACTCTGGGGATGGTAGGGACAGTGGAATTTCTGTTTGATCCCCAGTGCCATGCATACTGTTTTCATCCCCTTCCCTGTAAAGTGGGTACCTTGGTCGCTATCAGTGAAGCCTGGAAATCCCCATCAGGGAATTATTTCGGTCATCAATATTTTAGCTACATCAGACGCAGTGGCCTTGGCCACTGGGAAAGCTTCTACCCACTTAGTAAAGTGATCCACGATCACCAGAACATATTCGTTCCCTCTGCTCCTTGGCAGGGGTCCAATGAAATCTACTTGTAACTGTGGGAAGGGCTGTGTTGGTCTTGGCTGATGTCGCATTCTCATTTTCACTGTGGGAGCAGAATTACATTGAGCACATGTTACACACCTCCTCACATAATCACGCACATTTGCATTAAGCTTAGGATGCCACCAGGTGTCCGACATCCGGTGGATCACCCTCCGTGCCTCATGTCCCAACATGAGATATATTTGTATCATAGTTCCCATCAGCACATATTGTAACACTAATGTGTTTCCTGGGCCTCTCCAAGTGTTATCATCACACCGTTTGCCCCTTTATCCATCCATCACCACTTCTCTGCCCTTGGTGCAGCGTGTTGGATGTCCTGTCATTCAAAAAAGTTTGGGGTTTTTATGAGAGGCTGTGTTGCAGCGATCAATTGCATCTCTTTACCGTCCACTGCTGCTCGTTTAGCTAGTTCGTCTGCCCTTCGGTTCCCCTTACTAGGAGGGTCTGTCCCTTTTGTGGGGGCCTCACTTTTATCACTGCTAGTTCTGTAGGTTTCTGCATGGCTGCATGAAGTTTCTCCACTATCCCCCATTTTGTATTGGGGATCCTGTACTTGTCAGGAATCCCCGATTTACCCACAAGTTAACATAATCATGTACAACCCCAAACGCATATCTAGAATCAGTAGATATGTTCACAGCATGACCTTCCGCAGCTTCACATGCTGCAACGAACGCCTGCAGTTCTGCTACTTGTGCAGATGCCCCAGGCAAACAGCCATGTGCCACCAGCTGTCCATCTTGAGTACAAACGGCCCATCCTGTGTGTCGCTTGCCATCCACATAGAAGGAAGAACCATCCACATATAGGCAAGGGGCACCAGGTATTTCAGTTTCTTTTACCAATGGAACATCCGTGGGCTCTTCCTCAAGGCAACAATGATGTGGGTGTCCCTCATCTGGGGTAGGCATGAGGGTGGCAGGGTTTAACGATGACGCTCGTTGCAGATGTACCGAAGGCATTAGCAAGCTCATTTCCCATCGAGTCCAGCTTGCCACATGGACTGCTGAGGATTTCTTCCCTGATAAAATAGCAAGGCCAGTGTGAGGTACAATATTTACATCCTGTGCACCAATAAGTGGTGTGGCCTGATTTAGGGCCATAGAAGCTCCTTCCACTGCCTGAAGGCATGGTGGCATTGCTGGATAGACAGCATCTCGTTTAGAAGAGCAGTGTGCTACCGGGCGCTGTTTGTCCCCATGTGTTTGCGTTAACACTGCTGCCATATGTCCCTCACTGACATGCGTGTACAATGTAAAAGGCATTAATGGATGAGGAAGTCCCAACCCTGGGGCAGTGCTTAGCCTGTTTCAATGTGGGAAATGCCTTTTCACAGTCAAGTGTCCATTCAATTGCCTCATGTGGTCCACCAGCACCCTTCAGGAGATTATTGAGAGGCTGGACAGTCCTTGAATAATTGGGGATTTGAGTTGGGCAGAAATTGAATAGCCCCAACACTTTCCTAACTCCCCTGACCGCAGTTGGTCGTGGACAGGCATTAATAGCCTCAGTGCGGTCAACAGTTAAACGCTTGTACCCTTTGGATATTAGGTACCCCAGATATACTTCCCCCTTTGCAATCTGAGCCTTTCTAGCGTTACATTTTACCGCACTGTCTGCCAAGTGCTGCAGGGTCACTTCTAAGTCTTCCATGTGCGTTTGGCGATCTGGTGAGGAGATAAGATCCTCAACATACCGTACAACACAGGAAGCCGTGTCTGGCAGCTTTGCCAGCACATCAGCTAACGCTCTAGGAAACAAAGTAGGTGAGTTATGAAAACCCTGGCTTAGGCGAGTAAAAGTCTATTGCTTCCCTTTAATGCAAACCCAAATTGACGGGCAGGGTGCACAGGACATTTTGCTTTTCCCATGGTGAAAATATCCAAAGCATGCAGGCCTCCCACGACCACCCACTCCTGCCCCTTTCCCCAGAAGGGGAGGTTTGGGGTATTAAGCTGCAAAGACGGCAAGTCTTTTAACATGAGCCGCAAGTCATGGACTCATAGGAGTGTGCTCCAGGCGACTCACAGTAGCAGGGTCCCCTTCCCTTGATTAGGATCAGGGACAGTGTGCACTCACTGGAGCCATAAAACCAGACTGATATCCCCCCATCCCACATGGAGGGTCCAAAGGTTCTGAGGGACAAGATCTCTCTTCCTGCCAGGCTGTTTCTTTACAGTTTTTTGCTTCTGTTTGCAGTTTTTCTACCTCTGCTTCTAACTCCCCTACCCTTCCTTTTAGCATCTCTTGCTTTCTAACCCGCTGTTCATAATCAGCAATTAAACACATGCCAGCCAATTTGTCCTTCTCTTTACTGTCTTTTAACCCCATACACCAATGGGCAACAGAATATGGATGTTGAGTTGGGTAGTCAGCATGTGTTGGATTCCTTGTTTCAGTGCCTGGTCAGACTGAGACAGGGCAGATCTTATACCAGCAACCTCACATCTGCACTGAGGACATCGTCTTGCTCTGAGAAATATTGTGGTTTATGCACAAAATCAGTGTTGCCCACCTGTAATGGGGGTTGGTCGTCCTTCTTTCTTTGTCATACAGCCAGGATATCGCAACAAGAAAACTAAGAAACTTACAGCTACAATAGTGATAAAGCACTAATTAAACACTCTTCATATTGGGGATCACTAAATCCCTTCATCTTTCCCCTTTTTTTAACCTAAATATCCTCCAGTCTCAATCTTTCAATACAATTCTGTTTACAAACTAATAACAATTTGCAATGAGGAGATCTGGGCCAGCCGACACACTAACTAGAGGGACTTAGGCTATACCTGCCCCTGCACTAACTGTTGGTCCTTATGGCCTCTTTGATTTCCCACTTCAACAACACTGAGTCAGAGGAACTCACAGCTTAACCCGCCCCCACACTCAGTCCAGTGTCTTCAGACTGCAACCGAAATGTTACAGAACTGCCCCAAACCCCTTCAATTGCCCAACACCCAGCTTCACTTACTACAGAAGGCGTGAGAGTCGCCAGCCAGGGCAGGGACACGCAACCAAATGAAAAATGAACAAATCACCCTCTAGCTTGAGTGTAGCTCTTGATCCTGAAGGAGATTTCTCACCCTGCTCGCTCGCCAAGGAACCGCTGGGATTTTGTGGTTCCCAGAGACTCAGGGGCTGGGCAGAATCAAGGGTCTTTGATACTTCACTTCAATTCAACTCCACAAGACTCATTCAGTGCGCACAAGGGGAGAGCCCCTGGGACTCAAACCAGCCGGAGCCCCTGGAGCGAGGAGCCCTCCCCTTGCTGATTTCTAGCCCATGGCAGTGACGCTTCCAGAGCGCACACTTCTACACCAATCCCATCCAGCCGTTCCACATCTGGCTTTGTTTGGCACTTGCTTGTACTTCTCCGCTCCACATGTTGAGTTCACCCCCCCCCACCCCCCGGCCTTTTCTAGGCTGTTGGTAGGGTGGGGCCACAGCGCTTCTTCATGCAGATCTACTTCCCAAACTGCATTGTGTTTAAATGAACACGTGCAAACCCTTCACGGCTGAGCTTACTCCTGGTGGAGTCGGCGCCTCGCCCGGCACAGGGCCCCTGGCCCACCCCCTTCGATGCCGGCAGCACCGGGCTCGGCAGAGGCCTCGTCGACTTGGAGGCGCCGGTCGCAATCCCTGGCGCCCCGCAAGATGAGGGCAGAGAGGGGCAGATCCCCATCTCGTGGTGCCCCCCCACCCGTGCCACCAGCGAGGGACACGGCTCCTAGGCCGGTCGAGCGCCCCCAAGCGCCGTGGCCTGCGGAGGAGCCAGCACCGGTGGGGAGGCCTCCGCCTCAGCCATGTTGGACGCGGCGCAGGAGCTAATGGAGATGAGTGGAGGAGCCCTCGGTGCCTCGAGCACCAGGACCGATCTCGAGCTCGCGCCCCCACCCTGGCACCGGAGCAGGGCAGCCCAGCCCTGCCCGCCCCATCAGTACCCGGCCAGTGGGTGGTGACCCGGCATCGTGGTGTCCCTCGGTGCCCGTGACCCCTCTCTGAGGTCATGGGGAGTTCGACGCCCGGCGCACCGGTCCTGGCGACCCAGCCCACGGCACCGGGACACCTGAGCCCAGCCCCCCCACAGCGCCAGGGCAAACCGGCATCCGTGGCCCGGCCTGCGAAGGAGCCTCCGTGGCCAGAGTCCCACGATTCGTCCCTCGCAGACATGGAGTTAGTGCAGGCCAGGGCACCGGCGTCTCGCTCCGGGTCTCCGCACTGCTCTGTCCCGGCACCGCGACCGCCAGCATGGCATCTCGGGCTGGACACGTCCTGCCCCCCCCCATGCCAACCGCCGGAGCAGTGGCCCTTTTGGAGCCCGTGAGCGTATCGCCAGGCCTGGGGGGCTGCCCCCCATCACGTCCTCCCCCAACAAGGCGCTCAGGCTGTCCTCCGCGTCTGCCGCGCACTCCCGGCCCACTGCCAGCGGCTCAGGCGGCCGGCCCAGAGCTGGGGGGCCCAGCTGGAGGAGGCGTCAGAGCTCCGGCCCCACGGCAGGCATCCTCAGGGCAGAGGCGCCGTCCCCAGCGGCTCTGCCCCTGCACACGGGGGTGGGCGAGCTGAGCAAGCCCCTCTGCAGACGCCGGCATCCATCTCGCCCACCGACAAGCGGGCGGAGCAGCAGCACGTCAGCCTCTGGGCGGGGCAGGAGGCCTCCCTTTCCACCTGCCCCCGGGCTGGGTCGTGGTGCACGGGACGGGCCACCGGGGCAGCCGGCCCCCAGCACTAACACAGCGGCGAAATGCTCCGATCTCTGGCCGCCGGGGGCTGCGACGTGGGGCTGCCGGCCAGCAGGCGCCTTTAACCCCCGGGCGGCTCCGGACGAGCCGGCTGAGCGCCCACCGCGGGAATCCAAGCAGGAGCGTCGGCCGCCTCGCAGGGGGCAGGGCCGTCTCCTGAGCAGCCTGCCAGGCGGCCCTGGACTCAGCAGACTCTGTGGCCCTCACCGTGGTGACAGGCCTGGTCGTGCGCAGGGCGCCTGGCTGCAGGAATCGGGCGTCCCCCCTGGGGTCCAGAATACGATCCAGGACCCCCTCGAGGGCAGAGGCCTCTTCTGAGCCCCAACGGACACCAGCCTCCGGGGGCTGAAGGACTCCAGAGCAACAACCCCCCCCCCCTTGCATCCACCCCCCCAGAGGCGTTCCCTCCCTTGGGCCCCTCCTCGTCCTTCCGCCAGGGCAGGCGGGACTCCTCCAGGCCCAGGGGACGCTGCCGTAGCGATGGCAGAGGCGGGAGATGGCTCTTTGGAGCGGAGCCCCCCCCCCAGCAGGGCCCAGGCAGCCCCCCGAAGGCGCGGTTAAGGTCAGCGCCCCGCGCTCCCCCCACAGGCCCTTCTCCCAGCGGCTCTTCCCCTCCCACCTGCCTGGGCTCCGGTCCCAGCCGCCCGCTGGGTCCTAGCCGCAGTGAGAGGGGGAGAGCTCGTCCCTTCCTTCCCCTCCTCCCCCGCCCCTCTCCAGGGACCCCAGCATCTCCCCGGCGGGAGGGTCGAAAGCCCCTCGGGCTGCAGGGTGGGGGAGGGACCTGCCGGCTCGGGGCGGGGTGTCTACTCCCGTTACTCCTCGTCCCACAGCCCCCAGGCGGCTTCCACTCTGTCCTCCACCTCGGGGCCTTGAGCGTGTTCCCTGCGCAGTCAGAGCTCGCGATGGTCCCCCGGCCTCTCTCCTCCTTCCCTGCACCCGCCAGGCTGGGATGCCGCCCTCGCTCTCAAGGATGCTTCCGCCCCTTTCCCCATCGCCCCCGCACAGGCGCTTCCCGTGGGTCAGTGTGGGCGGGATTGTTACCCGGCCGGTCTCTCCATGGCCCCAGGGTCGGTACGAGGCGTGGGGCGGGCGTGGCCCCTTTCCCGAGGAGGCGGCGGGTTCGGGTGTATCCGTGTCTGGCCGACTGGCTCGTACGGGGCCGGTCCAGGTCCCAGGTGAGCGCCCCCGTCAGCCTGACTCTGGGGGAGCCCTTCCGCTGTGGCTACACGGGACACGCGGCCCGGCCTGCCAGCACGTGGGCACTGTGGTGCCGGTGCCTGCGGACGTGCTGAAATCTCTCACCTTGTGGCTGAGCAGGGACGTGGTCAGGGCGGGCCGTGGCTCACCCCTCCCTGGCTCGCCAGCTGGTGACAGACGCCTCACACCCGGCCCACCTCGGAAAGCCACGGACACCAGGCACGTGGGGCCCACGGATCTCGCTCTCCGAGTCGGTGTCAGAGAATTGAGAGCGACTCACCCAGCCTGGGGCGCGTCCCCCACACGGCTCCGCCCCGGCACGTTGGGATCCTGGCCCGCGGTGCGGGCACAAGGTTCTGTAGGAACAGGCAGGGTGGGGCACACGCCTGCCCCGGTGCAGAGCGGCCCCTCTTCTGTGGGTCCCGCTAGTCTGCCAGTGGCCTCCTAGCCCAGGGGCTCAGAACGGGCGGGCGGGGCCGCCTCAGCAGGCTCACGGTCCTCACCCGGCGGCTGCTTCCCCGGGGCCCAGAGCGGCTCGGCGAGGGCCTCAGCAGGTCCCCCGAGGACCACATGGTCCCGCAGGGCGGCCGCAATCTTGTCTGTTCCACGGGGGTTTGTCCATGTGGGCCTGTTGTCCCCCTGTGGCCGGATCTCCTCGCGGGAGCTGGGCGGGCGCTGAATCTCCAGTCCCCGCGGCTTGTGGCTGGGTGCTCCATGGCTGAGGGCCAGGCCGTGCCCAGGGCGGGTCCAGGCGATCCCCTTGGGGGGCTGACGGCCCTCGACCCGGCTCCTACCTGGCAACGCGGGAGCGCTGGGGGGCTGGCCGGGTGGTAATGGCGGCCCTGCCCCACTTACCCCCTTCTGCAGCTCAGGGCTGGTCCCTCCCCCGTGCTGTGCCCCTAGCAGCCCTCGGGGCCTGTCGCTCTGGGGCAAGAGGGGGTCTGTTTTCCGGCCCCCACGGTGCAGCGTTTCCTCCAGGGCTGGGGCAGGGTCTGTCCCAGGTGCGGAGCCAGTGGGCCCGGGACTGGGATCTGGTGCTCTCAGCTCCTGGGTCCCCCCCCCCTCCAGCCTTTAGCTTCGTGTTTTCTGCCCCCGCCCTGGGACGTGTCCTGCCCGGGGGCCGTTACCTCGCCCAGGCCGGTGGTGGAAGGTAGGGCCCTTATCGTGGCCCCCCCACCCCCCGGTGTACAGTCTGTTCCCGGGTGAGGTCCGGCTGCGCCCGCCCCGTGTTCCCACCCAAGGGGGCGTCTCACTTCCACGAACTCCGAGATCTAATTCTCCTGGCGCTCGATCCCAGCCCCACCGCTTGGGGGGAGCCGGCTCTTCGCAGCCTGGGTGTGAGGCGGGCGTCGGCCTTTTGTTTGAGTGGGGCCAGGCCCTTCCGTCAGCCCCCCCTTGTCTGTCGCAGGGCCGGATGGGTGCAGGGCCAGCCGGCGTCGGCCCCTCATCCTGGATCTCGGGCCGTGTTAAGGGGGGCTACTGGCAGGCGGGGTCCCACCCCCCCCATTACAGTGCACTCCGCCAGGCTGCTGGCTGCCTTCGTGGCCCAGGGGCCCGTGGTGAGAGCTGCAGAGCTGCCCCCGGCCCTTCGCAGACCCCCCCACGCTGTAGCGCCGCACGCCGGGGGATGCTGCGGTGGGTAGGGCCGGGCTTAGCCCACTGCTCGACCGGCTCTGACCCCGCCCTGGGGGGGGCTGGCTTGAGACCCCCCCAGCAGGGACAGACCTGAGCAAGCGCTCGCCACGGCAAACCGGTGACTGGCCTGGGGGAGGTGGCTCACGTCCCCCACCTCCCTCCTCAGAGCGTCCCAGCGAGAAGGAACTGGGGGGGGGGGGTGTACGCATGGCTGTAGCCAGGGCTCCCCAGCTGGCCCGCTGGGTACCCCGAGGCAAACTCCCCAGCAACCCCTGCCCCCGACGCACCCCCCCCCGAGTGTAATGGGCGTGAGCAACACCCCTCCAAGAACAACCCCTACGAGGTGTCACCCGTCTTCTGTTCCCGTGGGGGGCTCCCTGGGGGCTCCTCACCCCCGCCCAAGGGGCTGCTCTCTGCATTCCTGCGGGGGCGGGAGTTGGGGGCGTCCCTGCTCCTCACGGTGCCAGCCTGGCCCAGGCAGCCCCGGTCCACGTCCCCCCGACCCTGTCCCGCCAGACCCATCGCCCTCCCGCTGGACCCGGCCTTGTTGTGGGGCTTGGGCAGGCTCTGCCCCCCGACCCGCAGCCCCTGCACCCCAGGGCGTGGCAGCACCGTGGCCCACAGAGCAGAGCTGCAGGGGCCTTGCTGGGGAGCAGGAACCCCCCCCCCAGGGCCCCTTCCCTGGCCATGGGGCTGTGTGTCTGGGCTGCCCAAGGGCTGTCGCCCTGCTGGTCCTGGGGCGTGGGCTGCAGGTTCCCCTCCCCTCTAGGGAGGGTGCCCCGGTGGCATCTCTGCTTGCCCAGGGGGCTCTGCTGGCCCCACGGCGTGTGGGTCCCTGCAAGGGTGGGGTCAGCTTCACCCCCACGTCCGCCAGCCCCTCCCCCCATGGGCCTTCAGCCTGGCCCGGCCCACGGGGCCCCTTGGAGCCATGGCGCTGCACTCCCTGCCCCCCCTTGTTGGGTGTCTGTCCTGGTGGCTGTCACCTCGGCCAGGCGTGGCTCCGAGCTGTGGCCCCCCCGTATGTGGTTTTCCTCGAGGCTCAGGTCAGAGGACGCCTGCCCAGCTGCTGTTCTGAGCTGGTGTCACCTCCTGTGCCCAAGAGATTTTCCTCCCGGCGTTTTGCCCCGGTGCGGGGCGGGCGTTGCTCACACTGGCCGGCAGGGGCGCTCTGGCCGGGCATGCGGGTAGAACAGAGCCCTGCGGCCAGTCCCGCGGCTCCTGGGGGGCTGCCGGCAGCCGGGCTCTGCACCGAGGGTCTCCTGGCGGATCACAGCCTGTACCAGGAGTGTTACGGGCTGGTCGGGGCACCGACCCCTCCCCTCACGGCCCCTCCACAGGGCCCCGGCCACCTCTACCCCAGCCATGGCCCAGGTCCCAGACACCTGCAGGGCGGCCACGTGGCCCTCACTTCCGGTCACTGTGCGCTGGGCCAGCAGGCGAGGGGGACGCGGTCCTGGGCGGGGTCCCTGATCGGTGGCAGGACAGGGCTCCGCCGCGCCGCCTGGGGCTCTGCTTGGGTGTCCCCGACACGCAGTGCATGTGAGCGAGCCCTGGGGGAAACGGTGACGTCCCGCTCAGCTGCTGTTCCGCGAGACGTTGCTCACGGCCGCTCCAAACCCGCCCCCCTTCCTCGGAGCCAGCCGGCCACAGGGAAGCAAGGGGCGGGAGTCGGTGGGGGTTCAGATTAGCTCACGTAGCGGTGCCACTCCAGGGGTCCCCAGCCGGCCCAACAGGCACCAAGGGGGGAACTTCTGATGACATGGGCCCGCAGCGCGTCCCCGATATGGGCTGGCCATGAGCCGTCCTTTGAACAGCCGTTACGGAGGCACGTCACCGGTTTTCCCCGCCCCTGGCAGGCAGGGTCTGTGCTCGCTGGGATGCTCAGCCTCCTCCAGCCTGTGACGTGTCGCCTGGGGCTCTTGTGCCTGGAGTCAGGGTCCTGTGAGCCCGCCAGGCCACCTCCCGGCCTGTCCTCCCAGCCTGGCCCTGCCACCCTCTCCTCTGGCCTGGGACACGGCACCTGGGCCCCTGGCACCTTGATTCAGGCCCCATTTGACCCTTGGGGAGATGTCCCGGCATTTCCTCCAGCGAGGGTCCCGTCTTGGAGCCCTCCCCTCCTCCTGGGGGCTGGAAGGCCCCAAACCCCTGTGCCTTGGGGATCCGTCTGCACCTTCTCCCAGGGGTGCCCCCCACCTGCTTCAGTGCCACCCGGTCCCTTCTGGTTCTAGCCTGGTGGGTGCTGTGGGGTGGGTGTGTTCAGAGCTGCGCCCTGCCGGACTCTTCCCCTAGTGCAACCCTTGGTAAGCTCTGGTGTGTGTGCCCATAGCACTCACCGGGGAGGGGCAGTGTGTGGGGCTGGGAGGGGACCAGAGAGCAGCCCCTACCTGTGTGCTGCCGAACGCTGGGTGCAGCCACTCCTGGCACTTAGGAGGGGCTTGGGCACGTCAGCGAGTGCTCCTGCCAGTCACAGACCCCTTGGCCCTGCCCAGCCTTGGAGCAGCCGGGGGGGGGGGGGTGCCGTGCGCCCATGGGCCCTTTGCACAGCTGGCCCTGGGAGCCCCTTGTCCACAGGGGCTGGAGCAGGCCCCAGAGCTCCCCCAGCCAGCCCCTCTGGTTCCAAGCCCAGGGGCTCTGTGGGGCCAAGACTGCTCAGTGCCGGGGATTCCTAGTGCCCCACGGCCACTGCCCTGCTGGGGATTCCCTGCCGTCGGCCTGCCGCCCTTCAGCCAGCTCCTGCCCCCATGGGCAGGTGGGGCAGGACTGGGGGAAGTGTCTGTGGGGCAGGGTGCCTGGGGCCAGGGGAACTGGGCAGAGGGGGCAGTAGCTGCAGGGGGTGGGGCAGGGTTGTGAGGGGTGTTGCTGGGTCCCTGCGGGGGTGGGGCAGGAAGCACTAGAACCAGAGTGGGACCCCTCCCTCCCAATCCCTTGCCAAGGGTGAAGGGGCAGCCCTGGGTCCCCCTCCTGCTTGGTGGGGTGTTGCCCATGGGAGGGTGCAGCTTGCCGGGGGGAGCAGCAGGGGGAACTGGGGAGAGGAGCTGGGGGGCCCCAGGCAGCAGGGACCCCAGGCTCCGTGGTCGGGCACAGGTGGGTCTCCAGGAGTGTGGATGTGACGGGGGGGGGGGGGGGTCCCCTGGTGGCTGCGCAGCCCCTGCTGTTGGGGATGTGGGGACACTGGACACAGCCACGTGCAGGCTCTGTTCTTTGGGGGGTGTTAATGCTGCTGATCCCCGGCAGCTTTGTGGGGCCCCGCCCCCGCCCTTGGGTGACCCCGGCGTGTGTCTGTTCCAGGGCTCCACGTTTTGCAGTACAAGTACGGCTGTGAGCTGCGGGAGGACGGCAGCACCGGGGGCTTCCGGCAGTTCGGCTACGACGGGCAGAACTTCCTCAGCTACGACACAAGCTCCTACACCTGGGTGGCGCCCGTCAGAGAGGCCGAGATCACCCAGCGCCGCTGGAACGAGGACAAGGCCGATCTCCAGCAGGACAAAGCCTACCTGGAGCAGACCTGCATCGAGTGGCTGCGGAAGTACCTGGAGTACGGGAAGGAGACGCTGCAGAGGACGGGTGAGGGGGCCGGGGAAGGGGTCAGTCACCCCCCATCCAGGGGCAGCCCCGAGGGGGATTCCGTGTGCAGCAGGCTGGGTCGGCCCCCTCTCACTGCTCTGTCCTTGCCTGCACCGCCTGAGAGTTGTCTCCCTCTAACTCTGTGTGTTTTGACATTCCCCCCTCTCTCCCTCCAGAGCGCCCGCAGATGCAGGTGAGCGACCGGCCAGGCCGAGCCGGGCTCACCACCCTCTCCTGCCTGGTGCACGGCTTCTACCCCCGCGACGTCTCCGTGGTGTGGCTGAGGAAGGGGGTGGCTGTGCCGCAGGAGACAAACCGTTTGGAAGTGCTGCCCAGCGGGGACGGGACCTTCCAGACCCGGGCCACCATCGACATCGACCCCAGCAAGGAGACCAACTACACCTGCTGTGTGGAGCACGCCAGCCTGGCGGAGGATCTGCGCGTGCCCTGGAGTAAGGGGGCTGGCCATGGGGTGGGGGGCTGTAGGGCATTAATGGGGGCAGGAGTCTGGCCCTGTGGTGAGGAGGGACTGTTGTGGGGGCAGGGTGAGTGTCCATGTTAACAGAGCTGGTGGGTTTGTGTGTCCCCTGCTCACTGGCCGTTCCCGTTTCAGCGCCCAAGTCCAACGTGCTGCTGATCGTGGGGGTCGTTGTCGGGGTCCTGCTGCTGGTCATTGCCATCGCTGGAGCCATCGTCTTCCTCAGTAAGTGTCAAGGTGCGGCCCTGAGGAGCTGCCAGCCATGGGACATGCCCATCCCCCTAGCATCTGGGCTGGGAGATTCTGGGACTAGCTTTGCCTCTGCCCTGTGAAATCCCCCTGCTGGGACAAGAGCCCCTGATGGAGCCACTATGGGACCAGCCCCACCAGCAGCCGGAAATCCAGGGGTGGTTCCGACAAAGCCGGTCTCCCCCCGGGATGGGGTATTGGGGTCTCTGAGGCACCCCCGGAGCCCCAGGTACTGGGCTGCAGACTTGGCTCAGAGCCGTCTCCCAGCTGCTGGTCTCTCTGACAATCTCTCTCTCGGCAGGGAGCAAGAAAGACGGCTACAAAGCAGCTGCACGTAAGTTCTGAGTCCTCCCCGTCCCTGTCGCTGTGGGTCCCGGGACACAGCCGTCCGGGGTGGGGACTGCGCACCCTCTAACTCTCCACTGCCTCTCAGAGGCTGGGCACAGCTGCAGCGGGGCCTGGCCCGCGACACTGATGTTTGGGCTCTGTGGCCCATCACTGTGGTGTCTGGGCACAAGGCAAATACCTGGCTTGGATTCACTGGGGCGGGACATTGGGGGGAGGGGGTGGGGAGACCGGGGACTCTGTATCGGAGGTGCTGACCCGGCTCCTTCTCCCCGCAGGGAACGAAGGCTCTGCCAGCTCCGGTAGGTGACAGGGGGACACTGCCCGGGGGACGTGCTGCTCGCGGGCTGCTGGGGGGAGACAGGGCTTGTTAAGGCATTGGGGGGGTCCCTGCTGGTCTGGTGACACGGGGGCTTGGCAGCGGGGGAAGGGAGCAGTTGAGCCAAGCTATTCGGCCCTGGCTGAGCTGGCCGACACCTGTGCAGACAAGCCTGCCTGGACTGGGTTGAAGGGAGCAGGTGTGACGGCGCGTTGGGGGTTCCCCGTCTCCTGCACCCCGAAATGGCACAAACAGACTGCACCAGCCAGTGGAATTGAGGGTGGTTTATTGCTCCTCCAGCACAGCGCAGCACAGATGTAATCTGGTCACAGGAACTGGGCTAGGATGCCTCAGGCCCCCTTGAGATGGGGGAGACTGGGCCCCTAAACTCCAGCTCCTCTCCCTAGGCTGTCTCCTCCATGCCCTCCGACAGCCAGCAACCAACTCCCTAACTTCCAGCCCTGCCCCCCAGCCAAGGCAGCATTCCACCTTCCTTTGTTCCTCTCCATGGGGGGTGTCTGGCCACTGGTTTGCATAGTGACTCATCCTGTTTTGCTGGGTCGTGGTACCCACAGCAGCCAGTGGGGGTTCCCCCAGAGCCAGCAGCATAGAAACCAGCCAGGTACCCCCACTACGTCACAGCAGGTACCAGCACCATGTGTTACTCCTCTCCTCCCCAGTTCCCACTAGCTCCCTGCATTGCCCCCCCGGGGCTAAATGCAGCTGGGACCCCCTTACACCTGCCCTGGGGCCAGGTGGGCGATTGGGGCCAACATGGGCAAGAGACACTAACCCCCCTTCTCCTGTCCCCCCAGGCAGCAACCAGGGGTCCGACGCGTGTGTCAAGGGTAAGTGAGGGGAGACTGGGGGGGGGATTCAGTGAGGGCCCTGGGGGGACCCTGCCCAGAGGCCCCAGGCTCTGCCCCTCTGCCCTCCCAGCTGTGGGGAGCCAGCTCCTGGTCTCTGTGCAGTTGGGGTGATGCGGGGGTTGTGTGACGGCAGGTTGAGGTCTCCCCAACTCCTGCACCCCCGTAGCGGCCGAACAGACTCCCCCAGCCGGTAGAACAGAGGGAGTTTATTGCTTCTCCAGGATACAGCCCAGCACAGATGGAATCCGGTCACAGGGCAGGCCTAGGATGCCTCAGCCCCCTTGAGATGGGGGAGCCTGGGCCCCTAAATCCCAGCCCCTTGCCTAGGCTGCTTCCCCCATGATTCCAGACAGAAACTAAAACTCTCTCCCAGCCCTGCCCCCCAGCCAGGAGCTGGTCTCCCCCCTTCCCTGTGTCTCTCCCTGTGGGGCTGAGCCTGGGTGTCTGGGTTAACACACCTTTGGGAGAGTCAGTGAGAATCTCCCCTCCCAGCACAGGGCCCCGGGTCACAGAGCAGACAGCCCCCCACTGCGCCCCACACACCTCACCGCACAGGGGGACCCCGGGTCACAGAGCAGACAGCCCCCCACTGCGCCCCACACACCTCACCGCACAGGGGGACCCCGGGTCACAGAGCAGACAGCCCCCCACTGCGCCCCACACACCTCACCGCACAGGGGGACCCCGAGTCACAGAGCAGACAGCCCCCCACTGCGCCCCACACACCTCACCGCACAGGGGGACCCCGGGTCACAGAGCAGACAGCCCCCCACTGCGCCCCACACACCTCACCGCACAGGGGGACCCCGGGTCACAGAGCAGACAGCCCCCCACTGCGCCCCACACAGCTCACCGCACAGGGGGACCCCGGGTCACAGAGCAGACAGCCCCCCACTGCGCCCCACACACCTCACCGCACAGGGGGACCCCGGGTCACAGAGCAGACAGCCCCCCACTGCGCCCCACACACCTCACCGCACAGGGGGACCCCGGGTCACAGAGCAGACAGCCCCCCACTGCGCCCCACACACCTCACCGCACAGGGGGATCCCGGGTCACAGAGCAGACAGCCCCCCACTACGCCCCACACACCTCACCGCACAGGGGGATCCCGGGTCACAGAGCAGACAGCCCCCCACTGCGCCCCACACACCTCACCGCACAGGGGGACCCCGGGGTACAGAGCAGACAGACCCCCACTGCTCCCCACACACCTCACTGCACAGGGGGACCCCGGGTCTCAGAGCAGACAGCCCCCCACTGCACCCCACACACCTCACCGCACAGGGGGACCCCGGGTCACAGAGCAGACAGCCCCCCCACTGCGCCCCACACACCTCACCGCACAGGGGGACCCCGGGTCACAGAGCAGACAGCCCCCCCACTGCGCCCCACACACCTCACCGCTCAGGGGGACCCCGGGTCACAGAGCAGACAGACCCCCACTGCTCCCCACACACCTCACCGCACAGGGGGACCCCGGGTCACAGAGCAGACAGCCCCCCCACTGCGCCCCACACACCTCACCGCACAGGGGGACCCCGGGTCACAGAGCAGACAGACCCCCACTGCTCCCCACACACCTCACCGCACAGGGGGACCCAGGGTCACAGAGCAGACAGCCCCCCCACTGCGCCCCACACACCTCACCGCACAGGGGGACCCCGGGTCACAGAGCAGACAGACCCCCACTGCTCCCCACACACCTCACCGCACAGGGGGACCCAGGGTCACAGAGCAGACAGCCCCCCCACTGCGCCCCACACACCTCACCGCACAGGGGGACCCCGGGTCACAGAGCAGACAGCCCCCCACTGCGCCCCACACACCTCACCGTGCAGGGAGACCCCGGGTCACAGAGCAGACAGCCCCCCACTACGCCCCACACACCTCACTGCACAGGGGGACCCCGGGTCACAGAGCAGACAGCCCCCCACTACACCCCACACACCTCACTGCACAGGGGGACCCCGGGTCACAGAGCAGACAGCCCCCCACTGCGCCCCACACACCTCACCGCACAGGGGGATCCCGGGTCACAGAGCAGACAGCCCCCCACTGCGCCCCACACACCTCACCGCACAGGGGGACCCCGGGTCACAGAGCAGACAGCCCCCCACTGTGCCACAGGGAGGAGTCTGCTTTTCCCTCTGCAAAGGCGGGTCCCAGTTAGTTGTGGCTCTGGGAGGGGTGGGGGTGTCTGGCCCCAGGGGAGGGGCTGGGACCTATAGCGGAGGGTGGCTGCAGCTCAGGGGGGTGAGTGATGCCAGGTCCCTCCCCCTGAGAGCAGGCCCCAGTCAGAGGCCTCCCCCTCCCTGAGTCCAGGTGAGCTGTTGGTCTGGCCGGCCTGACCCTGCCTCTCCCTGCCTTGTCCCTGCAGCGTGACGGAGCCCGACGTGAGGGGAGAGATCAGCGCTGATCAAGCTCCAGTGGATGCAACGACTTGTCAGCACCTGCCACAGCCTGCGTAGCGCCCTTTGTCATGATTGTACCTAAGCTGAACACCCGCTGAGACGCGATTCCCTCCTGTCCCGGGGCTGCCTCCTGACGGGGCGCCGAAGGTTCAGTTGCTGCGCAGCCGCTTGACTCTGAACAAATTCACTTAAATCCTTGATGATCATATAGAAATAATAACCTACGGCTGGGTGTGGCCGGCTGTTGGCTCTGGCCCCTGTAGCCCCGACTGATTCTGCAGCGATGAAGGGGCTAGTGTATTATAGCTTTGTTCTTTGCGCTGCCGCAGCTCCATGTGTTGCAGGCTAAGCCCTGCTGTCCCGAGCCAGGCCTTGTCCACGGTGTGAGTTTCATAGGGTAACTACAGTGGGGTGAGTTTCAGCTGAGTTAGTTAAATTCCTGTTTTTAAAAAACCACAACTGATGGGGGCTTTACCCAATAAAGCTTCTTGCCCAAACACACAGTGGGCTTTGAATGCATCACGGGACTCCTATTCACAGATACAGACTCACATGCCCCCCCACCCTACCCCCCAAGCCTTGCATCCCTGTTGCCCCAAGCTCTGGGGCGAGATGGTTTTTATTTTAATTTAAGCTGATTCCCAAGTGGATCATGAGATACCCAAAAAGGCTACCCCGGCTCCCAGAGTCCATGCCCAGCGCCCTGCTCTGGGGCAGGGCTGTGTGGATGACACCTACACTGGTGCCAGGGCTGCTCCCAGCTGCTTTGCTTGTGTGTGAGGGATGTACATTTCTTTTGCTAAGAGTCTGAGAATTCTTTGAAATGGAAACATGAAAATCAACAATAAACATTTGGGTCTTACTCTCTCCCCAGCTGGCTTGCAGGGGTGTGTGTGTGGCGAACTGGGGACCGGCGGTGTCGCGGGGCTGGGAGCAGGGAGGGAATAGCGCATGTTGGGCTAGGCAGCAGTGGCCTTTGCCTACCTCCCCACCCCCCAAAGTCTTCCCAGCATTGGGGCTGATCGTGAATTTTTAAAAGGTTGGGAAACCAGACACAACACTGGTCCCTGGGGCTGAAAGGTGCAGTGTTAGGACAGTGGTTCTCAAAGTGCGGTCCACACACCACAAGTGATCCATGGCCTCCTTCCAGCTGGTTCCTGGCTTGAGCTCAGCCCCACTAGACAGGAGAGCGGTTGCCAGAGTGGCCGACTCGAGTCCCACAACTTGAACTTGAGTCCGACAAAAGTCGCCGAGGTGACTCGACTTGAGACTCGACTCGGGTTCATTGTTTGTGACGAGACTTGCTAATTTTCTTAAATTGACTTGGTGAAAAAATTGACCGAAGATGCCGCTGTTCTGACCAGCCCAGAGCAGCGATCACGGATCCACCTCCCTGGCTGGGGGGACCACGATCGCTGCCTTTGGGTGTGTCAGAAGCCTGGTGGGGGGAGTGGCTAGGGTGGCACCATGACATCTGCCTGCAGGCTCCGCCGCCTGCCGGTACTGCCCAGGACATGCACCATGCCAGCTGCTGGGGAAGCATCCAAAGGATGCAGGACCTGCCTATCCTGTGTCTGCTCCCCGCAAAATCCAATAACGTGACACGGCTGCCTGTCTCCCCAGGAGGTTGGGGGGGCTGCAGCCAGAAGGAGTGAGATCACCAGGGACTCAGTCCCCCACCTTGACCTCTCACCGAAGAGGTGGTGTAAATGGAGAAATGTGGAGGAGCCACCAGCGCTGAGACAGGCAGCAAGACGAAACCTCTGGTTTTCGGTTTAGAAAGCCTGCAGGATTGTGCTACTGGTAGCAATGCATTATAGGAGCAGTTCCTGCTATCGGTAGCAGAGTCTTACAAGGGAGCAGCACTCTACAAACCACTGGCCAATGTGGGGGATGAAGCCAGAAAAGTGTGTCCCAATCCCCCTCATTCCCCCCTACTCCTGCCAAGACCTTGCACCCCCAGCTTGTTCCTGCCCACTCCTTTGATCCTGCACATCCCCCTTGACCAGACACCTCCCCCCACCCTGCTCCTGCAATCTCTCTCTCGGTCACACGCTGCCCCCTCCCCCCTGGCCAGACACCCTACTCCCAGCCTGCTTCTGTACCCCAGCTCCCCCCTGATCTTGTACCCGCTCCCCCACCCCTCCCTCCCAGATGCTGTACCCCTATCCTTATCCCACTTGCTGGCGGCCTGATTCCACATACCAAATCCCTAATTTTTGTCTCCAACCCAGAGACTAAGGGGGATCCACAAAATGCACTAATTCTGGAACCCCAGGAAAGTAAATCTGGCCTCGTGAACCTCAGTCCTCCTTGTCCCGTGTGGCTGGGACACCAGGGGAGGGAGGTGTCTCAGTTGGGGGCTACATCAGTGAGTGTTGGGGAGTTTTTCAGCTTCTCACTTGTGTGGTCTCCAAATGATTTTTCTGGGGGTCAGTGACCCCCCCCCCCCCACCCAAAAAGGTTCCCTGTCCCTGCCATAAATAAAGAAAATACTGAAACCTTTTGTGTTGGACACAAAGTAACGTTTTACTTATTGTTATTAAACTTCATCGTATCTATAGTAGATCCATGTCTGTGACTCTGTAATGCTGAAACACTGGCTGTTCCCTCTGGGTGGCGCTGTTGCCTCCTGCCGTGGCACTTGGCTGACTTCTGCGCCGCTCAGCCGGGCCGCCGCGTGGGAGCAAGTGGAGCAAGCAGCTGTTTGGGGTCCTCGCGCCCCATGCAGCACCGGGAACACAGGGCCCAAATGGCCACTTGCTCCCATGCCACGGCCCAGCTGAGCGGTGCAGAAGTCAGCTGAGCGCCACGGCAGGAGGCAAAGGGGCGGGGTGGTGACGTACATGCCCGAGGGTGGGGCCTGGACGAGCGTGCATCCCCCATGGAGACAGGAGAGTGAAGAGAGAGCGAGAAGCAGGTGGAGGAGGAGGAGAAGAGAGAGCGAGGCAGGAGGCGGAGGAGAGCTGACAGAGAGGGGCAGGCAGGAGGAGGAGAGAGGCGGCATGAGAGACGGGAGGCTCAGGAGAGAAGACCAACGTGGAGGAGAGACCTGAAAATCCCGTCTTTTGACGGGCTAATTGGCTAGTTTTAAATAAACGTGCCAGGTAAAATTCTTACTGTTTAAGAATTTAAATTAAACCCTTCTCCCCGGCGCTGGCACTAGCACAATGGCTCAGCCGTAATTCTGTAATTAACCGTTTCCATGGGCAACGGGTGGGCTGCAGAAAGGTTTGCAGTGACCCAGCTGGGCCACAGGCCACAAAGTTTGAGAAGCGCTGCCCTAGGGCTGCAGTCACAGGAGCTGTGCGCTGGGTTCCCTGTTGGGGGGGGCTCAGGGGTCACTTTCCTAGCAGGGGCGTCGGTACCTCCCCCGGTCTGGGCCCAGCTGGTTCACTAGCACGGTGCGGTGCCGCAGAAGCAGAACAGGCTGCCCAGGTAGACGTGTGTTATCTGGGTGTATCCACCCCCCGCCAGGAGCTGCCCGGCTTCGGTTCCCTGGCACAGACGCAGGGCCACAGGGGCCGTGGGGATGGGGCTGATCTCCCCTTGGGGCTTTCACTCAGACACAGTGGCTCTGGGGACAGTGGGCAACTGGGAACCACCCACCCGCTGGGGCCCTTTCAGGGGTGGTAGGTGTGATGTAGCAGGGGCAGGATCTGCTCTGGTTGCTTTGTTGTGCAGTGTCTGAGTCCACCGCTCTGTGCAGTTCTGGAGTGATGCTGTGTGCGTGCCTCAGTTTCCCCAGGGCCTGCAGCACTCTCTGGAGGAGGAGGCTGTCACGGCTCACAGGTGGTGCCCACACTTGGCTCCTGGACGGGACCCCCCTCTCCAGCGCAGCAGCCCCTTTTTGGGGAACCCCCTCCTCTCCAGCAGCAGTGAGACGGCCCTTTCTCAGGGGGCCACTCCAATGCGGCGACCCTCTCTTGGGAGCCCGCTTGCACTTAAGGGGTCTGCCTCCGGAACAGGGCCTCTCAGGGCCTCCAGCCGCCTGCCTCCGTCGTGAGCCCCTCGGGGGGTCCCCTCCTTCTGGACCCCCAGGGCCTCCCCTCCCAGAGGGAATAGCGCCTCCCTGTTCCCCAGCCCAGAGCGACTCCCAGGCAGCGCCCAGCAGGAGGGTTATGGAGCGTTGAACACAACGGATCCCTCCGGCCAGTCGGCCTCGGCCCCGGCCCCACGTCAGCCTCCCCGCAGCCGGCTGAGTCCTGCCTGCTCTGCCCTCAGCCCCCAAAACAGCCCCCGTCTCCCGGCGGCGCCCCCAACACCCCCAGCAACAGCCCCTCCCCCGCCAGTGTCTCTCCCCAGGTAAGGGGGTCACCTGGGCCCCTCTTCTCTACCCCCCCCTCCAATGTTCCCCCCTCGCTGGGACCCGCTGGGCCAGTCACTGGGGTCTCCCCTCTGCCACCCCTTCTCTGGTGTCTGGTTGGACCCCTCTGGGCACGGTCGAGGGAACCAGATGCCAGGCTCCAACTCTGGGCTGTTCCCTGAAACAACAAACTCCCCCGCTTTGTCACATCCGGGCACTGAGCGCCCCTCTGTATGCAGCCCCCCCGAACCGCTAAAACACCCCCCCCTTGTCACATTAACTAGTCACACCCAGGCACTGAGCACCCCCCCCCGTATGTAACACCCCTTTGAGCCCCCAAAACGTCCTATTTCCTCACAGAGGGGGAAGCCAGGCAGGACTCGCTGGGGAAGTAGGTTCAGTCTTTCCCCGCCTGAGGCCCAGGGGACAGCAGGTAACACCTGGGCGGGGAAGCAGGACAAAGCGGGGGGGTGGGGGGACTGGGGGCAGTTGCTGGTGGTGGGAGTTAGTTTTCGGCTGCCTCCGGGAGAGGGAAGCCGAGCTGTCTTGGCGGGGCTGTGGTCCATAGCTGGGGTTCTGAGCCCCCCCCCTTTTCCCAAGATGGGTTGTAGCTGGTTCTCCCCCACCGGCCTGGGACTAGACACTGCACTACAGGCACAAGAAGATGCTCTATGGCAAATTACAACACGGCAGGCGATCTCTTGGAGGTCAAAAGAAGAGCTTCAAAGACACCCTTAAGACCTGTAACAGATCCTGGACCCTGGGAGAGTATTGCTGCTGATCGTTCTGCCTGGCGCAGACGAACACATGATGGTGCAATAGCCCATGAACAAATGAGAATTTCCAAGTCCCCACAGCCCGGCCTGACGGCGACTGGCTGCCTCTGGGCCCTACGGCCCCGCCCTGTAACTGGCTCTGCTGTGCCACCCTGCAGGGAAACCAGGTGGTTCGTGTGCAAGAGTGCCCAGGTTGGAGCCTGCAGCGCCTCCTGCTGGCTCCCCGCTAGCACTGGTGGGGCTCGGCGCCAGCCCCGCCCTGACAAACGACCTATTAGATTTGCCTGGGCTAGACAGCGCAAACCAGCTTGTGCCCTGTAAGCTCGGCGCTTGGGCGTTTATTGTGCGTAAGGTTGTGAGATTCAAACGCTGCCCAGCAGATTCACAGACACACACCCCACCTAGATTTGTGTTGCTGGAGTGGTGCACATTCACACATGCTTCAGTGTGCGTACAATTATTCTGCACATGGATGGAAAAAAATCCATGTGGATGGAAAAGAACATAAGAACATAAGAACGGCCGTACTGGGTCAGACCAAAGGTCCAGTATCCTGTGCCCCAGCACCAGGTGCCCCAGAGAGGATGGACCGAAGACAATAATCAAGCGATTTGTCTCCTGCCATCTATCTCCAGCCTCTGACAAACAGAGGCCAAGGACACCATTTTATCCCCTGGCTAATAGCCTTTTATGGACCTAACCTCCAGGAAATTATCTAGTTCTCTTTAAACTCTGTTATAGTCCTAGCCTTCACCGCCTCCTCTGGCAAGGAGTTCCACAGGTTGACAATACGCTGTGTGAAGAAGAACTTTCTTTTATCAGTTTTAAACCTGCTACCCATTAATTTCATTTGGTGTCCTCTAGTTCTTCTATTATGGGAACTAATAAATAACTTTTCTTTATCAGCCCTCTCCACACCACTCATGATTTTATAGACCTCTATCATATCCCCCCTCAGTCTCATCTTTTCCAAACTGAAAAGTCCCAGTCGCTTTAAACTCTCCTCATATGGGACCCGTTCCAAACCCCTAATCATTTTAGTTGCCCTTTTCTGAACCATTTCCAAGGCCAAAATATCTTTTTTGAGGTGAGGAGACCACATCTGTACACAGTATTCAAGATGTGGGCGTCCTATAGTTTTATACAGGGGCAGTAAGATATTCTGGGTCTTATTTTCTATCCCTTTCCTAATAATTCCTAGCAACCTATTTGCCTTTTTGACCGCCGCTGCACACTGTGTGGAAGTTTTCAGAGAACTGTCCATGATAACTCCAAGATCTCTTTCCTGATTTGTCGTAGCCAAATTAGCCCCCATCATACTGTACGTATAGTTGGGGTTATTTTTCCCGATGTGCATTACTTTACACTTATCCACATTAAATTTCATTTGCCGTTTTGTTGCCCAATCACTCAGTTTGGTGAGATCTTTTTGGAGTCCCTCACAGTCTGCTTCTGTCTTGACTATCCTAAACAGTTTGGTATCATCCGCAAACTTTACCACCTCACTGCTTACCCCTTTCTCCAGATCATTTATGAATAAGTTGAAAAGGATTGGTCCCAGGACTGACCCTTGGGGGACACCACTAGTTACCCCTCTCCAATCTGAAAATTTACCATTTATTCCTACCCTTTGTTTCCTGTCTTTTAACCAGTTCTCAATCCAAGAAAGGACCTTCCCTCTTATCCCACGGCCATGTAATTTACACAAGAGCCTTTGGTGAGGGACCTTGTCAAAGGCTTTCTGAAAATCCAAGTATACTATATCTACTGGATCCCCCTTATCCACATGCTTGTTAACACCTTCAAAGAACTCTAACAGATTAGTAAGACAGGATTTCCCTTTACAGAAACCATGTTGACTTTTGTCCAACAAATTATGTTCTTCTACATGCCTCACAATGTTATTCTTTACTATTGTTTCGACTAATTTGCCCGGTACTGAAGTTAGACTTACCGGTCTGTAATTGCCAGGATCGCCTCTAGAGCCCTTTTTAAATATTGGTGTCACGTTGGCTACCTTCCAGTCATTAGGTACGGAAGCCGATTTAAGGGATTGGTTACAAACCACAGATAATAGTTCAGCAATTTCCCATTTGAGTTCTTTTAGAACCCTTGGATGAATGCCATCCGGTCCCGGAGATTTGTTAACATTAAGTTTTTCTATTTGTTCCAAAACCTCCTCTAATGACACTTCAATCCGGGACAGTTCCTCAGATTCATCACCCACAAAGGACAGTGCAGATTCGGGAATCTCCCATAAAGATTAGTGGGAACTTTGCCTGGGCGTGGCTACTTGGCATTACACAAGTTTCATTTAGAATAGCTAATTATGGCAGGGGCTTTACAGCCATGAGCTGGGTAACGCCAAAGCAAACACTGCAGCCTGGGGCTGGAGCCTGGACCCAGTGTGATGGCGCGTCGGGAATCCCCGACCCAGCCCTCCCCCCCCCCCCCCCCCCCCCCCCGTCTGCAGCCAGAGGGGACTCTCAGCTGGCCAGTAGAGTAGAAGGTTTATTGGTTCTCAGGGTCACAGCGTGGCATAGAATCGGGGTTCCCACAGCCACCGAGGGCAGACGCCTTATACCTCCCGGGGGAAGGGCTCATGGGCCCTGCACCCCCCCTTTGTGTCTCAGTCTTCTCCTCACCCTGCCCAGCTGGTACTCCCCCACACTCCCAGCAACAGGTCCCTGAGCCCCCAGGCAGCCCCGCCTCCTGCCTTGTCCTGCTCCCAGACCCAAGGGGTCTTTGTTGTCCCCATGTCCCCAGGAGGGGAGACACTGACACGCTTCCCCAGGGAGTCCTGCCTGGCCTCTTCACCCTCCTGCAGAGAGAGCTGCGGGACCCGGGGAAACTGAGGCACACACCCATCCACACCCAGCATTACTACAGAGTGGGATGACATAGAACCCCACAAGACAAACGGTGAAGGCAACACCTGAGCAAACACAGGACTGCAAGAGTAGACAGCCCCCCCCCCCACTACATCACACCCAGCCATGCGGTTTCCAGCCACAGATGCGCCCAGATGCTCCTCCAATTTGTTTCGCCTGAGGATGGTGCGGCCAGTGCTGACCCATTCCCGGGGAGCGGGGAGGGGGGCGGGTTACTCGGCCAGGTCTCGCTGCACCAGCCTGTAGTAGGGACCCTGGCGCTCCATCAGCTCGGCGTGGGTCCCCTCCTCGGCCACCGCCCCGTCCTCCAGCACCACGATCCGGTCGGCGCCCTCCACCGTCTGCATGCGGTGCGCGATCACCAGCACCGTGCGGGGCCCCCGGCACAGCACCGACTGGCGGATCTGGGGGGGGGGGGAAGAGCTGGGTTAGGAGCCACCCGCGCCGCACACAGGCCAGGCCGTGATCCCACCGCCCCCACCAATCACTGCTCCACGCAGGCCAGGCTGGGATCCCACCGCCCCCACCACTGACCCCGCCCCACGCAGGCCAGGCCGGGATCCCACCGCCCCAACCACTCACCATGCACCACGCAGGCCAGGCCAGGTTCCCACTGCCCCCGCCCCACGCAGGCCAAGCCGGGATCCCACCGCCCCAACCACTCACCATGCACCACGCAGGCCAGGCCAGGTTCCCACTGCCCCCGCCCCACGCAGGCCAGGCCGGGATCCCACCACCCCCACCACTGACCCCGCCCCACACAGGCCAGGCCATGATCCCACCGTCCCCACCAATCACTGCTCCACGCAGGCCAGGCAGAGCCCCCACCGCCCCCACCACTCACCGCACACTCGCTCTCCACGTCCAGGGCGCTGGTGGCTTCGTCCAGGATCAGCACGGTCGGCTGGCGGACCAGAGCCCGGGCGATGGCGAGTCGCTGCTTCTGCCCCGCCGAGAGCTGCCTGCCCTTCTCCCCCACGTCTGCAGGGGCAGAGAGGAGGGGTCAGGACACCCGGGGTCACTCCCAGCTCTGGGGGGTGAGTGGTATCTAGTGGTTAGAGCAGGAGGGCCTGGGAGCCAGTATGTCTGGGTTCTCCCCCTGGCTCTGGGAGGGGAGCGGGGCCTGGTGATTAGAGCAGGAGGGGCTGGGACCCAGGACTCCTGGGTTCTCCCCCGGCTCTAGGAGGGAAGTGGGGGGCAGTGGTTAGAGCGGGGTGGGGACAGTTCCCAGAAGCCCCTGCAGGGGGCGGGGGGCTCACCCGTCTCAAAGCCGCGCTCCAGCTGGGCGATGAAGCCGGAGGCCTGGGCGGCGGCGGCGGCGGCGGCGACCTGCTCCTGCCGGCAGCCCGGCAGCCCGTAGGCGATGTTCTCCCGCACCGAGCCGGCGAACAGGACGGGCTCCTGCCCCACCAGCGCCACCTGCCGGGGGGGAGTGGGGGGCTGAGACCGGCCCCGCTCGTCACACCCGGCACGCGGCCGCCCCTCCCCCACCAGCCACACCGCCCCTCCCCCACCAGCCACACCGCCCCTCCCCCACCAGCCCCTCCCCCGCGGCCGTGCGCCTCACCTGGCGGTGCAGGTAGCGGTGCTCGTACTCCGCCAGGGGGGCCCCGTCCAGCAGGATCTGCCCGGCCTGGGGCTCGTAGAACCGCTCCAGCAGCCCCACACACGTGCTCTTCCCGCTGCCGTTCAGCCCCACCAGCGCCGTCACCTCCCCGGGGCGCAGCTCCAGCGACACGGCCTGGGGCCCGGCCAGAGCGTCAGCGCCGCCGCCGCGGGGACACCGGGTCCCCCCCGGGGGATGGACTGGGAACTGGGGGACCCCCTCCAGGGGGATGGGCTGGAGAGCGGGGAATCCCCTTCGGGGGGGATGGGCTGCTACAGGGCTGGGAGGGAAGGGGACCCCAAAAAGCAGGAGCCCTGGGGCTGTGGGTGGGGGAGCCAGGGAGATTCCAAGGGCCACACTCACCTTGAGGATGGGGCAGGGGGGAATCCCTGGGCCCTGGGGGAGGGGCGGCTCACCTTGAGGGCGGGGTGAATCCTCGGGGCCCAGGGGTGGGGGAGGGGTGGCTCACCTTGAGGACAGGGCGGACGGGGTGGGGGGACCTCCAAGGTCCGGGGTGGGGGGAACCCCGGGGCCCGGGGCGGGGGATGGGCGGCTCACCTTGAGGACGGGGTGGGCGGGGCGGGGTTATCTCCTGGGGCCGTGGGGCGGGGGAGGGGCCGCACTCACCCTGAGGACGGGGTGGGGGAGTGGGGAGATCCCCGGGGCCCAGGGGCGGGGGAGGGGCCGGCTCACCTTGAAGACGGGGCAGTCGGGGCAGGGGGGACCCCCGGGGCCCGGGGGGGAGGGGCGGCTCACCTTGAGGACGGGGCGGGCGGGGTGGGGGAACCCCGGGGCCTGGGGTGGGGGAGGGGCGGCTCACCTTGAGGACGGGGCGGTCGGGGCGGGGGGACTCCCAGGGCCCAGGGCAGAGGAGGGGCGGCTCACCTTGAGGACGGGGTGGTCGGGACGGGTGGGGCGGGGGGACCCCCAGGGCCCAGGGCAGAGGAGGGGCGGCTCACCTTGAGGATGGGGCGGTCGGGGCGGGCGGGGTAGGCGAAGGAGACGTGGCGGAAGGAGACGTGGCCCCGCAGCGAGGCCGGCGCCCGCGTCCCGTCAGTGCGCACGGCCGGCTCCCGGTCCAGGTACTCGAAGACCTTCGCCGCCGCCCCCACGTTGCTCAGCAGGTCCCCATACATGTAGACCAGCGTCTGGGCGGGGAGAGCCAGTCAGGTTATTTGCCCAGACATGTGCTCAGTGCAGCCGCATCCGGCAGGTGGGAAACATTGCAACTACCTGGGCAGAAACCCTAGCACAGCCACAACGATGCTCATGTGTGACGTGGGGGGGAGGTGTTTGTCCCCCCTTGTGGGCCTGTGATCACTCTGGGGTTCCATTCACTGGTTGCCTTGCTGTACATGTGCCATTCCTACTGTCCTGCTGCCCTGCAGTGACTCTGTGTGTGTGCCTCAGTTTCCCCGGGCCTGGTAGCACTCTGGACGAGGAGGGGGGCGGGGCAGGACTCGCTGGGGAAGTAGGTTCAGTGTCTCCCGGCCTGAGGCCCAGGGGACAGCAGATAGCAGCTGGGGTGGGGAAGCAGGACAGAGCAGGAGGCAGGGCGGCCTGGGGCCCAGGGGACAGCAGGTAGCAGCTGGGGTGGGGAAGCAGGACAGAGCAGGAGGCAGGGCGGCCTGGGGCCCAGGGGACAGCAGATAGCAGCTGGGGTGGGGAAGCAGGACCGAGCAGGAGGCAGGGCGGCCTGGGGCCCAGGGGACAGCAGATAGCAGCTGGGGCGGGGAAGCAGGACAGAGCAGGAGGCAGGGCGGCCTGGGGCCCAGGGGACAGCAGATAGCAGCTGGGGCGGGGAAGCAGGACCGAGCAGGAGGCAGGGCGGCCTGGGGCCCAGGGGACAGCAGGTAGCAGCTGGGGCGGGGAAGCAGGACAGAGCAGGAGGCAGGGTGGCCTGGGGCCCAGGGGACAGCAGGTAGCAGCTGGGGCGGGGAGGCAGGACAGAGCAGGAGGCAGGGTGGCCTGGGGCCCAGGGGACAGCAGGTAGCAGCTGGGGCGGGGAAGCAGGACCGAGCAGGAGGCAGGGCGGCCTGGGGCCCAGGGGACAGCAGATAGCAGCTGGGGCGGGGAAGCAGGACCGAGCAGGAGGCAGGGCGGCCTGGGGCCCAGGGGACAGCAGGTAGCAGCTGGGGCGGGGAGGCAGGACAGAGCAGGAGGCAGGGCGGCCTGGGGCCCAGGGGACAGCAGATAGCAGCTGGGGCGGGGAGGCAGGACAGAGCAGGAGGCAGGGTGGCCTGGGGCCCAGGGGACAGCAGATAGCAGCTGGGGTGGGGAAGCAGGACAGAGCAGGAGGCAGGGCGGCCTGAGGCCCAGGGGACAGCAGATAGCAGCTGGGGCGGGGAAGCAGGACAGAGCAGGAGGCAGGGCGGCCTGAGGCCCAGGGGACAGCAGGTAGCAGCTGGGGCGGGGAGGCAGGACAGAGCAGGAGGCAGGGCGGCCTGGGGCCCAGGGGACAGCAGATAGCAGCTGGGGCGGGGAGGCAGGACCGAGCAGGAGGCAGGGCGGCCTGAGGCCCAGGGGACAGCAGGTAGCAGCTGGGGCGGGGAAGCAGGACAGAGCAGGAGGCAGGGCGGCCTGAGGCCCAGGGGACAGCAGGTAGCAGCTGGGGTGGGGAAGCAGGACAGAGCAGGAGGCAGGGCGGCCTGAGGCCCAGGGGACAGCAGGTAGCAGCTGGGGTGGGGAAGCAGGACAGAGCAGGAGGCAGGGCGGCCTGAGGCCCAGGGGACAGCAGGTAGCAGCTGGGGTGGGGAAGCAGGACAGAGCAGGAGGCAGGGCGGCCTGGGGCCCAGGGGACAGCAGGTAGCAGCTGGGGCGGGGAAGCAGGACAGAGCAGGAGGCAGGGCGGCCTGAGGCCCAGGGGACAGCAGGTAGCAGCTGGGGTGGGGAAGCAGGACAGAGCAGGAGGCAGGGCGGCCTGGGGCCCAGGGGACAGCAGATAGCAGCTGGGGTGGGGAAGCAGGACAGAGCAGGAGGCAGGGCGGCCTGAGGCCCAGGGGACAGCAGATAGCAGCTGGGGCGGGGAAGCAGGACCGAGCAGGAGGCAGGGCGGCCTGGGGCCCAGGGGACAGCAGATAGCAGCTGGGGCGGGGAGGCAGGATAAAGCAGGAGGCAGGGCGGCCTGGGGCCCAGGGGACAGCAGATAGCAGCTGGGGCGGGGAGGCAGGACAGAGCAGGAGGCAGGGTGGCCTGGGGCCCAGGGGACAGCAGATAGCAGCTGGGGCGGGGAGGCAGGACAGAGCAGGAGGCAGGGTGGCCTGGGGCCCAGGGGACAGCAGATAGCAGCTGGGGTGGGGAAGCAGGACAGAGCAGGAGGCAGGGCGGCCTGGGGCCCAGGGGACAGCAGGTAGCAGCTGGGGCGGGGAGGCAGGACAGAGCAGGAGGCAGGGTGGCCTGGGGCCCAGGGGACAGCAGATAGCAGCTGGGGCGGGGAGGCAGGACAGAGCAGGAGGCAGGGTGTCCTGGGGCCCAGGGGACAGCAGATAGCAGCTGGGGCGGGGAGGCAGGACAGAGCAGGAGGCAGGGCGGCCTGGGGCCCAGGGGACAGCAGATAGCAGCTGGGGCGGGGAGGCAGGACAGAGCAGGAGGCAGGGCGGCCTGGGGCCCAGGGGACAGCAGATAGCAGCTGGGGCGGGGAGGCAGGACAGAGCAGGAGGCAGGGTGTCCTGGGGCCCAGGGGACAGCAGATAGCAGCTGGGGCGGGGAGGCAGGACAGAGCAGGAGGCAGGGCGGCCTGGGGCCCAGGGGACAGCAGGTAGCAGCTGGGGCGGGGAGGCAGGACAGAGCAGGAGGCAGGGCGGCCTGGGGCCCAGGGGACAGCAGATAGCAGCTGGGGTGGGGAAGCAGGATAAAGCAGGAGGCAGGGCGGCCTGGGGCCCAGGGGACAGCAGATAGCAGCTGGGGTGGGGAAGCAGGATAAAGCAGGAGGCAGGGCGGCCTGAGGCCCAGGGGACAGCAGATAGCAGCTGGGGTGGGGAAGCAGGACAGAGCAGGAGGCAGGGTGGCCTGGGGCCCAGGGGACAGCAGGTAGCAGCTGGGGTGGGGAAGCAGGACAGAGCAGGAGGCAGGGCGGCCTGGGGCCCAGGGGACAGCAGATAGCAGCTGGGGTGGGGAAGCAGGACAGAGCAGGAGGCAGGGTGGCCTGGGGCCCAGGGGACAGCAGATAGCAGCTGGGGCGGGGAGGCAGGACAGAGCAGGAGGCAGGGCGGCCTGGGGCCCAGGGGACAGCAGATAGCAGCTGGGGTGGGGAAGCAGGACAGAGCAGGAGGCAGGGCGGCCTGGGGCCCAGGGGACAGCAGATAGCAGCTGGGGCGGGGAGGCAGGACAGAGCAGGAGGCAGGGTGGCCTGGGGCCCAGGGGACAGCAGATAGCAGCTGGGGTGGGGAAGCAGGACAGAGCAGGAGGCAGGGCGGCCTGGGGCCCAGGGGACAGCAGATAGCAGCTGGGGTGGGGAAGCAGGATAAAGCAGGAGGCAGGGCGGCCTGGGGCCCAGGGGACAGCAGATAGCAGCTGGGGTGGGGAAGCAGGACAGAGCAGGAGGCAGGGTGGCCTGGGGCCCAGGGGACAGCAGATAGCAGCTGGGGTGGGGAAGCAGGACAGAGCAGGAGGCAGGGCGGCCTGGGGCCCAGGGGACAGCAGATAGCAGCTGGGGCGGGGAGGCAGGACAGAGCAGGAGGCAGGGCGGCCTGGGGCCCAGGGGACAGCAGATAGCAGCTGGGGCGGGGAAGCAGGACAGAGCAGGAGGCAGGGTGGCCTGGGGCCCAGGGGACAGCAGATAGCAGCTGGGGCGGGGAAGCAGGACAGAGCAGGAGGCAGGGTGGCCTGGGGCCCAGGGGACAGCAGGTAGCAGCTGGGGTGGGGAAGCAGGACAGAGCAGGAGGCAGGGTGGCCTGGGGCCCAGGGGACAGCAGATAGCAGCTGGGGCGGGGAGGCAGGACAGAGCAGGAGGCAGGGCGGCCTGGGGCCCAGGGGACAGCAGATAGCAGCTGGGGTGGGGAAGCAGGACAGAGCAGGAGGCAGGGCGGCCTGGGGCCCAGGGGACAGCAGATAGCAGCTGGGGCGGGGAGGCAGGACAGAGCAGGAGGCAGGGCGGCCTGGGGCCCAGGGGACAGCAGGTAGCAGCTGGGGCGGGGAAGCAGGACAGAGCAGGAGGCAGGGTGGCCTGGGGCCCAGGGGACAGCAGATAGCAGCTGGGGCGGGGAAGCAGGACAGAGCAGGAGGCAGGGTGGCCTGGGGCCCAGGGGACAGCAGATAGCAGCTGGGGTGGGGAAGCAGGACAGAGCAGGAGGCAAGGCGGCCTGGGGCCCAGGGGACAGCAGGTAGCAGCTGGGGTGGGGAAGCAGGACAGAGCAGGAGGCAGGGCGGCCTGGGGCCCAGGGGACAGCAGATAGCAGCTGGGGCTGGGAAGCAGGATAAAGCAGGAGGCAGGGCGGCCTGAGGCCCAGGGGACAGCAGATAGCAGCTGGGGTGGGGAAGCAGGACAGAGCAGGAGGCAGGGCGGCCTGGGGCCCAGGGGACAGCAGATAGCAGCTGGGGCAGGGAAGCAGGACAGAGCAGGAGGCAGGGCGGCCTGGGGCCCAGGGGACAGCCGGTAGCAGCTGGGGCGGGGAAGCAGGACAGAGCAGGAGGCAGGGCGGCCTGGGACCCAGGGGACAGCAGGTAGCAGCTGGGGCGGGGAAGCAGAACGGAGCAGAGGGTGGGGCGGCCTGGGGGCTGGGAGCAGGGGGTGGGAGTGGAGGTCAGTTTTTGGTTGGCTGGGTGAGGGGGGAGACGAGGGGGCTGGGAATGGGCTAGAGCTGGGGCTCCCGGCCCCCCTCTCCTCAGGCTGGGCTGGGCTGGGCTGGGCTGGCTGCTCCTGCAACAAGAAGTCTGGGCAATGCCGTGTCCCTGGGACCCAATAGCCCTTCTCTTCTACCTGCCGCCTGAGTCTCCCCTCTGGCTGCGGGTGGGGGGGCAGGGCTTGGGGACTCCCTAAACAGAAGTTAAAACAGCTGTGATGTAGTGGAGGGTGCTGTCCATTCGGCCAAGCACTGCCTAGAGGGGGTCACCCTGAGGGCACCCATGTCATGTAGTCCATGGCCCAACCGGTTCTTACCTGTCCTGGAAAGGGGTCTGAGAAAGGAAGGGGGTGGCTTGGAGAAGGGGCAATCTTGGCTGGGAGACATGAAAGGAACAGACTAAGGTGAGGGTCTAGTGATGACAATGGACCCCACCCCAAGGGGTCTGAGGCTGCTTGGCCCTGACTCCTGTTCCCACGTCCCGTCTGTGCTGGGCCGTATCCCGGAGGAGCAATAACCCCCCCCGTTCTACCAGCTGGGGGAGCCTGTTCTGGCTGCTACGGGGGTACAATTGGGGGGAACCCCAATGCACCATGACAGCCAAAGCCATTAGCTCAGACTGTGTCCACACCACGGGGCACCGCTGGCAGGGAGCTACACCAGCATTGTCTGTGCTGCGTAGACACATCCAGAAAGAACAAGGCAGACAGACGGATGAATGGACGCACAGAGGTGTGTGTATATGGCCAGAGAACCAAGTGTGTGAAGGGCTGGAAGGGTGAGTGGGAGTGGGAACAGATGGGTGTCAGGGGCATGGGAAGACAGACAGACAGACAGACGGGAGGGTGTCGGGGACATGGGGTGGGATGGACCCACAGACAGAGGATGACAGATGGGTTGAGGTGGCCTCGTTACAGCCCATCTCTGGGGCGAGCCCCTCACCTGCACATGGGCCCCCACGTCCCCCTGGTAGAGGATGAAGGAGACGAGGCCGCCCTTGGTCAGCAGCCCGGCGTGGATCTGCTGGTGCCCGCAGTACAGCATCAGCACCTGCACCGCCACCTGCAGCAGCTGGGGGGAGGGGGAGTCATGGGGGGAGCAGGCAAAGCCCGAAATCAGCCTCCCTTCACCCCCCCCCCCACCGTCAGCAACAGCAGCTGCTCTGGAGCCTGGGCCCCCCCACCCTGCTCCCAGATCAGACCATGAACAGCCTTCCCCGGACACCTGGGTCCCCTTTCACTGGCTCCCCCACGAGAAAGCAAGCCCCCTTCCTGGGACACTGGGGCGCCCTGCCCCCAGCTCACCCCCTGAGTTGCAAGGAGCATTCCCTGGACACCTGTCCCTGCATAATTAGCTCAGCTGCCATAACCCTGGGATCTGGGGCTGCTCTCACTGGCTTCCCTGTGCAGTCCTGCCCTTTCCTCAGATGACCGGGTCCCCTCCCCAGCTCTCTGTCAGAGCCAGAACCTCCTCTCCCAACCCCCTGTGTCTCTCCCCTCCCATCCCTGGGCCCCTCTCACTGCCCCTTCCCCGGACGCTGGGTCCCCGGGGCTCACCCGGCAAAAGAGCAGGTAGAGCGCCCGCTCCAGGTCGCGGCGGTTCTTCAGCCGGTGGGTGTGGGCCAGCGCCGCCTCGTAGCGCCGCGCCTCCTCCTCCTCCGTGGCGAAGCTGCGCACGGTCTCGATGGAGGCGACCGACTCGCGCACCACCTCCCCCGAGCGCGCCAGGGAGTCCTGGATGTCCCGCAGCACGGCCTGGGGGGGCAGAGGTGTCACCGCCCGCCCGGCGAGCAAGCCGCAGCCAGCGAGTCGCACCTGGGACCCACCTGCCATCTGGTGACCTGCCTGCGGCAAAGGCTGAGCTTCTCTTACACTGGCCAGGCCTGACTGATTTAGGAGCTGGAATCTCATTTTCAAAAGGGGTTTAGGAGAAAAATCCCCTTGACTGTGCCTAAACCCCTTTTGAGAATGACACTAGCCAGTAAGGCTGGATGCAGCAACACCTACAGGGTATGTCTACACTACCCCGCTAGTTCGAACTAGCGGGGTAATGTAGGCATACCACAATTTGAATTTCCCGGGCTTCATTTGCATAAGTGGGGCACCGCCATTTTTAAATGCCTGCTAGTTCAAACCCCATGCCGCGCGGCTACACGTGGCATGAACTAGGTAGTTCGAACTAGGCTTCCTTATTTCACGAGGAAGCCACATTTTTATACATCTTTACACTAAAACCAAAGCCACAGGGTTTGTAAAAAATAAACATCAAGAAAGGCCAAGCTCTAGGCGCACACGGGCTGTGTCTAGACTGGCCAGTTTTTCCGCAAAATCATCTGCTTTTGCGGAAAAACTTGCCAGCTGTCTACACTGGCCACTTGAATTTCCGCAAGAACACTGCCGATCTCATGTAATCAGCACTTCTTGCGGAAATACTATGCTGCTCCCGTTCAGGCAAAAGTCCTTTTGCGCAAAAGGGCCAGTGTAGACAGCAGAGATTTTTTTTCTGCCAAAAAAGGCCCGATGGCGAAAATGGCGATCGGGGTTTTTTTGCGCAAAAGCGCATCTAGATTGGCACGGACGTTTTTCCCCACAAAAAGTGCTTTTGCAGAAAAGCGTCCGTGCCAATCTATACGCTCTGTTTCAAAAATGCTTTTAATGGAAAACTTTTCCGTTAAAAGCATTTCCGGAAAATCATGCCAGTGTAGACGTAGCCAAGGAGAATGCAGGCGGAGCCCAGCAGCAGAGCGGGGGCTCTCCTGTTTATTGCACTCAGTGTAGCATGCGTGATACCTGCCCTATGGGCTGGTGGCGTATGTGTGCATTCGGTGCAAGGAGCTCCTGACCCTCAGAGACTGCGTCCGGTGCATGTAGGTACCAATGATGTAGGGAAGGGCAGGAGAGAGGTTCTGGAGGCCACATTTAGGCTGCGAGGAAGGAGACTGAAATCCAGGATATCTATGGTGGCATTCTCTGAAATGCTTCCAGTTCCACACGCAGGGCCAGGTTGGCAGGCAGAGCTTCAGAGTCTCAATGCAGAGATGAGACAATGGTGTGTGTGTGTGGGGGGGGGGGGGATAGATTGATTAGGAACTGGGGACACTTTTGGGAGAGGGGGAGCCTAGACAGGAAGGATGGGCTCCACCTAAACCACAATGGAACCAGACTGCTGGCACTGAACATTAAAAAGGCCGTAGAAAAGTTTTTAAACCAAAGGCTGAGCGAAAGCCGACAGGTGTGGAGGACACATGGATTGGACAGAGACATCACTTAGGCGAGGGTCTATTAATAGAGATGCTCTATGTTCTAGTCAGGAGGAGAGGATGGAAGTATGGGTCAGATCAGATGAGACACAATCAAATGAAAAAGAGTCAAACACATCAGGAAATGGCAGACAGATAAATAGTGACAAATTATTAGGAGTGCCTAGTTTTAAAGGCGAATAGTAATAGAAATGTAGCCGTGTTAGTCTGGTGTAGCTGAAACAAAATACAGGACAATGTAGCGCTTTAAAGACTAACAAGATGGTTTATTAGATGATGAGCTTTCGTGGGCCAGACCCACTTCCTCAGATCAAATAGTGGAAGAAAATTGTCACAGCCATAGATACCAAAGTGATACCATTAAAAAAAAAAGTTGTCTCCCTTTGGTATATATGGTTGTGACAATTTTATTCCACAATTTGATGTGAGGAAGTGGGTCTGGCTAATCACCTAATAAACCATCTTGTGAGTCTTTAAAGTGCTGCATCGTCTTGTTTTTTCTTTCAGTTTTAAAGGAGGATATCGATAGAACCAGCAACACAGAAAAGTTGGTGGAATGAGGACAATCAATTAGACACCATCATACCAGGGTACACAATCTATTGGAAGGACAGAACAGGTTGTGCTCATGGGGGAGTAGTGCTATACTTGTGTGATGTATTGTCAGTACCTTGCTCGTTGCTATGCTTGGGCTGTGGGTGACACCTACTGGCAGCACGGCCCAGCTGGGGGTACCTTGAGGGCCCCATGACAGTGACCGAACTGGTCCTACTGGGTAAGGGAAGGGCCAGAACAAGGAAAGTGAGTGTTGGGAGGAGGGTCATGTAGCCAGACAGACCCCCCGCCCCCCGCCATCCCATCCATCTTATTTGCCTCTCTGAGGTTCCTGAAGCATACAGGGCAGAGAAGGAGCAATAAAATCAGCATAGTCTATGCTGGCTCATCTGATCCTGAGAAGCTGAAAACATAGATATGAGGAGAGAGCGATTAAGGCAATAAGCTGACCTCGAGGCTGCGAGAACTGCCCAGGCTGGCACCCATGTTGATTCAAACACACACAGTCCCTGGGAGAGGAATTTCCCACTGAGAAAAGAATCCCCAGTAATTCCAATTTAGTTCTCTCTCTTACAAGTGTAAATTAAGTTCACAACTCCCTTGTAAGAACTGGTCTCACAAAAGACAGACCAGCCCCATTTGGCATGACAGATAAGAAAGAGAAATACGTGACCCCATGGGTATAAAGGTGGGTCCAGCAGTGCACTCACTTTTGTGTGTCATTCTACCCTCTACCTGCTGGTCGGGTTAGGTGTTTGACCTCCCAAGGTTCTATGGGGACGCTCACCTCGTATTTTCGTCTTTCCTAGGAATTGAGGGACCGGCCCTGGCCTGACATGCTGGAGTCGAGAGGCACAGAAAGGGGTAAAAATTGTACCTGGATGTGTCCTTTGTCTTAAGTGTACACATAGACTTAGAGCTCTTTAAAGATTAAGCTGCCACTTGGTACCATTATTTCTATTTTCTATCTTTATTTTCTTTGTAACCATTTTTAAGATCTATATTTGTTAGCAGTTAAGAAATAGAGCAATAGCCATTGCAACCATATGATTTATAAGCTTCTTTAATAAACCTGTAACTGTTTAAGTTTTATCCTGACTCCTTCAGTTGCTGTAACAGAACCAAGCACAATTTAAAAGAACTTCAGCCGGTCATAAGGGACAGGTATAGAAACACACCGTTGGATGACAGGTCACTCTTTGGCTGGAAACATGAAGGAGACAGACTAAAGAGGGGCCCGGAATCCAGGGGCCCAGGGACTCATCTCAAGGGGCTCTGACCCCTGTACCCACATCACGTCTGTGCTGGGCTGTATCCTGGAGGAGCAATAAACCCTCCCTGTTCTACTACTGGCGGAGCCTATTCTTGCTGCTACAGGGGTGCAGGATCGGGAGAAACCCCGACGTGCCATCACAACTTGAAAAAAAAACACAGAATCAAATAAAGTAAAAATCTTAAATGAGCCAAAATGTTCCGTAGAATCTCTCTGGATAGTAATTCCATGCTCCAATAATAAGAATATAGCCTTAGGGATCTATTATCGACCACCTGATCAGGACAGTAATAGTGACTATGAAATGCTAAGGGAGATTAGAGAGGCTATTAAATAAAAAAATAATAGTGGGGAATTTCAACTATCCCTATATTGACTGGGTACATGTCACCTCAGGATGGGATGCAGGGATAACATTTCTTGATATGTTAAATGACTGCTTCTCGGAGCAGCTGGTTCTGGAACCCACAAGGGGAGAGGCTATTTTTGATTTAGTCCTGAGTGGAGCACAGGATCTGGTCCAAGAGGTAAATATAACTGGATCGCTTGGAAATAGTCACCATAATGTAATAAAACGTAACATCCCTGTGGTGGGAAAAACCCCTCAGCATCCCAACACTGTGGCATTTAATTTCAGAAAGGGGAACTACACAGAAATGAGGAGGTTAAAGAGAAATTAAAAGGTCCAGTGACAAAAGTAAAATCTCTGCAAGGTAAATGGAAACTTTTCAAAGACACCATAATAGAGGCCTAACTTACAGGTATACCCCAAATTAAAAAACATAGTAAGAGAACCAAAAAAGAGCCAGCGTGGCTTAACAACCATGTAAAAGAAACAGTGAGAGATAAAGACATCTTTTAAAAAGTAGAAGTCAAATCCTACTGAGGTAAACAGAAAGGAGCATAAACACTGACAAATTAAGTGTAACAATATAATCAGGAAGGTCAAAACTAATGTGAAGAACCGCCAGCCAAACACTCAAAGAATAATTGAAGGGTTTTTTCAGTCCATCAGAAGCAGGAAGCTGCTAAACAAACTCCCACCCAGAGCCCTAGGCAGGTGCAGATAGAGGGAAATTTAGGTCAGGGCAGGGTTTGGGCTCTGGGCATCTCCAACATCTCTGCCAACCTGCCACCTCTGTGTGGAGGGTAAGTAGGGCCCTCCCATCCCCCACCCCCCACTCCATACCTGGTGCCGGGCATCATAGACCTTCTCAGCAGCCATGGTGAGGGGCGTCTCGACCAGCGTGAGCAGGGTGAGGCGCCAGGACAGCCCCAGCATGAAGCCGTACAGCCCTAGCGCCTTCACCAGGCTGCGCAGGAAGATGTTGGCGTTGGCTGGCACCGAGCGGCTCATCATGGCCGTGTCCTTGGAGAGGCGCGAGGTCAGGTCCCCTGGGGGGGGGAGGGGCACAGTGAGACATGGATCCGCCGGGAGAGGGGCCCCCAATTCCAGCAGGAGCTATTGGGGATGGATGCCTGTGGTGGGAGATGGGGGTGCATGGGGAGGCAGCAGGTGCCAGTGGGAGTGGGGAGTGCTGGGGAGGGGGCACTGGGATTAGCTGAGTGGCTGTGGGGGGAGGGGATGCCAGTGGTGGGGGAGGGGCACTAGGCAGGTGCTGGGGGGGCGGGACCCACCTGTTTTGACCTGCTGGAAGAAGGCCAGGTCCTGGCGCACCAGGGAGGAGAAGAGCTGGCACTGCGTGCGGATGTTGAGCCGGGACAGTGTGAGCATGAAGAGCCCCCCACGGCAGCCGGCGGCCAGGGAACTGGGGGGACAGACAGACAGACAGACAAACAGTTCATTCATCTGGAGGTCTAGCCAGGCGGCCCTTCCAAATTCATCCTCCATTGGGGTTAACTGCGCAGTCGCAGGCTTTTACAAATCACGTACATTTCATGGGCGCTGTGATCGTCGGGGTCTTGGGGGGAGGGGTCACAAGCTTACTAGGAGAGTTGGGCACCCAGCTCTGAAGGCAGCACAGAAGAACCACCCCAGGGCTGGGGCCCTTTGGAGAGCACAGTGGAGGGAGGTCTCCCCGAGGTTAGAGGGGTCTCCCCAGGGCCAGGAGTAGAAGCGGGTGGGAGTGGGGGTCTCCCCAGGGCCAAGGGGGGGGTCTCCCCAGGATTGGTGGGCAGAAGCAAGTGAGGATGGGGTCTCCCCAGGGCCGGGGGGCTCACCTGCCGAAGGAGGCCAGGCACATGAGGCCGATGGCGGCGGTGAAGGCGTCGGATTGGTAGGTGCCCCCCAGGATGTCGATGACGCGGCCCGTGTAGTAGGGGATGAAGGTCTCGCCTACCAGAGACACAGAAATGAGAGAGGGACCATTCTGTGCAGGGAGGGAGTTTCATTGGAACCACCTCCCTCACAACCCTCCATCCACCCTTCCACCACATCCCGTCCCATAATGAGCTTCCTGCTGCTCCTGCCTTGGTTCTGGGACCCAGGGAACTCCGCAATGGGGTGCAGTACCATCTCCACTGACCCCGCAGAGCCCACAGCCAGTGCCAGCCTCACTTCCCAAATCAGCCAGGAGCCAGAGTCTCACTTCCCAGGGTGGTCACTTGTGCCTAGCCACCTGTGAAGCCCTAGCACAGAGGGAGCAGGTGACAGGACCAAGGCCAGTCAGGAAGTCTGTGGCAGAGTCAGAATGAAAAACACTCCCCCCAGGGCTCCTGGTTTACAAGCCAGAGCCCAAACTGCTGGGCCACTCTGCGTGGTTTTGGCTGGAGGGTGTTATCTGGCTTTTGTTAGTATCCCAGCCCCCCGCCCCACTCACCGATCACAGCGATAGCCAGGAAGACGAAGGCCCCGGACAGGACGGGCAGGTCGGGCCGGGACAGCCCCACAAGCCGGCGCAGGGTGGCCTTGGACTCCCGCTCCGTGCCCTCAGCCCCGGGCCCCCCAGCCCTGTGCCCCTGCCCCAGGGCCCCCCAGGTGAGCTGGGCCAGCCCCACCGCCCCGTAGCTCAGCAGCAGCCAGGCCCAGGGGCCGCCGGCCAGCAGGGCGGGGGGCAGGTCGGGCAGGGGCAGGCGGCTCCGCAGGGAGAGGTACAGGGGGGGCAGCAGGCACAGGGCAGCCAGGGCCCCGGGGGGGGACCGGCCGGGCTGATCCGGGGCCAGCAGCCCCCAGGCGCCCCAGAGCCCCAGGAGACGCACGGCGGCCTCCAGCCAGGCGGCCGGCAGCCCCAGGGGGGCCAGCGCGGGGACCCCCCAGCCCAGCAGGGCCAGCAGGGCGAGGTCACAGAGCAGCAGGGCGCAGCCCAGACGCAGGCTGAGGGGCACCGGCATGGCAGCGGCGGGGCCTGCAGAGAGAAGGGGGGGCAGGTAATCTTGGGGGTCCTGCACTGACTGGTCCCCATGTCCCTCAGCCCCAACCCGTATCCAGCCTGCCCCAATTCATCCCCACCCCTCTGCCCCCAACCCCACACCCCCAACCCACCCCAGGGCTCCCCACAATCCAGCACCTCAGCCGTACCCCCAGAGGCTGAGTGACCCCCACCCCATATTCACAGCCCCGGCCCAACCTGCCCCCGATCCCCTAAACAAAGGGGGGGGGGGTTCCCTAGCAGGGTTCCCTGTAAGATTTCCCATCGGAGAGCGTGAGGTGTCTGTGCCCCAGCGCTGGGCCACGTGTGTGATGGGGGGGGGTCCCCTGCCCCCCCCCCAGTCACCCAGTACACATAGATACATCACCCGGCCTTACATTGGGGGGGGGGATGCTTGACCAGGGATAATTCACAAGGTGCGGGACCTTGCGCCCCCCCCCCCCCGCTTCCCTCCCATCCTGCTTGCTCCCCCCCCCATCTCCCTCCCACCCAGCCCGGCCTCCCATCCGTCTCCTTCCGTTCCTGCGCCCATGGGCTCCCCGGCCCTGCCCCCCAGCCTGTGCCCCTTTGCCCCCACTCGTCCCAGCGCCCCCTTCGTGCCAACCCCCACACGCCCCTTCCCGCGGTGCCCCCAGCCCCACCCTGCGCTTCTAGCCCGGCCCGGCCCGCCCCCCCCCCCCGGGCCCAGTTACCCCTCCCCAGACACCGATCCGCGCCCTCCCGCCCTGTGTCCCTCCCCACCTCGGGGGCGGGGGTCGCACCCACAGGCGGGGCCAGCCCGGCCTCGCCCCCGCCCCCCAGGAAGCGGAGCGGAGCCCCCCGGCTCGGAGCCGCGGCCGGTTCCCAGGCCGGGAAACCCGGTCCCCGCCCTGGGCGCACGGGCGGGGGGGGGGACACTGGGGGGGGAAACAGGGAACGTGGAACAAACCCCAATAAACTGCCCCCCAATCAGCCCCGCCCCCCAGCGCCGGCCCCCAATTGGGGCCCCCCCTACCGCGCACTCCCCAGCCCCGGACCCCGCATCGGACCGCGGACCCCCGGCCCCTGCCCGGCCGGTACCTGCAGCTCCGGCTCGGCGCCTGCTCCCGCGCCCGGCGGCCGCTTTCACTTTCGGGGGGATTCCCGGCCCGGCGGCTGCTGCCCCGGTGGCCGCCAGAGGGAGCCCGGCCTGCACCGGCAGCGGCTCCGGGCCCGGGACAGACCAGAGCGCCCGGCTCCGGCCCCCTCCCTCCTGCCTCAGTTTCCCCGAGCCTGGTGCATCCCAGCCCCTGCCCGGCCCCAGCCCCCGGTCCTGCGCCCAGCTCCACTCTGCTCCTCTCCACACTGGTACACGTGTCCCAGCCCCCTGCCTCAGTTTCCCCGATCCTGGTGCACCCAGCCCTCACACGGCCCCGAGCCCCAATCCCAGCCCCTGCCTCAGTTTCTTCGAGTCTGGTGCACCCTCTACCCCCAGCCCCTCGCCAGGCCCTGAGTCCTGCCCCCAGCCCTGTGTCCAGTATCCCCTCCTCCAGCTCCTCCCAGTATGGGTCCCAGCCCTCTGCCTCAGTTTCCCCGAGCTTGGTGCACCCAGCCCTCACGCGGCCCCAAGCCCCGATCCCAGCCCCTGCCTCGGTTTCTCTGAGTCTGGTGCACCCTCTACCCCCAGCCCCCACCCGGCCCTGAGTCCCATCCCCAGCCCTGTGCCCAGTCTCCCCTCCTTCAGCTCCTCCCCGTATGGGTCCCAGCCCCCTGCCTCAGTTTACCTGAGCCTGGTACACTCTGCCCCTGCCCAGGGGTTTGTACAGAACCACTCCCTGTGGGACTCTGCTCCCGGTAGCAGTGACTGAGGGGTGAAACTGCTGGGATCAGACATAGCTACTGCATGTGGCACAGTCCCACAGGGAGCAGTGACAACATGTAAGGAGTATGAGAAACTGCTGCTGTAAAACACTGGCACCAGCTCTAGCCGGTTCCTACAGCCCCAGGGGTTGTTGTCTGGTTCAGGCTCCTCTCCCAGGGCTCCAGCCTAGGGTGTCAGAGGCAGGCTTTGGCTGGGAGGCACTTACCAGCAGAAAGGTGAGTCAGACTGGCTGTTTGCTGCTCCACATGGCTCCACTCCAGGCATTAGAGGGCAGAGGAGGGGAGACAAGGGGGGAGGGAGAAGGCTTCTTACACTACCACTGCTCCCAGCAAAAATTCTCAATTCCTGCTGGCCAGAAACTGAGAGATTGGCCATTCAGAGTGTGCCGTAGTGGGGGGCTGTCTGCTCTGTACCCGGGGTCCCCCTGCATTGGGCTGTGATTCCCACTGACTCCCCCACACGTGGATTAACCCAGACACCCAGTCCCAGCCTGGGCAGGGAACAAGGCTCTTGGGGAGGAGGGGGAGGCAAAGGAAGGGAGGGGGAGACGACACCTGGCTGGGTGGCAGGGCTGGGGGTGAGGTGGTTGCTCGCTGGGAAACATGAGGGGAACAGACTAAGCTGAGTGCTGAGGGGGCGATGGACCCTGCCCCAAGGGGTCTGAGGCATCCTGGCCCTGACTCCGGTACCCACATCCCGTCTGTGCTGGGCTGTGTCCTGGAGGGGCAATAAACCCCCCTGTTCTACCGGCTGGGGGAGTCTGGTCTGGTTACTGCGGGGCTGTAGGATCGGGGGGAGCCCCAACTGTGTCATCACAGGGAGCTAAGGGTACGTCTACACTACAGCACTAATTGGAACTAACTTAATTCGAATTAGTTAATTCGAACTAAGCTAATTTGAATTAGTGCATCCACACTTAAAAACTAGTTTGAATTAGCGTTTTGCTAATTCGAACTAGCATGTCCACACAGAGTGGACCCTGAACCGGGGTTAAGGATGGCCGGAAGCAGGGCCGGAAGCAGTGCCGGCAGGGCATCAGATGAGGACTTAGAGCGTGGAGATGCTGTCTCAGGCTAGCTGAGGGCTGTGCTTAAAGGGTCCCGACCCCCACCCCGAACAGACAGTTCTCAGGGGTTCCCCGCTTGCAAAGCAGTCCTGGCTTGGAGTGCCCTGAGTGCCAACACACGGCACATCACAGCACTCGGCCATCAGCCCGGCTGCACTTGCCGCAGGCTGCCATCCGGGGGGGCAATTGGGGGGCTGCAGGAGAGGTTCCACCCCGAGCAGCCCACAGAGCCATCCCAGTCCTCCCCATCGGGGGCTCGTACCCCATTCCTCCCTCACCTCCTTCCACTTACCCCTCCCTAGCCCCCCTTCCTGATGTACAAAATAAAGGATACGTGTGTTCAAAAATAGAAACTCTCTTTATTGAACAAAACTCGGGGAGACTGGGAAGAGGAGGTGGGAGAGGGGAAGAGAGAGGCTGGGAGAGAGGAGGGCAACTAAAATGATCAGGGGTTGGGAACAGGTCCCATATGAAGAGAGGCTAAAGAGACTGGGACTTTTCAGCTTAGAAAAGAGGAGACTGAGGGGGGATAGGATAGAGGTCTATAAAAGCATGAGTGCTGTGGAGAGGGTGCATAAAGAAAAGTTCTTCATTAGTTCCCATAATAGAAGGACTAGAGGACACCAAAGGAAAGGAATGGGTAGCAGGCTTCAAACTAGTAACAGAAAGTTGTTCTTCACAAAGCAAATAGTCAACCTGTGGAACTCCTTGCTGCAGGAGGCTGTGAAGGCTAGAACTAGAACAGAGTTTATAGAGAAGTGAGATCAAGTCATGGAGGTTGGGTCCATGGAGTGGTATTAGCCAGGGGGTAGAAATGGTGTCCCTGGCCTCCGTTTGTGGAAGGCTGGAGATGGATGGCACAAGACAAATGGCTTGGTCATTGTCTTCGGTCCATCCCCTCCAGGGTCCCTAGTGTTGGCTGCTGTCGGCAGACAGGCTACTGGGCTAGATGGACCTTTGGTCTGACCCAGTACGGCCGTTCTTATGTTCTTATGTTCTAAGCTCAGGGCTCAGGGTCAGGGGTCTCAGTGGACCCCCTTGATTTTCATGTAAACCTGCTCCTGGGTGGCCAGGCTGGCAGCTCTCCTGCCCTAGATGGCCACTTTCCTGTGCCTAGTGCGGAGGTCGTGGACGAGGTCCACGATGTCTGCACTAGACCAGGCGGGTGCCCGCCTCTTGCGGACCTGGGCAGGCTCCCGGGAGCGGGCAGCCTGGTCCCGGGAAGAGGGGGAGGGCTGGGTGGCAGCGGGTGGCTGGCTCGAGCTGTGCCAGGTGCAGGGTCTGCTGGCTGGGTGCTGGCAGGCTTGCACCTGGCACGGGCACCGTAGCCAGCCCGTGCCCCTTTAAGGGGTCCGGGGCCGGGATGGGGGCAGAAGAGTTTCCCTGGTGGTGCCCAGAGTGGCCACCAGGGCAAGCTGGGGAGGGCTAGCCTCCCACTAGTTCGAATTAAGTGGCTACACAGCCCTTAATTTGAATTACTTAATTCGAACTAGGCTTAATCCTCGTGGAATGAGGTTTACCTAGTTCAAATTAAGTTCCAACTAGTGGTTTGCCTGTGTAGCGCCTATCAAAGTTAATTAGAACTAACGGCTGTTAGTTCAAATTAACTTTGTAGTGTAGACAGACCCTAAGAGATTTTCTTGGGGGGAGGGACAACATGAGAAGTCTCCCTCCTCTCTCCCCAGCCCTCTGGAACAGAGAACAGCTGGATTTTTAAAGTGTGAGCTGCTTTCTGCCTAAGGGTTCCAGGAGGTGGTCGCAGGTCTGGCCCCCTAACAGCATCTTGCCCACTCCTGCCATGGGCACTACCTCCAACCCATTTTCCACCTGCCTTATTGTAGCTCCATCTATATCACAAACTTTGCAAAATAGACCATGTCAACCACTCCTGGTCCTCTCTCCCCCCCTTCTCCCCCCCACCAGTCTTCTGGAACCTCTACCTCCTTCCAAAGCTTTTCAAAGATGAGAGCTAAATGCTCAGATACCTCCTTGAGATAACCAAGGCGGTATCTGAGCATTTAGCTCTCATCTTTCATGGCTGCATTTCATCAGACCATGATGACTTGAGGACATCAAATTTACCTACGTAATTTTTAACTTTGTTCTTTTCCTGTTTTGTGCCTCTAATCCCACCTCATTGTCACTGGCATGCACTATGTTAATCTTCCGATCACCACCAACCTTGTGGGTGAAACCAAAACAAAGAATTATTAATCTGCTGTTTCCACACTTTCTGCGATTGTTTTTCCTTGTGGGAACTCTGCGTGCAGCCTGGGGCCAGCGGGAAGTCCCCGTCACTCTGGGCTGCATGCGGGTGTCACACTGGAGCTGGTGATCCCAGACTCAGAGTCCTCCGCTGACCCCAGGCTCCATGTTGTGCTGCTGCTTTGAAGTGCCAGGTGGAGCCCGGGTTCTGATCCCAGGCTCTGTGTGGCATTTCTCCAGAACCCAGGATCAGCTGGGGAGTCCCCAGCTGACAGCAGGTTCCACCGCAGCATTTCCCCAGTGTTACCTGCCAGCCTTGTGCTCTTGGGGAGCCAGGGAGTGCTATTGAGGGAAAACTATCCCCCCTCCCCTCTCAGCTTCTGCTGGAATCACAGACAAAGTAATGAAAGGGCTGGGGAAGACCCAGCTAAACCCCTTCAGACAAGGGTGATAGCATTAAGGAAACACCCCAGCCTCATCAGCATGGAAGATAGCACAGAGAGACATCTCCATGAGCATACAGAATGGAGACCAGCTCTTCCACGGCAGGAACCTCAGTGAACTGTGGGATACTGAAAGCAGAGAAGCACTGCCTGATGGGAAATCTCGGCTCCAGATGCTAATGAACCCAGGCCTGGGCACCCCCAAATTAGTCATGATCAGACTGTGCCATGGGGGGGTGCTGTCTGCTCTGTACCCGGGTTCCCCTGTGCTGGGCTGTGATTCCCACTGACTCACCCACATGTGGATGGGCCCAGACACCCCATCCCAGCCTGGGCAGGTAACAAGGCTCTTCCCCGGGGGAGACAAAGGGGGGGAGGGGACGGCACCTGGCTGGGGGCAGGGCCTGGGAGCTGGGGCAGTTTCTGGCTGGGAAACATGAAGGGAACAGACTAAGCAGAGGGTCTGGGGGGGTGATGGACCCCTAACTCAAGGGGTCTGAGGCCTACTGGCCCTGACTCCTGTAGCCATGTCACGTCTGTGCTGGGCTGTGTCCTGGAGAAACAATAAACCTGCTCTATTCTACTGGCTGGGGGAGTCTGTGCTGGCTGCTACGGGGCTGCAGGATTGAAGGGGAACCTGATGCTCCGTCGCACAGCCCAATGCTAGTAATGGATCCAATTGGCATCCACAGCATGGACACTGCACAGTTGCACTGTGAGCGCCTGCAAGGAGCAGCCCCCATGGTCAGGTATGACCAGTTGCTGTTGTCTCGCCTGTTTGCCCAGAAACAAATCCAGTGTTGTCTTGGAACTAGTGCCCTGTCCCTGTAAAAACTCCGCTTGCCCAAGAAACACCGGTCTGATGCCTGGATGTAACCTGCCTCAGTTCCACTGAGACTTCATCTCCAGCCTGTTTGGGTGCTCTGCTTGTCTCCAGCGGGCTTCTCACCACCATCTGGGAACCCTGATCGGTGCAAGTTCCACCGGCTGGTGAGAATCTCTGTCTGACTGTCTCTGTCTCCGTCTCTGTCTCTCTCCATAGCCTCCTGACCCTGCCCTATGTAAACTGTTCTATGGTTAGCTAGCCCTACCATTGGTAATCAGTTTCAATTTAGATTTCATATTGTAACTGTTTGGTGTGTTTGGCTCCTGATACATATCTATTCGCTACCCAGAAATAAATCACTTTCACTGTTAAGCTGGTTGCTTCTCTCTCTTTTTCTCTCTCTCACTCACTCTTCCTCAAGGGGTGCTGTTTTGGCTTCCCCATTTGCTCTGCAACAACACTTCTTGTACCCAAGCAAAAGATCCCTGTAGTGCCCAAAATCCTGTGGGGGTTGCTCATCGTGTGGTTTACCTGTGAATGACTGTGGTGTGAAAGTGGGGATAGGGGGTGCTGAACCTGGGGGCGTATGAGGATGGCTGCTTAAAGTGCTGTTTAATCCAGCCCACGGAGTCCAAAGGCACATGAGGGTGCAGTGTGGCATTGCTGTGAAACCCAGCCAGCTGAGTCCAGGGACATATGAGGGGGTCAGCTTGTAAGTGCTGAGTACCCAGTCCTCTCAGACGTGCTCTGGTAGTGGGGGTGAGTGTCTGTGTGTGTTGCCAAGGTGGGAAGAACCCGTCCTGAAGAACTGAGTTCCTGCAGGAGAGCTCCAGTGGGAGGGGGAATTGGCAGCAGGGAGAATTCAGCTCCATAGGAGAGTGCAAGCAGCACAAACAGCACACTGATAGAACTGTGAACCTCCCCCAGTCCCATAATAGTAACCCTAAGAAATGAGCACACCCCAGAGTATCAGGCACATCTGGTAACACCAGAACCCAGGGTCAGCTGGGGAGTCCCCAGCTGACCCCAGGCTCCTAGTGCACAGTGCCACACAACTGATCCCAGGCTCAGCTGTGTGGTGTTTCCGCTTTCAAGTACCCCCTCTTCTATTCCCCTTTGCTGCCTCTATCTGATAGAGGCACCAGGGTGTGTGTGTGTGATGTAGTGGGGGGGGGGGCGGGTGTGCTGTCCACTCTGGTTGAGCATTCACTGGTTATGTTCTCTGACAAACCTGATTGCACCAAACTGGCCCTCCCCACTCACCGCAGCAGGGGCCCCTCGGCTTCTCCGCTCCGCCACGGCCAGCTCATACTGCTGCTGCCTCACTCGGTCCTGCCGCTCCTCCCTACGGTCTTGCTGCTCTTTCTCTTGTGACTCCAATTCCTTTAGCCTCAGCTACGGCAGCTGGAGATCGAGCTCTGCCAGGCTGGACCCCGCCCTGGACGAACTGCTGCTGACAGAGTGTGGCCTGGTGGGCACCACGTCCAGCCCTCTGTCCAGTCTGAGAGCCTGAGTCGGCCCCAGGAGGGTCTGGCTGCTCCCTGCTGGGACAATTCCTTTAGCTGCAGCTCAATCTCCAGCCATCACAACTTTGCAGGGGGGAGACCCCACCCTGAACGAACCACTGCTGGCAGAGCGTGGCCTGGTGGGCACCACGTCTCTCTGGCGGGCTCCAGTCCTCCGCCCGGTCTGAGAGCCTGAGACCCTCCCTGGGGGGGTCTGGCTGCTCCCCGCTGGGACAAGATCCAGGCCCCATGGCTGGTCACTCTCTTCCAGCCGGGCAATCAGCTGGGCCTTGGTTGCTTTCCCCATGGGCAGGCCCCTCTGCACAGCCCCACCAGCTCTGCCCTCAGGAGTCAGGCATGGGCCATCTCCCCACTGTTCCCGGGGTGCAGTCTCACCAGCTGGATGCTGCTGACACCAGTGTGATGGCGCTTTGGGGACCCCTGGCCCTGCAGCCCCGTTCACAGTAAGATATGACTCCGCCGGCCAGTAGAATATGGAAGGTTTATTGCTTCTCAGGGATTCAGCCCGGCATAGAGGCGATGTGGGCATTGTTGGAGTCAGGACAGGCAGCCTTAGACCCCTTGCTTATCAGATAGTCGACTAGTTTTTAACATCCCTAGTACAAACCACCAGCTCCTCCTCGCCCAGGTCCCAGGCTCCAGCGCCCACCCCTGCCTCAGTTTCCCCAAGTCTTGTGCATCCCAGTCCCCGCCTGGTTCATCACTGAGCCAGCTACCCCAACCCACCCTCCAGACCCCCCTCCAACTCCAGCTGCAGGGACTGCAAATGAAATCAACACCAGAAGCTGCAGCTCCTTCACTTTATTTATCATGGCACAGAATCATGTTATGTCACTGATCCCCATCCAGCTCCCCCTGTCGCTGCAGCCCTGAGTGTGGGGTGTGGGGGGGTCTCCCCCTCTCACTGCTTGGCCTCGGTGTACTGGTGCAGCAGGTCGCTGACGTCCGTCCGGCCCACCCGGATCCAGCCGTCCTCCTTCATGTGGTACACTGGGGAGGGAAGGATACAGGAGAATGAGGGGAGCCAGAGGGAGCAATAGGAGTGATCCATGGTACCTAGACATAATGGGATTCCACAGAGCTCTCCTCCACAGGCAGGTCCCACAGTGCTCCTACTACACAGGTGGAAAAGAGACCAGGACAGGAAATGAGACTCAGACATCCAGGGCAGCAGCACAGGGTGCTCACCAGTGTTCCCTGTAAGCCGTGTACTTGTGCAGTTGCTCAGGACTCAAATGCCATCCAGCTGATTAGCAGAACGCCTGCAGCTAGGCTTGTGTTTTTGGGGGTGGTGCACATCACACATGCCTTAGTGCACAGAACACAATTTATTCCACACATGGATGGAAAAGATTAGAGGGAGCATTGGTGGTTCCCCTAAGAGGCCCTTCAGCACCCTTGGAGAAGGAGATAGGAACCGGTATCAGGGCCAGCAGTGTAGGATGGTCACTGCTGAGGAGGGAGGGGATGGGACTCAGGTGTCCAGGTAGTCTCCACAGGGGCCTGTTCCCCCCCCCCCCAACCATTCCACTTACTGTTGACGACGCCCCCAGAGTAGGAGTCGCGGTGGGTGGCGTAGGCGATGGCGCGGCGCCCCAGGTCATAGGCCTCCTCCACGCTGAGGTCGGGCCGGTACCCGCTGTCCATCACCCCGTAGGCGTAGGGCTTCCCGCTGCCCGTGGAGAACATGGGGCCCGAGAGGCGCATCCCCTTATGATCCACGTAGTACAAACCAGGGCCCTGCGAGGGGGGGCAGAGGGTTATGTACAGGGTCCCAGAGACAATCCACAGAGAAAGAGAAGATGCAAGAGACACAGAACAGGGGTTTAGAGATGGGCTTTCCTGTGGAATTAGAGGGGATGGGGGCCTCAGGGATCCCTGCGGAGAGCTCAGAGGTGGGGGTCAGGGCGTATGGGGCTGGGGGTCTTGGTGGGACCCAGGGTTGGTACCTTTTTGTCCCAGCCGCAGATCATGCTTCCCACAGACAGCCCCATGTCCCGGTACTCGCACAGCATGTTGGCCAGCAGCTTGGAGGCGGCCGAGACGCTGATCCGCTCCTTGTTCCGCAGGGCGTACAGCCTGGGGGGGGCATCTGGGGTGAGCACCCCCAAACCTCCTGTGCCCCAAAATGCCCTGCACCTCCCCAACCCCCCTCTGCCCCTAAAACTCCTGCATCCTTTACACCTCTTGTATCCCCCAACACACCCACCTCCCTCTGGTCCCCTCCATACATACCACCCGTGCTCCCCCACCCCTGCCCCCCAACAGCTCCCAATACCCTGCACCCCCCCACACACTCTGCATATGGGGCGGTGGGGGCACCTGCAGTGCTTGGCGAGGAGACGCTCCCAATACTGGCAGTCGGCGGCGCTGCCCGACATGGTGCCCAGCAGGTAGGGGTTGATCTCGATCACCTTGTTATACATTAGGTCGGCTGCACAGAAGGAATTGGCGACACAAATGGGCATTAGCCAAGCACTTCCCTGAAGGGGCTGCCCCAGGGTGGGCTGTGGGGCACCCACCAGTGAAGGAGTGTACTGGGGTGGCAGGTGAGTCTTCCCACTTGAGCCTAGGTTTTCTCTCTCCGTATCCACCCACCCAGCTTGGCCGGAGACCCACCCTCAGGAATCCATCCATCCCAGCTGCTCTGTGTGAAGGCAGGGAGTGGGGAGGAAGAAAGCGACTCACCAATGTAGCTCCCGGCCGACGCCCGCGAGTCCGTGGCCACGACCACGCCGTGCTGGAACTTGAAGGCCAGGGTGGTGGTGCCGTGGGCCAGCTCGATCCGCACCTGGTCCCGGCCCCCCTCGGAGTAGGTCTGCAGGAACTGGGCTGGCTGGGGGTGTGGGGGACATGAGGAAGTAGGTTGGGGTGGATACGGGGGTGACAATTACAATCTAGATCTGCCTGATGGCCCTTCAGGCACCAGAAGGTCAAACACCATCCAGCAGCCAGAAGGAGACTTGCCCTGGATTCCCCACCACGTCTCTCGTAGCCTTGGTGGCCATGTGGTTGCGGGGAGAGGGGAGGGCCTCTCCATTCCTCCCCGTAAGTCACCCTTCCCCCCACTAGTCCCAGGAAACTGTCCCTCCATCTTCAGGGCGCTGCCCCCTCTCCCCACCCCTCCCCACGCACTGACCTGCTCCCCCCTGGGCAGCGCCAGCTCGGGCGCCTGGAGGCCGAAGCTGTAATGAGCAGGTCCCGGGGGCGCAGCGAAAGTTCCGGGGGGCGCCCAGTCCCAGCCCTCCCGGGGGGCTCCGCAGACTTCAAACAGCGCCATCCGCCTGCCCGCGCCTCCCGCCCGGGTCTGAGCGGCCGCGCCGCGCGAAGAGAAACCGAAAGCGGCGGCGGGGGAGGGAGGGAACGAACTTCCCGCCCGGCCCGGGCCAAGAGAGGGGCGCGCTGGAGAGGGGCGCACGGGAAGGGAGCGCTCGGGAAGGGGGGTCTGATGGCGCAGGGGAGCTGGGGGGCGGGAATCTGAGGGGGCTCCGGAGACCGCACTGAGGGAAAGGGATCTCGGGGCCCCTGGGGAGGGGGCGCACGGAGAGCGCACTGGAGGCGCACGGGCTGAGAGCGCAGAGGGGTCCTGGAGAGGGCGTCCGGCGAGAGCACGAGGGGGGCTGAGCGCAGGGGGGAGCACTGGGTAGAAGGATCTAGGGGTCCCTGGGGAAGGAGGGGGCGCACGGAGAGCGCACGAGGGGGGCTAAGCGCAGGGGGAGCACTGGGTAGAAAGATCTGGGGGTCTCTGGGGAAGGAGGGGGCGCACGTAGGGGGGAGTCTGAGCGTGCGGGGGGGTGTCCTGGGGAGGATGGGGGCGCGCGGAGAGCGCATGGAAGGGGGTCTGAGAGCGCAGGGGGGTCCAGGGGATGCGGGCGCTGCCCGTGGGGAAGGGGAACATCTGGGCTGGGGGGGCGCAGCGGGAGGCGGCACATGGGGAGCCCCGGGAGAGGGGCGCAGGGGGAGGCGGGGAAATGGGGCACTGAAGGGCGCCGGGAGGAGGGGCGTGCACCAGCGTCACAACCAGCACGGGCAGCTCGGAGCCCAGCACCTCCCGCTGCTCCGGCGCTGGGCGCACCCCCGGGGCGGGGCGGGGCGGGGCAGCGCTAACCTGCGGCAGCCCGATCTGCCCGGCCACTGCTGACGCGTCTCCCCCCGCCCCGCCCCCACTCGGGTAATGACTCCGCCCTCTCTCGGGCACCGCTCCAGGGCGTGCGCAGCTCCCCCCCTTCTCTTTGTTCCCAGCCGGGGGGGGCAGCTCAGACTGAGCCGAGTGGCAGCGTTGGCGCTGTGGGGTCCCCCTCCGGGGTGCAGGGACACAGAGCAGCTCCCAAGGGGGTCCTGGCCCCAGGAGGTCTGGGGGGCCCCGCTGCTGGGGGGGCAGAGCCCCAAGATCACACAGGAAACACATGACAGAACTGACATGCTTTATTACACACAAGGCAAACACCAGTAGCCACACGTGCCCCCCCCATGATTCCCCCCTTGCCACACGTGCCCCCCATGTCCCCCACTGGCACAGCCCCCTGTGGGGAGGGCCCCAGTCTCTGCAGCACGGCGGGTGCGGAGCTGGGCTTTGTCCAGAGACAAACACACACACTGGGTGCAGCCTCTGAGCCTGTGTCCTCTGCCCGCTCCGGGGGGTGGAGCCACGTCTGGGGGGCTCTGAGACCCCCCAACCCTGCGGAGGGGCCGCACCTGCAGGAGGAGCCCAGATCCCGGAGATGGGGCAGCCTCAGGCCCCCCCGTCCTCCCCAGAGCCGCCCCCCTCGGCCCCGTTGAGCTGGGTCTGCAGCAGGCGCCAGTAGCAGCCGCGCCGGGCCAGCAGCTCCGCGTGGGTCCCCTGCTCCCGGACCTGCCCGGCCTCCAGCACCACGATGCGGTCGGCTCGCTCCACCGCGCTCAGCCGATGGGCGATGAGCAGCACCGAGCGCCCGGCCCGGGCCTCGTACACCTCGCGCTCCACCTGCCGGGACAGGACCGGGTCACCGCCGGCCGGGGGGGCCTCTCTCCCGCCTCCCCCCACCCGACGGGCGATGAGCAGCACCGAGCGCCCGGCCCCCGTACACCTCGCGCTCCACCTGCCGGGACAGGACCGGGTCACCGCCGGCCGGGGGGGCCTCTCTCCCGCCTCCCCCCACCCGACGGGCCACGAGCAGCACCGAGCGCCCGGCCCGGGCCTCGTACACCTCGCGCTCCACCTGCCGGGACAGGACCGGGTCACCACCGGCCGGGGGGGGGGGGCTCTCTCCCGCCTCCCCCCACCCGATGGGCGATGAGCAGCACCGAGCGCCCGGCCCGGGCCTCGTACACCTCGCGCTCCACCTGCCGGGACAGGACCGGGTCACCGCCGGCCGGGGGGCCTCTCCCGCCTCCCCCCACCCGACGGGCGATGAGCAGCACCGAGCACCCGGCCCGGGCCTCGTACACCTCGCGCTCCACCTGCCGGGACAGGACCGGGTCACCGCCGGCCGGGGGGGGCCTCTCCCGCCTCCCCCACCCGACGGGCCACGAGCAGCACCGAGCGCCCGGCCCGGGCCTCGTACACCTCGCGCTCCACCTGCCGGGACAGGACCAGGTCACCGCCGGCCGGGGGGGCCTCTCCCGCCTCCCCCCACCCGATGGGCGATGAGCAGCACCGAGCGCCCGGCCCGGGCCTCGTACACCTCGCGCTCCACCTGCCGGGACAGGACCGGGTCACCGCCGGCCGGGGGGGGCCTCTCTCCCGCCTCTCCCCACCCGACGGGCCATGAGCAGCACCGAGCGCCCGGCCCGGGCCTCGTACACCTCGCGCTCCACCTGCCGGGACAGGACCGGGTCACCGCCGGCCGGGGGGGCCTCTCCCGCCTCCCCCCACCCGATGGGCGATGAGCAGCACCGAGCGCCCGGCCCGGGCCTCGTACACCTCGCGCTCCACCTGCCGGGACAGGACCGGGTCACCGCCGGCCGGGGGGGGCCTCTCTCCCGCCTCTCCCCACCCGATGGGCGACGAGCAGCACCGAGCGCCCGGCCCGGGCCTCGTACACCTCGCGCTCCACCTGCCGGGACAGGACCGGGTCACCGCCGGCCGGGGGGGCCTCTCCCGCCTCCCCCCACCCGACGGGCCATGAGCAGCACCGAGCGCCCGGCCCTCGTACACCTCGCGCTCCACCTGCCGGCACACGGACCCGTTCACTGACGGCCGGGGGGGGTGCTCATTCCTGCCCCTGCCCCCCCCAGCCCTGCCAGTGCACCTCACTCCCGCCCCGCAGGCCCTGTCCCTGAGCCCTGCTGCTGCCCTTTGCTCCCACCCCCGGCTCCCCCAGCGCTCCTCACTCCCACCCCGCAGCCCCCCACGTCACTCACCCACAGCTGACTCTCCGTGTCCAAGGCGCTGGTGGCGTCGTCCAGGATCAGCACTTTGGGGTCTCGGAGCAGGGCTCGGGCGATGGCCACCCCCTGCCTCTGCCCCCCCGAGATCTGCCCCCCCGTCTCCCCAACATCTGTGGGGAGAGCAGAGGTCAGTGCCCTGTACGAGGTGTGAGATGCTCCCCCCCCACACACACATGGCTGGGGACTCTGGGATCCTGGGGGGGTTTTGGGGGTCACAGTGTGGGGTCAGCTGTGGCCAGGGGAAGGGATCGGGGGTGCTGAGGGCTGGGGCCAGTTCCGTAGCCCTGTGGCAGTGGGAGTATCGGGGTCCCAGGCAGGTGGGTGCTGGGGGCTGAGATCTTACGTCAGTACCTGTGTGTATGGGGCAGGCACCCGGAGGTCCCAGAGGACCCAGACAGCAGCCATAGGGAGGATGTGGGTCCCCCAGGGTTTGGGGGTCCGGAGGGTACTGGGGTTCTCTCCCCTGCTTCTGCCTGGGGATGGAGCTGTGGAAGGTAGGGGGGAGCGTTTGGGTCCTATGGAGCATGGGGACCCTGGGGGAGGGTATCGGGGTTCCTGGCAGTTGGGGGTCCTACGAGGATATCGGGCTTTCAGGGAGAGGGGCACAGGGGCACTAGGAGCAGTCCGAGGGGAGTAAGGCTCAGGTCCAGTGCTGCCGTGGCTCAGCCAGGCAATGATGGGGTGGGGTCAGGATACTGGGTTCCTGGGGGACGGGTATAGGAGCCTGGGGGGTTAAGATCCCAGGGGGTTCAGGGCCCAGGGGAAGCCGGGGGTGGGGGCGGTACCTGTGTCATAGCCCTGGCTCAGCTGAGCAACAATGGGGTGGGGAATCAGGATATTGGGGTGCTGGGAAAGGGGTATAGGAGTCCCAGGGGGTTTGGGAGCCCAGAGGGTTCAAATCCCAGGGCATTCGGGGATCCCAGGGCATTCGGGGGCCTCAAGGAGAGCTAGGGGGCGGTACCTATGTCTTAGCCCTGGCTCAGCCAAGCAACAATGGGGTGGGGGTCAGGATATTGGGGTGCTGGGGGAAGGGTATAGGAGCCCTAGGGGTTTAGGAGCATGGGGGGGTTAAGATCCCTGGGGATTTGGGGCCCAGGGGGTGCGGTACCTGTGTCATAGCCCTGGCTCATCCGGGTGACAATGAGAGAGGGTCAGGATATTGGGGTGCTGGGGGAAGGGTATAGGAGCCCCAGGGGTTCAGGAGCATGGGGGGTTAAGATCCCCGGGGATTTGGGGCCCAGGGGGTGCGGTACCTGTGTCATAGCCCTGGCTCATCCGGGTGACAATGAGGTGAGGGGGTCAGGATATTGGGGTGCTGGGGGATGGGTACAGAAGTCCCAGGAGCTTTGGGGGTCCCAGAGGGAGAGGTACCTGTGTCGTAGCCCTGGCTCAGCCGGGCGATGAAGCCATGGGCATTGGCGCGCCGGGCGGCCCCCGTCACCTCCTGGCGGCTGCATTCCCCCAGCCCGTAGGCGATGTTCTCGTGCAACGAGCGTGCGAACAGCACCGGCCTCTGGCTCACCAGCGCCACCTGGGGGGGGACTGGGGGCTGAGAACTCACAGGCTCACTGCACCCAATGGGGCGCACACAGGGGCTGGGGGGACCAGGGTGGAGCTGGCTGGAGAAGCCCGAGGGCCCTGATGCCAGGAGCGTCCCCTCCACAGCTTCTGGGATCCTGCCCCACATGGGGCAAGGGACGGGGGCGGGGGTGGGGGGATACGATGCCCCTAATATAATAAAAGTGTAATATCCCTGTAGTGGGAAAAGGACCTCAGCAGCCCAACACTGGTACTGAATTTCAGAGGGGAAATCCACAGAAATTAGAGAGCACAGTGACAAAAGTAAAATCCCTGCAAGCTGCATGGACACTTCTCAAAGGTGCCGTAATAGAAGCCCCTCTTCAATGTACACCCCAAATTAAAACACAGCCGGAGAACCAGAGACCTGCCGCCCCGGCTTAACCACCCAGTGAAAGAAGCAGCGAGAGAGAGAAAAGTCATTGCTGAGAAACTAAATGAATTCTCAGCGCCTCTGAATCAATTCCTGGGCCGCCCACCCCCCAATCCTGCGCACACACGTGACCACCTCCGCTCCAAAACGCTCTCCTCTGAACGTTTTCCAGGGCCAAAAGGGCAACTAAAATGACAAGGGGCTTGGAACGGGTCCCATGTGAAGGGAGATTTCAAAGACGGGGACTTTGCAGCTTAGAAAAGCGCAGACTAAGGGAGATAGGAGAGAGGTCTATAAAATCATGACTGGTTGGAGAGAGGGAATAAGGAAAAGTTATTTACTTCTTCCCATCACACAAGAACTAGGGGACACCAAATGAAATGACTAGGCAGCAGGTTTAAAACAATCCAAAAGAAGATCTTCTTCACACTGCGCACAGTTAACCTGTGGAACTCCTCGCCAGAGGATGTGGTGAAGACCAGGACTTTAGCAGGACTCAATAAAGAGCTAGATAGATGCATGGAGGTTAGGTCCATCTGTGGCCGTTAGCCAGGCTGGGGTCCCTGGCCTGTGTGTGTCAGGGACTGGGAACAGGCAACAGGGGAGGGATCCCTGGATGGCTCCCTGTTCTGTTCACCCCTCTGGGGCACTGGGCGCTGTGGGCCAACAGGACACGGGGCTGGATGGGCCGTTGCTCTGACCCAGCCTGGCTGCACTTATGTTCTCATGATGCCTGAGTCTGGAAGAGGCAGCGGGAGAGGGGCACAGGGGCTACCTTGTGCAGGGAGTGATACCGGGAGGGGTTTACCCAGCAGTGCAGGTAGCGACAAGGGGGAGAGGCAGCAGAGAGGGGGAGGGGCTTACCTGGCGGTGAAGGTAGCAATGCGGGAGAGAGGCAGTGGGGAGAGGGAGGGGCTTATCTGGCGGTGCAGGTACTGATGTGGGGGAGGGGCAGAGGGGGAGGGGCTTACCTGGCGGTGCAGGTACTGATGTGGGGGAGGGGCAGAGGGGGAGGGGCTTACCTGGCGGTGCAGGTAGCGGTGCGGGGAAGGGGCAGTGGGGGAGGGGCTTACCTGGCGGTGCAGGTACTGATGTGGGGGAGGGGCAGAGGGGGAGGGGCTTACCTGGCGGTGCAGGTACTGATGCTCGTACTCCCGCAGGTCCCGCCCGTCCAGCAGCAGGCGCCCGCGCTGGGGCTCGTAGAACCGCTCCAGCAGGGCCACCAGCGCCGACTTCCCCGCGCCCGACGGGCCCACCAGCGCCGTCACCTCCCCGGGGCGCAGCTCCAGAGACACCCCCTGGGCGGGAGGGGGGGTCAGACACCGAGAAACCCTCCCCCAGCCCTGAGCCCTCCGGCTCCCCTCCCCCATGGCCCTGCCCTCACACCCCCCCTCTCCTGCCGTCCCCTGCCCTGGATCTGCCTCTTCAGCCCCCCGAATCCCCCAGCCCCAGTCTCTGCCCCCCCAGTACCTTGAGCGCGGGGGCATCGTCCCGGCCGGGGTAGGTGAACCAGACGTCCTGCATCTGCAGGTGCCCGCGCAGGTCGGGGGGGGCCAGCGTCCCGGGGGGGCTGATCTGGGGCGTCCGCTCCATGTACTCAAAGATCTTCTCCGAGGAGCCCACGGCCTTCCGCACGCTGGGGTACACGGACAGCAGCACCTGGGGGGGATGGACGGGGTGAGCTCCCCCCATAGTGGCCTCCCCTTCTGCCCAGCCACTTTCAATCGCTGGGACAGTGGGGGGCAGGGATTGGGGGTGCCCCCCATAGCTCCCCCCCAGCACAGGGACCCCCACTCACCTCCACGGCGGTGGTGAACTGCATTTCGTAGAGGACGAAGGTCACCAGGTCCCCGGTGCTGACGCCCCCGGCGGTCACCAGCCGCCCCCCGTAGTACAGGATCCCCACCTTCAGCGCCAGCCCCGACAGCTGGGGGGCACAGAGCATTAGTGGGGGCTCTGCCCTCCCCTCCGGGGGGACCCACACTAGGGGGGCAGGGAGCTGATTGTGGCTGGCAGGCCCTGCCCTGGCCCCCTCTGCCACCTCCCCACCCCCAGGGATACCCCCTCCCCCCCCAGATCCCTCTCCTGTCAGACCTTGGGCAAACACCCCCTGCTCCCTGCCCCATGGGATACCAGGCTCTGCCACCCCACACACACTCCCTGCTCCCCTGCCCCCTTGGTACAATCTCCCAGCACCATCCCTATGGCCTGCAGCCCTGGGGTCCTCTGTTGCCGTGACACCCATTGCCTGGTTACCATGGCGCCCCTTCCCTGCTGCCATGGAACTTCCTGCTCCATTGTCCTGGGGTCCTCTGTTGCCATGACACCCATTGCCTGGTTACCATGGCGCCCCTTCCCTGCTGCCATGGAACTTCCTGCTCCATTGTCCTGGGGTCCTCTGTTGCCGTGACACCCATTGCCTGGTTACCATGGCGCCCCCTACCTGCTGCCATGAAACTTCCTGCCCCATTGCCCTGGGGTCCTCTGTTGCCATGACACCCATTGCCTGGTTACCATGGCGTCCCCTCCCCGCTGCCATGGAACCTCCTGCCCCGTTGCCGTGGCGCCCCCTTACGCTGTTGGTCCACATGGAGGCGGCGTAGGCGGCGGCCTCCCCCTGGTTGAGCCGGTAGGTGTCCTGCAGCCGCTGGGCGTAGCACCGGGCCGCCCCCTCCTCGTTGGCGAAGCTGCGCACGGTGGCCATGGCCTGGAAGGTCTCCACCGCCACCTCATTGGCTTTGGCCAGCGACTCCTGCACCCGCTGCGCCAGGCTCTGGGGGGGGAGTGGGGATGAGTGGGGGGCCTCCGGGCACCCCTCTACCTCAGCATCCCTTCCCGCCCGGGGCACAGCCGCATCCCACGAGAAACACCCCCTGGACACCTCCCCACTGACAGTCCCGGGGGGAGATCCTCCTGTGGCTCCCGGGTGCCATGGGCCCTGAGGGGCGGAGCAGGGGGGTCAGGGAAGTGGGGGGGAGACAGTGGGGCATGGGGAGGGGTGGTACCTGGTGGAATTTCCCGGAGCGCTTGGGCACCAGCAGAATGTGGGGCAGGGTGGGGTGTAGGTGGGGGCTGAGTAGGGTGAGGCGGTGGAGGGCAGGTTGTGGGGCAGGAGGGCTGAGCAGGGTGGGACAGGTTATGGGGCAGGGTGGAGGGTACAGCGAGGGGCAGGTTGTGGGGCAGGGGGCTGGGCAGGGTGGGACAGGTTATGGGGCAGGGTGGAGGGTACAGCGAGGGGCAGGTTGTGGGGCAGGGGGCTGGGCAGGGTGGGACAGGTTATGGGGAAAGGTGGAGGGTACAGCGAGGGGCAGGTTGTGGGGCAGGGGGGCTGGGCAGGGTGGGACAGGTTATGGGGCAGAGTGGAGGGTAGAGCGAGGGGCAGGTTGTGGGGCAGGGGGACTGAGCGGGGTAAGGGCAAGGGCCATACCTGGTGGAGTTTCCCGGAGAGTTTGGGCACCAGCAGGATGAGGGGCAGCCCCACGGCGGTGAAGAGCGCCAGGTGCGGCGATACCCGTACCATGAGGCCGAAGAGGAAGACTCCCCGCACCCCGTACCACATCAGCAGGCTCAGCTTCTCGCTCAGCGCCTCGCTCATGGCCTCCGTGTCGGCCGTCACCCGCGACGTGATGTCCCCTGGGGGGGGGGGGGGGGAGATCCTGGATGGATTCCACAGTGACCCCCCCCCTCCCCCGTCTGCAGCCAGAGGGACTCTCAGCCGGCTGGCCTGGACTTAGTCTGCTCCCTCCATGCTTCCCCCAGCCCAGCCTGCCCCTCCCCCCGCCACACCCCCCAGGTACCCCCCTTCCTTTCTTCACCCCAGCCCGGGCCTGCACCCACCCACCTCTCCCTCTTCTGTGGCGTGTCCGTCCATCCCTGCCCATGTGTCTAAGGCCAGGCATGTATGTGTGGGGGGGCGGTCCTAGGGAGGAATTTGGGAACATGTGGCAATGGGCTACACGTTGGGGGGCAGGCCTGGGGTGGGGGATCTATGGGGTCTGTGTCCCATTACTGGTGCGGTTGGCACAGAAGGTGCTGTCCTGGCACAGGACAGAGCAGAGAGTTTGGGGTGAGGGGCGCCCCAGGGCAGTGCATTGGGGGGGCTGTGGGATGGCTGTGGGGCAGGGTCCCTACCAGTGCGGCTGGCGTGGAAGAAGGCGATCTCCTGGCGCAGGACGGAGCTGAAGACCTGGCTCTGGATGCGTGTGTGGATCCGGTTCATGGTGCCGTTATAGAGAAAGTCGCACACAAATTCCGTCACCGCGCTGGGGGGGGAGAGGGGAACAGGTCTGTGTTAGGACTACTGCCTCCCCGAACACAGCCACAGTCCCCCAGAACTGCCCCCCAACTCCCCTCCCCGAACACAGCCACAGTCCCCCAGAACTGCCCCCCAACTCCCCTCCCCGAACACAGCCACAGTCCCCCAGAACTGCCCCCCAACTCCCCTCCCCGAACACGGCCACAGTCCCCCAGAACTGCCCCCCAACTCCCCTCCCCGAACACGGCCACAGTCCCCCAGAACTGCCCCCCAACTCCCCTCCCCGAACACGGCCACAGTCCCCCAGAACTGCCCCCCAACTCCCCTCCCCGAACACGGCCACAGTCCCCCAGAACTGCCCCCCAACTCCCCTCCCCGAACACAGCCACAGTCCCCCCAGACCAGCCTCTAAATTCCTGCAGGGATCTTGCTCTACTGATCCCCTCACCCCACAACCCCACCTCCCTTCCACCCCTCAGCCCCCTTCTCCTCATGTTCCGTACCCACTGACCCCCCCCGGCCCCACCTGCCGATGGTGATGAGGGACATGGCCCAGATGGCCCGGACGAAGGCCGAGGGGTCGTCCTCGCTCACGATCCAGTCGGTCATGCGCCCCGTGTAGAAAGGAATCGCCATCTCCCCTGCAACCCGACAGGACAAGGGTCAGGATGCCTGGGCTTGCCAGGAGAGGAGTGGGGGCCAGTGGTCAGAGCAGGGGGGCTGGGAGCCAGGACTCCTGGGTTCTCCCTGGCTCTGGGAGGGCAGTGGGGGCCAGTGGTCAGAGCAGGGAGGGCTGGGAGCCAGGACTCGTGGGGTCTCCCTGGCTCTGGGAGGGGAGTGGGGGCCAGTGGTCAGAGCAGGGAGGGCTGGGAGCCAGGACTCGTGGGGTCTCCCTGGCTCTGGGAGGGGAGTGGGGGCCAGTGGTCAGAGCTGGGGGGGCTGGGAGCCAGGACTCGTGGGGTCTCCCTGGCTCTGGGAGGGCAGTGGGGGCTAGTGGTTAGAGTCAGGTGCGGCTACCTGGAATGGGCCTGTGCCTTGTGAAACCAAACAGAAAGGGGACGGAATCGCCAGACAGGAGAAAGGGAGCTGCCCCCACCCTCCCCTCTCCAGCGCTGCCCCCACCCTCGGGGCCCTGGTGGGAGGGCAGGGGGCTGCTGTCCCCCCTGGATTCCCACAGGAGCTTTGCGGGCTGCTCCCCTTCGCCAGGCAGCCAGGGGAAAGCCCCTGTTTGCTGCATCCTTCAGTCTGGCTGGGGAGCGCAGGGGGCAGGTGAACCTGCCCCCAGACCCCACCGAGATCAGGGCCCGTCGGGCCGGGCGCCCCCAGACCCCCCCCGAGATCAGGGCCCGTCGGGCCTGCACCGCGCACCCAGGAAGACACACTCTACCCAGCAGCGCGAGAGGCGAGGAAATGCATTGCCCGATTTCTGCCTGACCGGCCCCCCGGGGCAGGGGACAGGCTGGCTCTGGAGGACAGGACAGGACCGGGGCCCTTCCCCCTCCCACATCCCCTGCACCCCCGCCCCCACTCACCGAGCGAGGAGAGCACCAGGAACCCCGCCACGGCCCCGAAGCGCGCCAGGTCGGGGCGCAGACAGGCCAGCAGGCGGCCCAGCGAGGGGCCCGGCGCCCCCTTCCCGGCGGGGGCCAGCTGGTGCCACAGGGCGGCCGCCAGCCCCCCCGCCCCGTAGGTCAGGCCCCAGACGTCCCAGCGCCCCCAGCCCTGCAGCAGCTCCCAGGGGGGCGCCCCGGGCCGGGCCAGCGCCAGCAGGGTCCCGCAGCAGGGCAGCAGCAGGCTGAGCAGGGCGGCCAGGGGCAGCAGCGCCTCCCACAGCCCCCCGGGCAGGCCCGGCCCCCAGCCGCGGGCAGCCAGGGCGCTCAGGCTGAGCAGGGCCCAGCGCCCCAGGGCCACGGCCCAGGCCAGCGCCAGGGGGGGCAGCGGGGGGCAGCGCAGCGGGGCCAGGCGCAGGGTGAGCAGGTCCAGCAGCAGCGCCAGGGGCAGGGCCAGCCAGGCCACCGCCGGCTTCATCCCCGCGGCTCGGCCCGGGCTGCGCCCGAGTCCCCGCTGCGCCCGGACCCCGCAGGGGGCGCGCTCCGCTCGCTGCGCCTCAGCGCCCGCTCCGGAGTGACTCCGCCAATGCGCCAAGCCTGATCCGGAGTGAGTCCGCCAGAGCCCCGGCCCTGATCCGGAGTGAGTCCGCCAGAGCCCTGGGGCCAGTGCCCCGGGCCGATCCGGAGCCGCTCCTCGTGCGCTCTTCCCCGCAGGGGACCCGGGTCTGGACGCGGCTCCTGCTGGCGGCTCCCGGTGGAAACGCGGCCCGGCCCGGGCTGGGAGCCAGGCCCCGCGGAGGGGCGGGGAACAGGGACCGGCCGCGGGAAAGCCCCGTCCGCCCCGCTCCGCTCCGCTTCTGGGAAAGGAGGAGGCTTCCCGAAAGTGAAAGTGAAAACAGGATTCGCTCCGGTCGGGCCGGGGGGGAGGGGCCGTTGTCAGCGCCTGGCCCGTTATGTGTGGGGGGGGATGGGGGAGGTAATCGGGGGCCTGGCCCCCCCTTCCCCATGACGTCACAATTACAGTCGGGGTGGGGGGCTCTGCCCCCCTTTTGAAAGATTCCCCCCCATCGGGCATCTCCCCAGCAGACTGGGGGGGGGGCGATTCCCACCGCGGGATCCGGGTTTAACCCCGGGGTGGGGGCGGTGGGGGGGTAGTTACTGTGGCATGAATGTATAATCAACCCCCCCTTTCCACTGCCAGTCGAGTGCCCCTCCCCCTCGCCACACCCCCTCAGCCCCCCCCCCCCCCCGTTTGCAATTCAAATGCAGCGCCTGGCGGGGAGGGGGCGGGGTTGAAGGGACTGGCACCCAGCCCCCCCCTTGGGCGTACACCTGCAGGGAGGGGGTGGGGTCAGGCCGGGGCATAGAGAGCGAAAAGCTGGGGCTGGGCCCCTCACCGCTGTCTCTGGGCGCCTCACGCCCCGCTGCTGCCCCCCCGGTCCAGGCTATTAGCCGGGGGGGACGGACACTGGGCACACGGCCCCGCTCCGCATTTAGCCCGGCCGCTCTGACGTGCCACTGACCGAGGGCCCCGGGCTGGCCCCAGCGCCCCTCACCGCGGTGTCGGGCTCAGCCCCGGCCGCTGGGGACGCGGCTTGGGACGCGGCCGGGGGGGGACCCGCATCACCTGTCGCCGGGCAGAGCGGGCCTGGCCAGGTTCCCGGCGGCGCGGGCTGCTGGCGGGGGGCGGCCCCTGGCGGGGCTGGGCGGCGCTGCAGGGAGGCGGGGCGGCCGGAGCTGTCCCGGGAGCGGGTGCTTGGCTCCGGGGCGGCGGGAGCATGGCGGTCTGGGGCGCCCCCAGCTGGGCGGACCGGGAGGTCCGCACGGGGGTAAGTGGGGCCGGGCAGGGGTGGGGAGGGGGCGCGGGGCGGGGGGGTCCCGGGCGGTTAACTGGGGCCCCCCATGGAGGACCCCCGCTGCTGCCCGGATCGGGGCCCCCCCACGGGGCATTGCCGGGCCGCGGCCCCCAGGGGGTGCGGGTCCGGGCGTCTCAAGGGCCCCCCCCCTCCTCCAATCAGCCCCCGCCAGGCTCCCGAGGCCCGATCCGGAGCCGCTTTCGTTTTCTAAGTGGCGCGGGAACCGCCCGTGTAAACTCCAGCAGGGCTGGGACCCGCCAGCCGCCCCCCCCCGCGTTCCCCCATCTCCTCTTCCTGCTCCCCCATCTCCTCCTGTCCCCCCCCGCGTTCCCCCATCTCCTCTTCCTGCTCCCCCATCTCCTCCTGTCCCCCCCGCGTTCCCCCATCTCCTCCTCCTGCTCCCCCATCTCCTCCTGTCCCCCCCCGCGCTCCCCCATCTCCTCTTCCTGCTCCCCCATCTCCTCCTGTCCCCCCCCGCGCTCCCCCATCTCCTCTTCCTGCTCCCCCATCTCCTCCTGTCCCCCCCGCGTTCCCCCATCTCCTCCTCCTGCTCCCCCATCTCCTCCTGTCCCCCCCCGCGCTCCCCCATCTCCTCTTCCTGCTCCCCCATCTCCTCCTGTCCCCCCCCGCGCTCCCCCATCTCCTCTTCCTGCTCCCCCATCTCCTCCTGTCCCCCCCCCGCGCTCCCCCATCTCCTCTTCCTGCTCCCCCATCTCCTCCTGTCCCCCCCGCGTTCCCCCATCTCCTCCTCCTGCTCCCCCATCTCCTCCTGTCCCCCCCCGCGCTCCCCCATCTCCTCTTCCTGCTCCCCCATCTCCTCCTGTCCCCCCCCGCGCTCCCCCCATCTCCTCCTCCTGCTCCCCCATCTCCTCCTGTCCCCCCCCGCGCTCCCCCATCTCCTCTTCCTGCTCCCCCATCTCCTCCTGTCCCCCCCCGCGCTCCCCCATCTCCTCTTCCTGCTCCCCCATCTCCTCCTGTCCCCCCCCGCGCTCCCCCATCTCCTCTTCCTGCTCCCCCATCTCCTCCTGTCCCCCCCCCGCGTTCCCCCATCTCCTCCTCCTGCTCCCCCATCTCCTCCTGTCCCCCCCGCGTTCCCCCATCTCCTCTTCCTGCTCCCCCATCTCCTCCTGTCCCCCCCGCGTTCCCCCATCTCCTCTTCCTGCTCCCCCATCTCCTCCTGTCCCCCCCGCGTTCCCCCATCTCCTCCTCCTGCTCCCCCATCTCCTCCTGTCCCCCCCCGCGCTCCCCCATCTCCTCTTCCTGCTCCCCCATCTCCTCCTGTCCCCCCCGCGTTCCCCCATCTCCTCTTCCTGCTCCCCCATCTCCTCCTGTCCCCCCCGCGTTCCCCCATCTCCTCTTCCTGCTCCCCCATCTCCTCCTGTCCCCCCCCCGCGTTCCCCCATCTCCTCCTCCTGCTCCCCCATCTCCTCCTGTCCCCCCCCGCGCTCCCCCATCTCCTCTTCCTGCTCCCCCATCTCCTCCTGTCCCCCCCCCGCGCTCCCCCATCTCCTCCTCCTGTCCCCCCCATCTCCTCCTGTCCCCCCCCCGCGCTCCCCCATCTCCTCTTCCTGCTCCCCCATCTCCTCCTGTCCCCCCCCGCGCTCCCCCATCTCCTCTTCCTGCTCCCCCATCTCCTCCTCCTGTCCCCCCCCAGCGCTCCCCCATCTCCTCCTGTCCCCCCCCAGCGCTCCCCCATCTCCTCCTGCTCCCCCATGTGACCCCATCTCCTACCCCTTCCATCCCTCTCTCTGCTGGTTGCTCCCCCCACAGGGCCCCACTTCCCTCGCTGCGCCCCATGTGCCCCCCACAGACACCTCCCCTGCCCCGAGAGCCAGAACAGAACCCAGGAGTCCAGGTCCCCGGGAGCTGCCGTGTCTCCCTAGAGCCCCCGGCAGCCCACATGGGCCTTCCTGAGACCCCCCCCCTGCACCCTCCACGTACAGACTGCCCCAGAGCTCTGTGAAACGATCCACTGTGCCTAGTGGTTAGAGCAGGAGGCCTAGGCACGCGGACGTCTGTGTTCTCTCTGGTTCTGGGGGGGGGCAGGATATTGGGAGGGTGCTGTATGGGGCCCGGACCCAGGCTCCCCCTCGCCAGCCCCAGGGCAGGTGGCGTGGGGCGCTACAGAGCGTGTGGGCCCCAGCCAGGGGCATGCGCCAAAGCTACTTCCTGGATCCGTCCCTTCCCACCCCCCAGCATGGCCTGTAGCCAGAGCACCTGGTGGGGTGGGGGCAGGGTCTGCTCCCTCCTCTGCCCGGGGGAGGGATTGGAACAGACCCCCCCCCCTTCCCGGTGCTCTAACCACTAGGCCATGGGCTGTTGGGGGGCGGGGCGCCCTCCATCTCTCTTGCAGTTGCTGCCCCAGGCTGAATAGTGAACAGGAGGGGGGGGAGGGGGTGGACTGGCTGTGGGGTCTCTCCTGCTGGGAGGGGCTCCGACCACTGGGCCACACAGTCCTTGCCCCTCCCCCCACAACGTGACTCTTTTCGTGGGGCTCCCTCACGCTGCAGGCAGCTGGGGGACGTGGGGCTCGGGGGGAGCCACGTGTGCGCCCCACCCCCGCTGCCCCGAGTCTGGCACAGGAGCCGGGTGCTCCCTGGTGTAAACACCCAGGTCCCGGAACGCAGCTGCCGCCCTCTGCACCTGCCCCTTCTGGGCAGCGGGAACCAGCCCCCCCGGGCACCATCTGCCCCAGGCCTCACCATCTGCCCCAGGCCTCAGCCGCCGGGCCAGGCCTCACCATCTGCCCCAGGACTCAGCCACCGGGCCAGGCCTCACCATCTGCCCCAGGCCTCCGCCGCCAGGCCAGGCCTCACCATCTGCCCCAGGACTCAGCCGCCGGGCCAGGCCTCTGTCCACAAACCACCTTGCCAGCCCCAGAGCCAGCCCTGCCTCAGCCCAGGGCGGCCAGAGACCACAATGAGGGGCTTGTGCTTCTAGGGCACCTGCCTCCCCCCTCCCCCCTCCAGAGCTAAAGAGAACCCAGGAGTCCTGGCTCATAACTCCCCCCCCCCCTAACCACTAGCTCCCACTTCTCTCCCAGGACTGGCAGAGAACCCAAGAGTCCTGGCTCCTAGCCCCCTGCTCTAACCACTAGGCCCCACCTCCCTCCAAGAGCTGTGAGGAACCTCAGGCATCCTGCTCCCAGCCCCCACCATTCCCCCCAGCAGGGCTGCAGTGTTCATGCCAGTTACTCTCTGTCTGCAGCCCCCCCCCCCCCCGGGGCCATGGGCAGAGAGTCCTGCCTGCTGCCCCGGTGTCCCGGAGGGGTCAGCTCGGAGCCCCCAGGGTACAAACCCGGCCGCTGCTCTGCCCATTTCACCCTGTGAAACAGTTGGGGGGAGCCCGGGGCCCCCGGATTCCTGGGCTGCCCCCTGCAGGGTGTGGGGTGCCCCCTCCCCCCGTCTGCCCAACCTGAGCCGGTCTCCTCCCTTCCGCAGACGACCATCATGGCGGTGGAGTTCGACGGCGGGGTCGTGATCGGCTCCGACTCCCGGGTGTCCGCAGGGTGAGTGCCGGGGCTCAGTGGGGCGGGGGGCCCCGGTGCAGGGAGGGGTTGCTGTGTGGGGCTGAGCACCGCCCCTCCCCCGGCTGTCCAGTCGCTCCTCTCTGGGGGGCTGGGTCCCATGGGGAGTTTGTGATCCAGACCCTGCCAGCCGGGCACACGGCCCAGCCCCTCCCCACTTCCCCCTGGGTCCCGGGGCCCAGGAGAGACCCTCCCAACCGCACTAGAGCCCCCCACTCCCTGGGATGTGCCCCTCTGCACAGCTGACCCCTAGAGCCGCCTGCTTTGTCATGGCCCTTCCCAGGGCCAAGGGCAAAACTCAGCCAAGCCAGCAGGGAACAAGCCCCCGGGCTGGTCTCCATCCGCCGCGCCTCCCCCAACGTCTGCAGCAGCAGGAGCATCCCCCCCATGTCCTTCTCAGCCCCCCTTCTCCGGCCCAGCGCCCCACAGCCCCGACTCAGAGCCCACGAGCGGGGGCACCGGGCTGGGCTGCAGGGTTCCTGGCCCCAGAGCAGGGGGCGGGGGTTCCAGGCCGGGGACAGGGGGAAAGGGTCCCAGCCGGGGGGAAAGGGTTCCATGCCGGGGCAGGGGGCGGGGGTCCCAGGCTGGGGACAGGGAGAAGGGGTCCCAGCCAGGGAGAAGGGGGGCCCCATGCCGGGGCAGGAGGCGGGGGTCCCAGCCCAGGGGGTACACTGCGTCCAAGGGGCTGGCTGTGACTCGGGCCCCGGGCCGGCTCTGCCCCCAGGGAGGCCGTGGTGAACCGGGTCTTCGACAAGCTGGCCCCGCTGCACGAGCGGATCTTCTGTGCGCTCTCCGGCTCGGCCGCAGACGCCCAGGCCATCGCCGACATGGTGCACTACCAGCTGGCGCTGCACAGGTAGGGCCAGGCCGCCGAGGGGGGGGGGGGGCGGGATCCAGGGGGGGCTGCTCTCCCCATGACCACTAACCCCCCCCCTTCCTGCCCCCCAGCCTGGACATGGAGGAGGCCCCGCTGGTCCTGGCGGCCGCCAGCCTGGTGAAAGGCGTCAGCTACAAGTACAAGGAGGAGCTCTCGGCCCACCTCATGGTGGCGGGATGGGACCGCAAGAAAGGGGGGCAGGTGAGGTGGGGGAGGGACCCGTCTGGCCCCTGCTGTGCCCCTGGCCTGGCCCCACGGCCCTGCCCTGGCTCTGTCCTGTGACCATCCCCCTTCCCTGGCCCCTCCACCCAGCCAAGCCCCATAGCGCTGCACACAAGCCTGGGGTGCAAAGGGACCTGACCCCCTTAGGGAGCGGGGAGACGGGGGGGGGGAAATGACCTGACCCCCCCCAGCACCTCCCGGCTCTGGGGCTCCCTCTGCAACCAGGGTTGGTAAAAACACCCCGTTAACCTGTCTCCTTCCCTCCCTGGGCTGGTCGGGACACCAGCAGCCTGGAGCCAGGCCAGCAGCCCTCGGGGGGGCAGGGTTCCCTGTAAGCCAGGTGCTTGTCACCCCCCCCAGCAGAGACTGCAGTGCCACCCAGCAGAGGAGCACAGCACCCCCAACTGGCAGCAGGTGTTTCTGTGGGTGGTGCACATCCACACCTGCCTCAGCGCGTGGAATAAAATTTATTCTGCACATGGACAAAATTAGAGGGAGCATTGTCTGTGGGGGGGACATGTGGGTACCCCGCTGGGTGGTGAGGGAGGGTGCCCAGCCCAGGGGCGAGGGAACCGGCAATCGGAGCCTGGCTCTCACCGGGTGCGGGACTCGCCCACAGGTGTACGGGACGCTGGGCGGGATGCTCACCCGCCACCCCTTCTCCATCGGCGGCTCCGGCAGCAGCTACATCTACGGTTACGTGGACGCGGCCTACAAGCCCGGGATGTCGCCCGAGGAGTGTCGCCAGTTCACCAAGAACGGTAACGGCCCCGGGCGGGGGATGGGCTGGCTCGGGGGTGCCACGGAGCGTGGGGGGGTCCCTGGGCCCTGCCCCCCCCAGCTGCAGCCAGAGGGGACTCTCAGGCAGCAGGTAGAAGAGAAGGGTCATTAGGTCTCAGGGACATGGCGCAGCCCAGACTTGTTACAGGAGCAGCCGGCATGGCCCAGCCTGGGGAAAGTGGGGCTCGGAGCCCCAGCTCTGGGCCCCTGCCCGGCCCCCCAGGCCAGCGAGGCTCCCTCCTCCCCCAGCCAACCAAAAACTAACTCCTACCCCCACAGCCACTGCTCCCAGCCCCCCAAGTAGCCCCACCCCCTGCTCTGTCCTGCTTCCCCACACCAGGTGTTACCTGCTGTCCCCTGGGCCTCAGGCCTGAGAGACTGAACCTACTTCCCCAGCGAGTCCTGCCTGACCTCCCCTCCTCATCCAGAGAGTGCTGCAGGGCCTGGGGAAACTGAGGCACAGACACGCACACACGAGTCACTGCAGAGCAGCACAGGGCAGGAGAGTCTCACACAACCCCACACGGCAAACAGGGTGACTCCAGCCCCCGCGCCGTCCCGGGGGGGGGGGCTGGGCATGGGGCCGGGGTCCGACACCAGTTCACTGACCCGCCTCTCTCTCCTCCTCCAGCCATCGCCCTGGCCATGAGCCGGGACGGCTCCAGCGGGGGGGTCATTTACCTGGTCACCATCACCCAGGCGGGGGCCGTGGAGCAGGTGTTCATGGGCGACGAGATCCCCAAGTTCTACGACGAGTGACGGCCGGGCTCCCAGGAACAGCCTGGTGCGGGCGGCGGGTGAGACTCTGGGGGCGTCTCCGCCGGCCGGGAGCGGAGCAGCACGGAGCCGTGCCCAGCCGTCCTGATGAGCACCCGCGCCGGAGATTTGGATCCGGCTCCCTCCTTCGACCAACCGGCCTCTTCTGGCCCCTGCTGACCAAAGTTCCCGCTGGTCTCTGTCCGTGCGCAAAGTTTTTCTATCACGGGTGGAGTTTTTATCTGTGCAGAATAAATTTATTATGTGCACCCAGGTGTGTGTGAATGTGCACCACCCGGCAGAAACACACACCTAGCTGGGGCACTTGGCTAATCAGCTGGTCAGCGTTTGAGCCTCCTCTGAGCGGCCGCCCAAGCACGCAGCTTGCAGGGAACCCTGCTGCCATTCCCCCTGCCTGGGGCAGCTTTGTCCCCTCCCGGACCCAGGGCTGCTCAGGCTCCCATCTGGGCCAGTGCCCACGGTGGGAGAAGTTTGCCTGTTACCCGCATGCCCCAGTGCTCTGCCAGCCCCCCCCCCCTCGATCGTCCCCCGTCGCACACGGCACAAGCCGTGCAGCTGACCCCCATGTGACACGGCCCCGGCTCAGGCCCTGACAGTCACCAGATCGGCTGAACAAATCACGAGATTTGAAAACCAGCTGAAAGTCTCCCTGCATCCCAGTGGCCGGGACCCCCAATCACACAAGGCGTGTGATTGAGTCGTGAGCGTGACAACGCCTGGACTCCTGGCTGCCACCCTCTGCTGTGCCCCGCGAGGCCTCATCACTCGCCCCCTGCGGCCACCTCTGGGGATGGGCGCGGCAGCCACACTCAACGGAAGCATCGGCCAATCCCTGCTCCTGCAGAGAGCTTCCGGGGGGACCTTTCATACCTGGGCCACGGACTGGGGTGGCTGGGCCTCACCCAGGGACCCCCACCCTGACCTGGATGGGGGCAGCCATGGGGGAGGGAGCTGCAGTGTCAGTGTCTCCCCCCAAGGCTGAAATCCCTGAGCTGTTCCTGCTGGCTCCTGCCACTGACCTCAGCCCGGCAGCCCTTCCTCAGCCCAGCTACCTCCCCGCACCAAGGCAGGGGGCTCCTCCGCTGGGCCTGGCCCCTGGGGAGTTAACACAGCGGGGAGATCGTGTGGTGCTGGGTCTGGGGAACATCAGCCCCCCCCTTGCCCGGTGGGATCCCACTGCGCCCAAAGGGGACTTTATCCCTGGCACCTACCTCCCCCCACCCCAGAGCTCAGCCCCGGCCCGCTGGCTGGGACAAGGTGGGGATTGGATTCCCCTAGTTCTGTGGCAAGGGAGTGCTACTGACCTGCGGTAACCCCGGCTGCGTGCCTCAGTTTCCCTGGGCACTGCACCAACAATGGGACAGGAGTTTGGGGGGGGTGACTCACACGGCGGGAGGCTGCCCAGCCCCGCACGTACACACGGCCCAGGCCCTTGGCACGGTGCAGGGAGGGGTGTGACCGGGTGGCAGCTTTTGCCCGGGGAAGCAGGACAAAGGCTGGGGGAGGGGCTGGCTGGGGCGGGGCTGCTGAGTGTGGGGGTCAGTCTGGCTGTCTTGGGGGGCAGGGCCCTGGCTCTGCCTCCCCCCCCGAAGCTGGGCTGCCCTGGCTGCTCCTGGCCCCTGCATTGCCCCGTCTGTGCCATGCTGGGTCCCTGGGAGCCAACGACCCTCCTGCCCCCTGCCAGCTGGGAGCCCCCCTGGCTGTGAGTGGGGGGCAGGGCCCGGGGCTCCCCACCTCGGTGACACCGGCTGGACACCCGGCTGGGCTCTGGCGAGGGAGCAGCCCCCCCGGCCGGGGCAGGTTTCTCCGTCCCCGGGTGATTTCTCGGAAAGGGCCCGGCTCCCCGAAAGCCCCGGCGGCTGCTTCCGCCTGGCTCGGCTGCTGGCTGGGTCAGTGCCAGCGACTCCCCGGGCGGCCGGGCTGGGCAGGGAGCCCAGGACCTGGCAGGGCGAATCCCTCGCCAAAGCACGGCCCGGCGGCCCCTCCCCCCGGCGTGGAGCAGGGTCGCGACGGCCCAGGGACCAGCCCGGGGCAGCTGCACAGGCCACAGCGGAACCGGCAGGCAGCTTCCCCCACCCCCCGGCCGCACGTGGGGGGGCTGGGACACCGAGGGACGTGTGCCCCCGGGGGGGGGGCTCTGCCCCTGAGAAGCTATGGGGGGGTTAGCGGGGGGGGGGCTGTTGCTGGGCCGGAGCACAGTGCGGGTGCGAGACGCCCTTGGCCAGGGCGAGAGCAGTCAATGGGCCCCTGGCCCACTCTGGGCCCCCCAGGGCTACAGTCCAGCTCCCCCTCCCCCTCGCCTTGCCCCCTGCCATCAGCCCTTTGGCTCAGCTCCTGCATGACCCCCCCCCCCGGCCCCTGCCCCGTTGGCATCCTGCAGCAGGACTGAAGTTGGCTTTGGCCTCCCCAGTGACATGGGCCCCGGGCAGCCAGGAGCCAGTGGTGCCCGGGTGACAGCAGCCCGGGTGTGAACACGCCCTCCCCTCCCTCCCCCGGGGCAGCAGGGCGCAGAGGCTGGGCTGGGAGTGGGGCAGGATGCCATGGGGCTGCCTACAGAGAGCAGCCTGTGCCTGCTCCTCCTCCCCCCCCCCCGGGGACCATGGCCTGTGAGTAGCCGGGGGGCAGCCCCTGCCTGGGGGGGTCGAGGCCTGGGGCCACAGCTGGGAGGGGTCCGGTCCATCCCTGGCACTGGGGTGGTCGTACCCGGCCTGGCACAATTCCCATGTTCACGCCATTTGGGTTGGCTTGTGCAGACTTGCATTTGCCAAGCTCTGGGAAGTGACGGGTTGGGGGGGGGCAATTGTGTGATCCCCGCAGACATTGAGGGTGTGTCTAGACTACAGGGTTTTGTCGACAGAACTATCCCTGCGTCTACACTGCCACTGAGTTGTCGACAACATCGACAGAACGTGGCAGTTTTGTCGACGGCTGTAAACCTCATTCCACGAGGAATAACGCCCTGTGTCGACAGAGTTCTGCCAACAGAAGGCGTTATTGCCTCTGCACTGTCCTTTGCGTCTACACTCTCATGTCGACAAAGCGGCTTGTCGACAGAACCGGCTGTCGTCTAGACTCTCTTTGTGGACAGAACCGGCTGTCGTCTAGACGCTCTTTGTCGACAGAACCGGCTGTCGTCTAGACTCTCTTTGTGGACAGAACCGGCTGTCGTCTAGACGCTCTTTGTGGACAGAACCGGCTGTCGTCTAGACGCTCTTTGTCGACAGAACCGGCTGTCGACTAGACTCTCTTTGTCGACAGAACCGGCTGTCGACTAGACGCTCTTTGTCGACAGAACCGGCTGTCGTCTAGACGCTCTTTGTGGACAGAACCGGCTGTTGTCTAGACGCTCTTTGTGGACAGAACCGGCTGTTGTCTAGACGCTCTTTGTGGACAGAACCGGCTGTCGTCTAGACGCTCTTTGTGGACAGAACCGGCTGTCGTCTAGACGCTCTTTGTGGACAGAACCGGCTGTCGACTAGACTCTCTTTGTCGACTGAAGCTTTGTGGACCGTATCTATCGACAAAGCCTCTGTTGACAAAAGCCTGTCGTCTAGATGGACCCTAAGAGTCAAAAAGTCACCACGGCAACTGTCACAACCCCAGCTGTCAACACCCCAGATCCATAGACCCAAAGGCCCTCAGAGCAAACCCCAGTAAAACGCCTCCTCTTTAACGGTGGACTTTCGAGCTGGGCTGGGCTGGGCTGGGCTGGCGTGGTTCCCGGCCCTCCTGCTCCGACAGTTAAGGAGCTTTACCTGAGATTCAGGTGTGATGAGTGTCAGTGCCTTGCCGGTTGTGGTGCTTGGGTTGTGGGTGACCCCTACTGGCCTCTGTCTGTGAGCACGGCCCAGTGGGGGGGCGCCTTGAGGGCCCCCATGACAGTGACCGAACTGGTCCTACCGGTTAAGGGAAAGGAGGGAACAAAGGAAGGGAGTGTGGGGGGAAGGGTCAGTCTTGGGCTGGAATCATGAAGGAGACGGGCTAAGGAGGAGGCTGGAATCCAGGGGCCCAGGGACCCACCCCAAGGGGTCTGAGACTGCCTGGCCCTGACTCCGGTACCCACGTCCCGTCTGTGCTGGGCCGTGTCCTGGAGAAGCAATAAACCCCCCTGTTCTACCGGCCGGGGGAGTCTGGTCTGGCTGCTACGGGGGTGCAGGATCAGGGGGATCCCAACGCGTCATCACATCAGTCTAAAGCGCTCTGCTGTGCCGGAACCCACCGCCTCTGTCCTGCCCTCTGCGGCAAGAGGCATTGGGGGGGGTTCTGATTTGGGAATCGCGCATCCGATTCACTGACCCGTGCAGCACAGAACGGACGTCAGCTGGGGAGAAGAGCTGCCGGGGTGGGGGCCGTGTTCCTAGTTTCGGTTTGTCTGGGGAGGGGCAAAGCTTTGGTTTTGCTGTGGAAACTGCCCGGCTTGCAGCTGGGAACCCAACGGGGACCAATAGGGACAGTCGTGCTCATACATGTAACCGGATTTGAACCGGTGACCTCTGGAGCTTAGCATAGGAGCCTCTACCCTCCGAGCTCAAAGTCCGCTGGCTCCCAGCCCCCGCTGTACCTCTCTTGGTTGTATCTTGCTGTGGTCCAAGTGCCACTGCATGGGTCAGTAAACCACGCTAGGTGTGTGGGTTACGTGTGTGGTCTGTTACACCGAGTGTCCTGTTCCCCGTTGTGGAGGCCGTAGGGAAAGTCCCGTTTTCCTCCTCCTGTGGCTTTGTGCAGACAGGACGCGGGGCGGATCAAGGGCCGTCTGCACCGCAGCGTAATTTGGGAATAACGGGCGCGATGCCGCAATACCAAAGATTTGGGCAAACTGCGGTAACACTGTCGAGCTGGAGGGCGTCTCACCCCGACTCTTCCCCTCACTCCACGAGGCGAAAGGGAAGTCGGACGAGGACGCTCTGCCTGCGACTTCAGACCGTGCTGAAAGCGGAGTTATTTCGACGTCAGCCACGCAATTGTCGGTGAAGATGTGCCGCTTACTTCGCCCGTCGCCCGGCTGTGTAGACGCACCCTGAGCGCTGTCCGGGCAGCTCGGCGAAGGCCAGCGACAGGGACCCTTGTGTGCCGACGTCTCTCCCTCTCTCGGCAGCTCGTTCCCTGCGGTATTTCGTCACCGCCGTCTCCAGCCCCGCGCCCGGGCGCCTGGCCTACGTGTCAGTGGGGTACCTGGACGACCGGCTCTTTGTGGCGTGCGACAGCGCTAGCGAGTGGTACAGGCCGCGAGGCCAATGGATACAGGACTGCGTGGGTGCGGGTTACTGGGCGAGCAGGACCCAGCGCAGGATCGCAGAGCAGCGGGCGTATAAAGCCAGCGTGCGAATCATGATGGAGCACTACAACCACAGCGGGGGTGAGTGTGCGAGAAACAGCCACGCCCAGGGCCTGACGGCGAGGGAACAGCCCCCGGGTGCGTGGCAGCTCCCGGACCTCGCCGCAGGGGGTGTGACGGACGGGCCGGGTCTGGGCACTGCTGAGGGCGTCCGCTCAGGGCGAATTGCTCAAATTCAGGGCTCTCTACAGCCCCCAGACTGGAGACCTTCCCAAATAGGCCACACACCAGTCCCACTGAGCGCTCCAGCAGCCTGCCTGGCCAGCCAGAAGCCTCACGAGCAAAACCCCTCAGACACCCCAGCTCTCTCCATGCCCCAAACAGCCCCGGGCCTGCCCACAGGTGGGGGGTATAGAACCCAACCTCTCCTCCCCCAAACAAGTTCTGTCCGGTCCCAAGAAACCAGCCACAGATCCCAGGTCAATTTACCCTCCAGATCTTACCCACAAATCTCGCTGGGCCAATCCTTTAGCATCTAACATCTAAAGGTTTATTACTAAGAGAACAAAAAGCCTGAGAGTGAGGCTGTTAAAGTATCCGACGTTACATGCACCGAATCTCCCAGTTCTCGATGCAGGCTCTAGCAGAGATGTTACAACTGCTGGCTTAAAAGTCCTTGGTGCACATCCTAGGTCAGGATGGGTCCACAGGTCTTCCTGGATTCTGATTCCCTGAGAGGCCGCATCTGGGGTCAGGAGCAGATCTGAAGACCAGATAGAGGCTGCCACATGGCATCTTTACACCTCCTTCCTCAACTCTTCTTGGCTGCAGCAGGTCACCTGGCCAGCGGCCTATCCCTGTGTTCCCTGCTGGTAGCCCCTAGGTATCAGTCCCCATTCTTGAGGTGTGTCCTTGGCCTGTGGAGGGCCATTGTTCCACGGAGACTTGCTCGTTAGCATGTCCATAGGCTGAGCATTCTTCATCTACTGCTCAATCCCAGACAGAGAAACTTCCAGTATCAACACACAGTCCATATCCATAACTGCACACACAGACATTGTACCGGTATGTGAAGAGCAGATACAGAATCAGTAGAAGGTAAGCTTTTGTTTGACACCCACATGGCCCCCTTTGTACCACGGAGGGCAGGAGAGGGTGCCTGGTCAGGGGGCAGGGGGTAGAGGAGGGTGCATGGCCAGGGGGGCTGGAGACAGGGTGCGTGGCCAGGGGGCAGGGGAGGGTGCCTGGCCAGGGGGGCTGGAGACAGGGGTCGGGTCAGAGGGCAGGAGAGAGGATTTTGGCCAGAGGGCTGAGAGCAAAGGCAGGGGGATTTGGCCAGGAGGCTGGAGGCAGGCTGTCTGACCTGGGGCGTGGGGGGTGTCAGCAAAGGGATGGGGGGGCACTTTCTCGTTTTCATGCCCCATGGCAGGCTCTGTGTAACAGCCTCCTGCTGCTCCCATTCACCGACAGGGGAGGCTGCAGGAAGTTGGGGGAGGGGACAAAAAATAGCAGCTCCCGGGAGCTATATTTGGTGCCTGGTTTCTCCGGGGGGGGGAGGCGGGGGGGGGGGGACACATGCTGTTGCACGGAGCCGTTTTTACCTTACTATGTTTGCTGCTGCTCCCCAGCGGGGCGGGGCGGGCGGCGAGGGCTCGGAGGAGGGGCAGAACCCAAACGGACCCGGGCGCGGGGCGCGGGGCGCAGGCCGGTGGGGTAGGTGGATCCGGACCAGCGCAAAGCGCCGCACTGGGGAAGGACCGATCCGCGTCACCCTCCCCCTAAGTGCGGCGCTTTGCTTGGCCCTTCCTCCACTTCACCCCCTGACCCCCGCCCAGTGCTCCAGCCTGCCCAGGCTTATGGGTCAATTGTGTAGTTGTCTACACGCCGACAGCCCCGCGCTGAATACGCCCGGCGTGTGACACTGCAGCCCCCCCCCCACACACACCCACCCCCTTCTGGGCTGCGGCAGCAGGAGCCTTGCCAGTGGGGCACAGGAGGCCGCAGGCTTCCCCCCCCGCCCCCCACCTCAGGGCGCTTGGTGCTGCCGGGAGGGCAGGGGACGGGACTGCATGCCCGGCGCAGCCCCCGGTAGCTCTCGTGCCCTGGGATTGCTCCGGTCCCCGTGGTGTCCCGTGACAGCGCCCGGCCTCCGCTCCGCCCCGAGCGCCGCTTCTTTCCGAAACGGGTTAGAAAAACCAGCGCGCCACGAGCCCTGCGCTCCAGCATGGGGACCGGGGGGGGGGGGGGGGGGGAGTGCAACAGGTGCTGTGACGCCAGCGGGGTCTCTTCCTGCTGTGTATAGCGAGGGGGGCTGTGTACAGCTGGGGGGCTGTGCCCAGTTGTGTACAGCTGGGGGGCTGTGCCTGTGTACAGCTGGGGGGCTGTGCCCAGTTGTGTATAGCGAGGGGGGCTGTGTACAGCTGGGGGGCTGTGCCCAGTTGTGTACAGCTGGGGGGCTGTGCCTGTGTATGGGGGGTTGCCCAGCTGTGTATAGCTGGGGGGACCTGTGAACTGCTGTGTATAGTGTGGGGGGGGCTGTGCCCAGCTGTGCATAGTGGAGGGGCTGTGTATAGCGGGGGGGGGGCTGTGGCTGTGTATAGCGGGGGGGGCTGTGCCCTGCTGTGTATAGTGGGGGGGGGGGCTGTGCATAGCTGGGGGGGCTGTGCCCTGCTGTGTATAGTGCGGCGGGGGGGCTGTGCATAGCTGGGAGGGGGCTGTGTATAGAGGGGGGCTGTGCCTTGCTGTGTATAGCTGGGGGGGGCTGTGCATAGCTGGGAGGGGGCTGTGTATAGCGGGGGGGCTGTGCCCTGCTGTGTATAGTGGGGGGGGGCTGTGCATAGCTGTGTGGGGCGGTGGGGGGGGGGGCTGTGCCCTGCTGTGTATAGGGGGGGGCTGGGGGGGGGGGCTGTGCATAGCTGTGTGTAGTTGGGGGGGGGGGCTGTGCCTTGCTGTGTATAGCTGGGGGAGGCTTGTGCCCTGCTAGTATAGCGGGGTGGGGGGGGCTGTGCCCGGCTGTGCATAGCTGGGGGGGGCGGGTGTTGCTCCTATCACCACTGGGAACACTGGCAGCCGCTGTCCTGGGGAGGACTCGGGGGGGGGCCGGACCCTCCCCGGGCTCGCTCCGTGACTCAGTCTCCCCAGGGCGCCCCTCCGCGCTTCCCCCATTTCCCGGCGACAGCCCCCCGCAGGCAGGAGACGCGGCCCGGGGTCCGTGGCCAGGGCTGGCGGGGGCCCGGGGCGGCCCGCGGGCCGGGCTGGGCTCCGGCGAGGCAGCGGCGCCCCCTGGTGCCCGGCCGGGGCAGGTTTCCCGGTGCCCGGGTGATTTCTCGGAAAGGGCCGGGCTCCCCGCGGCTGCGTCCGGCCCCGCCTCGCCCCGCCCCTGCTGCCAGCTGGGCCCTGGCCAGGGAGCGCGGCGGGGATTTTATTCCCCTTGTGATGTTGCTTGTGACTCTCCTGCCCCGCAGGAACCCCCGGGGCGTGCCTCAGTTTCCCTGGGTGCTACCCCGATAGCGCGGTGGGGGTGGGGATTTCGGGGGGCCGGCCTCCCCCACGGGCACAGCAGCTGGTTGCTTTGTGGGACCTGAGCCTGGGGGGGGGGTGGAGCTGGCACCTTTTCCCCGGGGAAAAGGCCAGAGGCAGGGCTGGCTGCAGGCTGGGGTGGGCTGCTGGGTGGGGGCGTGAGTCTGGCTGCCATGGAGGGCAGGGCCCTGGCTCTGAGCCCCCCTCGTCCCCCCAAGCTGGGCTGCCCTGGTCCAGTCTGTGCTACGCTGGGTCCCTGGGAGCCAATGTCCCTCCTGTCCCCGTGCCGGCTGGGAGTCCCTCTGGCTGCGGGTGGGGGGCAGGGCCCGGGGCTCCCCACAGTCTGTGACACTGTCACACAAACCATCTGGAGAGCACGAGAGCAGCCAGCAGCCAGGCAGCGTGACCCCTGCCGCCCCTCACTGGCACCGGGGATCAAACCCCAGACAAATCCGTCTTGCCCTGTGCGGGCGTGTTACACGGCGCCAGCTCACCAGAGCCGCCCCCTTTCTCCGTGAAAGAGAGAGGTGCACCGTGGCTGCTCCCCGAGGTAACCAGTGTTCACACTGGCCTTGCTAACGACACGAGAGTTTGTAAGAATAAGAGGTCGGGCGTAAGTGGTTGCAAGTGAAACCAGACAGAGCCAGGGCAGTCCGGGAGCCAAAATAAGCAACACGCCCCAACTGAGCCGACTCCGTGCAAACTCTTACCCTGCACGGCCCTCCTTAGCTCCTTTTCTGCCTAGGCCCAGCAGCTCCGCCTCCACCCAGCTGCAGACACAGGCCTGCTGGCTCCCTGGAGCAGGAGTCCTTTCTCTGCCCCCCCATGGCAAAGTCCCAGGTCCAAGATGGAGTCCAGCACCAGGTGGCCTGGTCACATGTCTGTCTAGGACCAATCACAGTTTGGGCTCCCAGGGAAAACAAGCCCCCTCGTGGGTCATTGGCTTGAGCACCGGGCCATTTAGTTCCTCCAGTTTTCCTAGTGGCATTGTTAGCGCATTTACAATGAGCACATTGCCTATTGCCTCTTCCCGCACCAGAACAAGGCACACACAAAAATAGCACACACCCATTCCCCAGATTGTAATGGGTGCTGCTGATGTCACATGACCGGTTTTGCATAAAGAAGCTTCCTGTTCTGCATATTCATAAAACACAGGAAGCCGATGACTTCTCCCAAGTCCCCTTTCCTAAGTGATGCAGGGGGCTAACCCAGAGAGTAGGGACACCTCCCCCCCTCATCTACACCAGTGACACCGGGGAACAGACTCACCCAGCTGGGAGCTGCAGGATCAGTGGGGGGGGGGGGCTGGGTTGCACTGATCTGTGTCATGGGGGGAGTGACTCTATTGCTGGCCCCAGCCCCCAGCTCATCCCCCTGGGCTCCCCTCAAAGCCCAGGGCGGTTGGATGAACCTGGCTCAGCCCATTGGCTCCCAGCTCCCCTCCCCCCCCAGTGGGAGCCCGGACTCCTGGGGTGTCTCCCAGCTCTGGGAGGGCAGTGGGGTCTAGTGGATGGAGCCGTGTTTCCCAAATGGGGTTCTGTAGCACCCTGGGGTTCTGCAAGAAAATTCCATTATGGTCAAATGTATTATTAAAAAAATAATAACGAATGTGGTGTGACTTTTGTTTTTAAATACGTGCAGTGAAACTACGTATTGAGCGCGTGACCTTGTTTGCTATTATCCTGACTTGCTTGTGGGCTAGTTCTTCAGCTCCTAGAGCAGCCTGCGATTGGGGGTCTGCACGATTCTTTCAAGTTTTAAAGGGCTCCGTGGCCACATAACATTGGGAAACTGAGTTACAACTGGGGGGCTGGGTTCTCTCTGGGCTCTGGGAGGGGAGTGGGGGCCAGTGGTTAGAGCAGGGGGAGCTGGGAGCCAGGACTCCTGGGTTCTCTCTAGGCTCTGGGAAGGGAGTGGAGGCTAGTGGTTAGAGCAGGGGGGGCTAGGAGCCAGGACTCCTGGGTGCTCTCTGGGAGGGGAGCAGGGGCTAGTGGTTAGAGCAGGGGGGCTGGGAGCCAGGACTCCTGGGTTCTCTCTGGGCTCTGGGAGGAGAGTGGGGCCCAGTGGTTAGAGCAGCGGGGGGCTAGGAGCCAGGACTCCTGGGTTCTCTCTGGGAGGGGAGCAGGGGCTAGTGGTTAGAGCAGGGGGGCTGGGAGCCAGGACTCCTGGGTTCTCTCTGGGCTCTGGGAGGTGAGTGGGGGCCAGTGGTTAGAGCAGGGGGGAGCTAGGAGCCAGGACTCCTGGGTTCTCTCTGGGAGGGGAGGGGAGTGGGGGCTAGTGGTTGGAGCAGGGGGCTGGGAGACAGGACTGTGGGGGTTTCTCCCCGGCTGTGTCCAGTTCCGGGGTACAAGGCCTTGCCGCGGGGGGGGGGGCAGTGCAAGGCTAATAAATGACGGTGCTTTGGGGGGGCAGAGAAGGGGCAGTGACCCCCATGGGCCGGGGGGCAGACCAGCAGCCAGCGCAGGGAGGGGCTGTTCCCACCGGGTTAGGCCCCGCTGTCCCACGGCTGGGACCCTGAAGCGGGGGGACGGCCGGAGGGCAGCCGAGGGGCCTGAGGTCTCTTCCAGCTCTGATTCCCCAGCCCGCGGGCCGGCCACCCGGGCTGGGCTCCGGCGAGGGAGCAGCCCCCCCTGCCGCCCGGCCAGGGCAGGTTTCTCCGTCCCCGGGTGATTTCTCGGAAAGGGCCGGGCTCCCCGAAAGCCCCGGCGGCTGCTTCCGCCTGGCTCGGTTGGCTGGGTCAGTGCCAGCGACTCCCCGGGCACGTAGCCCAACACTGGCCCCGCCTCTGCTACCAGCTGGGCCCTGGCCAGGAAATGCCAGGACGGGGGGTGGGGGGAGGGGAGGATTTTATTCCCCTTGTGATGTTGCCTGTGATTCTCCTGCCCCAAGGTAACCCCCAGTGCGTGACTCAGTTTCCCCTGTGTGCGCCTCAGTTTCCCTGAATGTTGCCCTGATAGTGAGAGGGGGGTGGGGATTTCAGGGTGATGGCCTCCCCTCCCCCCATGTACAGTGGCTGGTGCTTTGTGGGCCCTGAGCCTGGGAGCGGGGTGCAGGCAGTGGGCACCGTTTGCCCGGGAAAAGGCCAGAGGTGGGGCTGGCTGCAGGGGGGGATGGCTGGCTGGGTGGGCGTAGGGCGTAGGGAGAGGGGCAAGGCCCTGGCTCTGCCCTCCCTCCCCACCCAGGCTGGGCTGCCCTGGCTGCTCCTGGCCCCTGTGCTGCCCAGTCTGGGCCATGCTGGGTCCCTGGGAGCCATTGACCCTCCTGGGCTCCCTGCCGGCTGAGCCCCCCCTGGCTGCGAGTGGGGGGCAGGGCCGGGGGCTCCCCACCCCTTGGTGACACACACACAGCTGCAAACTGGCCCAGGCTGGCTGCACCGGTGGGTAGTTAACCCCCCTCTGCCCCCCCTCCCAGGCTGGAATGAGCCACCCGGAACCCCAGCCAGGTGTGAACACGGCAGGGAGCAGATCCGGATTAGCCGCTCCCAGGGTGCAGTGCGAGTCGGAGCAGCGGCGTGCGCATCTGGCCTGGATCCATGTCTGCAGGTGCAGCATCGCCAGCGCCAGTCAGTCGCGCACCGGGGCCCCCCGACCCGGGAGTTGTGAAAAGTTACAAGCTGGGGGGGGGGAGGTGTGAGCTGGTGAGATGGTTTCACGCTGGGACGGGGACAGCAGGACACTTGCCGTGTGAAATGCGAGCGGTGTCCGGTTTGGCGGGATTCGCAGCCGATGGGCCCTCTCATCTTTTCCATCCGGGCGCAGAATAAATTTTTCTCTGTGCACCGAGGCATGTGTGAATGTGCACCACCAGGAGACACACAAAACCCAGCCTGGGAGCCCTGCTAAGTAGCTGGGTGGCAGCTGGATCACCCTAGGGCAGCAGCCCAAGCGCCCAGCTGACAGGGCACCGTGTTCACGGCTGTCTGGGCGTGGGGGCTGTTAAGTCCACATCTCACCTCTGTTTGGTAGCACCGGGGTGGGATGAGCGGGGTGGGTGGAGGAAACACCCTCCCCAAACCCAGCCTGTGACTTAGAGAGGGACCCACGTCCGTAATGCCGAGGGGTCAGAGACCCCCAGCCATCCTCCCTCCCCCAATGTTGTGATCAGCTTAAAAAAAGCCGATGAGGTTTTTCAAACTCCTGGTTCCGTTTAAACACCCTCCGGGCCCTTGGGGGTGTCGTGTCTGCAGCCGCCAGCAGGGCTGGGACCCACAGCGCCCGCCAACACACCACAAGGGAAACGCTTCCCGGGACCGAGGGCCTGGCAGGATGGGTCCGGCGACGGCGAACACAACGGAGCTGCCCCGTGGTTCCCGCCCGACAGCGGCCGGACGCTCCATCGCCCCGCGGCACAAACGAGTCGGTTCCGCGGTTCCTTGTGTGGAGAGTTTATAGCAGATCCATTTGAACAGCCGTGTAACAGCCTCACGCCCGGCCGGACAGCTCCCCAGCCGCAGACCCGGAGCAGAACCCGCGGCGGCCGGACCGGGGCCCACACAGAACCTGGGACAAACAGTCTCCAAAGTGCTTGAAACGCAGAGTAACACACCTCCAGACACACACACGGCCCTGTAACAGGCATCTCCACAGACTCCAGTTTGCTTCCCGTTTTCCAGAGAGGGGAAACTGAGGCATGGCACCAGGGAAAGGAATCCCTCAAGTGCCACGCGACAAATGGGACCCCGGAGTCCTGGCTCCCAGACCGGGCTGCTCCCAGGGATGTCCATGATGCACCGAGGAAGCTTTCATTTCCCAGGGGGCCATGCGGCAGCCTGGCCAAAGCCATCTTGTGGGTTTTGGCCAAAATCCTTCCCTTTTCGGGGCCAAACTTTTCGGTTTTCCACGTGGCTCCCCCTCCCCCATCCCTTGGGAGGTGCCTCCCGGCTCCGTGCACCCGAGGGAGCCGCGGTCCCTGCCCGGAAGGGCTCACACACAAACCGAACCCTGCCGCGATTCGGGCCAGCTGTGCCCACGGGGCTGTCCAGTGAGGGTGGCAGAGCAGAGGGCCGGCCGTGCCCACGGGGCTGTCCAGTGAGGGTGGCAGAGCAGAGGGCCGGCCGTGCCCACGGGGCTGTCCAGTGAGGGTCACAGAGCAGAGGCCACGCCCACCACAGGGCCCCACGGGGGGGGGGGTTCAGGGGCGGTGGGGCCGTTCCGTGTCAGCCCCCGGTCGGTCCGTGTCTTCGCCATCCGGATGCTCCGACCGGCTACGTTCCACCTGCAGGAGGGAGACACGGGAGAGTCAGGGGCAGCCCCGAGCTGCGTCCACATGGGTCAGAGGGGGCTGGCATTGGGGGGCTCCCCACAGACCCATCCCCCAGGGAGACTGCCCCACACTCTCCCCCTTGCAGGGACACCCCCCATGCCTGGGACGCCCTTCAGCAGAGGAGGGGGAGCCCACAGACCCGCAGCTCAGGGCTGGCCCCACAGAGCCCTCGGTGACGGCCCCGGACAGTCTCCCCCACGTACCGGAGATGGAGCTGTCCGATCCGCTGTCGCTGGCTGTGGGGGGAGGAGAGGAGAGGGTCAGGGCCTGGTGGGGTGTGGCAGGCTCCCCTGGACTCAGCCCCCCACCTCTCCGCCCCACAGGGAACAGTCGGGGCGACCGGATTGCGATAGACCAGAGGCCAAGGGGAGCGGGGGCCGGAGAGGTGGAGAACGCGGGCAGGGGCTGGGCGGTTGGGGAACGTGGGCAGGGACCAGCAGGGGACAGGAGCAGTCTCCGGTGCCTGATTTCCAGGCTGCGTTCGGGGCGGCCTGGGGGGAGCTGAACTCCGGCTGGGGTCCCCGGAAATGGGCGTCAGGCTGGGGTACCAGGAGAGTCTTAGGGCAGGGACCCAGTGCCCCTGGGGCGTTGGTGGTGCCCGGAGCCAGCTCCCCGAGCTGCACAAACGGGTGCTGAGGCCGGGGGGGGGACCGGGGGCGCTGCTTGGCGTGGGGGTCGGCTCACTCACCTGGCGCCTGTGAGTACAGCTCTGCCTTGGGCCCTGCGGGGAGAAGGCAGCTCTCAGCAAGGGCCAGACCCGGCCCGCGGGGTGGGGGCCAGCAACAGCCTCCCTCCCTGAGCTCCCCAGCGTGTGCCTGGCTGAGCCCCCTCAGGGCAGACCCATGGCAGCAGTGCTGGGAGGTGCAGGGCAGGGTGCTGGACATGGTGCGGGGGCAGGGTGCAGGGACAGGGTGTGGGGCAGGGTGCAGGGCAGGGTGCGGGGACAGGATGCGGGGCAGAGTGCGGGGCAGGGTGGGAGACAGGGTGCAGGGCAGGGTGTGGGGCAGGGTGCGGGGCAGAGTGCAGGGCAGGGTGGGGGACAGGGTGCAGGGCAGGGTGCAGGGCAGGGTACGGGGCAGGGTACGGGGCAGGGTGGGGAACAGGGTGCAGGGCAGGGTGCAGGGCAGGGTGCGGGGCAGGGTGGGGGACAGGGTGGGGGACAGGGACAGGGTGGGGGACAGGGTGGGGGACAGAGTGCGGGGGCAGAGTGCGGGGCAGGGTGCGGGACAGGGTGTGGGGCAGGGTGCAGGGCAGGGTGCGGGACAGGGTGTGGGGCAGGGTGCAGGGCAGGGTGTGGGGCAGGGTGCGGGGCAGCCCAGGGACCCCCAGCTCCGTACCTCGCTGTCTCCTCTTCCACACCAGTGCGACCAGCACGGCGGCCGCCCCCACGGCCAGGATCACTCCAGCCACCGCCGGGATCAGCAGGGGGTCAGACTGCGGCTCTGAAATGGGGACAGGGCGGGGGCTGGGAAGGGAGCAAGACACTCCCCCACCCGGCTCCCCCATCAGAGTCAGCCCCTCCCCTCCCCCTCAGTGCCCCATAGCCCCCCCTGCCCCTCCCCCATCACAGAGTCAGTGCCCAGTGCCCACCCAGCTGGCTCCCCCCACACCCGCAGTCTTACCCCACGTGGCCTCCAGCGGCTGGGCCAGGCTCTCGTGCTCCACGTGGCACCGGTAGAGGCCTCTCTCCCGGGGGTCGACCTGCACCGTGGCCCAGGCGTGGTAGGTCCCGTCCCCGTTGGGCAGGACCCCCCCTCGCCACGTCTCCTGCTCGCGGCTCGCCCCCTTTCGCAGCCAGCGCATGGCGATCTCCCGGGGGTAGAAGCCGTGGGCCCGGCAGGTGAGGGTGGAGGGGCCGCCGGGGTCGTCTCTGCTGGTGACCCGCACGGCCGGGCGCTCTGGGGGAGGGGAGCAGAGGGGTCAGGGCCGCCCCCGTGGCCACCTCCCGGGTCCCCCTTTCCCCAGATCACTCATAAATACACTGACTAGGCTGGTCCCGGGACAGACCCTGGGGGGCCCCGCTGGCTACCCCTCTGCACTCGGAAAACTGACCCTTTATCCCCACCCTTTGGATCCTGCCTCGTAACCAGACGCGCCCAGCCCAGCGAACTCCCTGCTCCCGGCGCAGACACCCAGCTGCTGGGAGGGGCCCAACGGGGAATCAGGCTCCAGCACCAGGAACGTCCCTGCCCCCCATGGCCCCAGGGTGACCCTCACCCTGCCCGGCCAGTACCCCCCGGCCTGGCCAGCCCCCTGGCCTCTCCTCACCTGGCCAGCGACCCTCGGCCATCTCCCCCCTGCCCGGCCAGTACCCCCCTGCCCGGCCAGTCACCTGGTCTACCCGCACCTGGCCAGCGCCCTTGGGACTCACCCACCCCAGCCAGTCTCCCGGACTCACCCCTCCTGGCCAGCCCCCCGGACTCACCCCTCCTGGCCAGCCCCCCGGACTCACCCACCCCGGCCAGCCCCCTGGACTCATCCCCTCCTGGCCAGCCCCCCGGACTCACCCCTCCTGGCCAGCCCCCCGGACTCACCCACCCCGGCCAGCCCCCCGGACTCACCCCTCCTGGCCAGCGCCCCCCGGACTCACCCCTCCTGGCCAGCCCCCCGGACTCACCCCTCCTGGCCAGCCCCCCGGACTCACCCCTCCTGGCCAGCGCCCCCCGGACTCACCCCTCCTGGCCAGCCCCCCGGACTCACCCCTCCTGGCCAGCGCCCCCCGGACTCACCCCTCCTGGCCAGCCCCCCGGACTCACCCACCCCGGCCAGCCCCCCGGACTCACCCCTCCTGGCCAGCGCCCCCCGGCCCAGCCGCAGGTACCGGCGCAGGGCGTCCAGGCACTCCAGCTCCAGGAAGTTGCGGTAATACTGCAGGGCGACCGGGTCGGCGTTCCAGCGGCGCTGGGTGGCCTCGGCCTCCCGGGCAGGGGCCTCCCACCGGTGCCGGGCGGCGTCGTACACCAGGAAGTCGCCCCCGTCGAAGCCGAAGCGCCGGAAGCCCCCGGTGCCGCCGTCCGCCTGGATCTCGCAGCCGTAGGCGTACTGGAAGATGTGGAAGCCTGGGGGGGAGAACGGGGGGGTTGGGACTGGGACCCCCCGGGCTGCTGCTGGGTCTGTGACACCACCCCCCTGGATCCCTCAGGCCCTGCTTAGCACAGGGTCTGCCCCCCCTCCGGGGCCCTGCCTTGGGCCCCCTGAGTGCCGGCCCGGGTCTGCCCACTGCAGGGTCCTGGTAGGGCAGGGTGCACGGGCTGGGAACAGAGAGGGGCGGAGGGAGCCCCGGCCAGCTGGGGGCGCGGCACAGACCCTGCCCCAAGCACCTCACCGTGCAAAGAAACCGGCGGGGAAACTGAGGCACGGGGCCGGGAGCTGACTTGGCTGCGGTCACCCAGCACATCGGGGAAAAGAGTCACAGCCAGAACCCAGGCGTCTTGGCTCCCTGCCCCACTCTGCTCCAACCACTAGACTGCACTCCCCTCCCAGAGCCAGGCATGAACCCAGGCATCCAGACGCCCAGGCCCACCCGCTCCAACCACTAGACTGCACTCCCCTCCTGGAGCTAGGCATGAACTCAGGAGTCCTGGTTCCCTGCCCTGCTGTGCTCCAACCACTAGACCCCGCTCCCCTCCTGGAGCTAGGCATGAACTCGGGAGCCCTGGTTCCCTGCCCTGCTCCAACCACTAGACCCCGCTCCCCTCCTGGAGCTAGGCATGAACTCAGGAGTCCTGGTTCCCTGCCCTGCTGTGCTCCAACCACTAGACCCCGCTCCCCTCCTGGAGCTAGGCATGAACTCAGGAGTCCTGGTTCCCTGCCCTGCTCCAACCATTAGACCCCGCTCCCCTCCTGGAGCCAGGTATGAACCCAGTTGTCCTGGCTCCCTGCCCCACTCTGCTCCCACCACTAGACCCCGCTCCCCTGCGGATGAGCCCCGGAGTCCTGGCCCGTCGTGCTGGGCTCTCGTTCCCGCTGCCCGGCCCCTGGGCGGACTCACCCCGGCTCTGGTTGTAGAGGTGCTGGTGGCTGCGCACCTTGCCGCGGAAGCAGGCCTGGCGCACCTTGTGGACGTGGTTCTCCCGCTCCCAGGCCTCGGGGGGGGCCGCCTGCATCCAGGGGGCGCGGGGCCGCATCTGCTGGGCCTCGCCGTCGTACTCCACGAACCGCTGCCCGTCCACGTAGCCGGCCACCGTGAACTCGGGCAGCCCCGGGCCGGGCTCCGAGACGGCCGTCAGAAAGTACCGCAGCGTGTGAGAGCCTGGCCGGGGGGGGGGGGGCTGTCAGCGGGGTCTGTCTGTAGCCCCCTCCCCAAATGCTGGGAGAGCGTCCCATGGAGACCCCCCTCAATACCCAGCATAATGTCGATGGGGATTGACACATGGAACACAGAGCGAACGGGGACTCACCGGCAGCCGGGAACAGTGCGGGGCGCCTGACACACAGTAGGGAGTGAAGAGTTGTGATAAGAATGGGGGCAGTGGGGGGAGCGTGGGCACAGACGCCCCACACACACTCGGCCAGCAGGGAGGGAGGAATGGACAGACAGACACACGGCCAGCGGGGAGGGACAGCCGGATACACCCACCCACCCACACAAAACCAGCGGACAGAATCCCTGCCTGGCCCGTGCACCCCCATACCACAGCCTAGGCACAGAGCCACACCAGGGGGCTGGAGAGGGCATGGGGGCAGATATGGGGCAATGGCGGGGGGGGGAAGAGTCGCCGTCAGAGCCCCTGTATCACAGGGCCAGCCTGGGGACCCTCCACCGCCAGCCCAAAGGGTGGGTTTGGCCCCAGCTCCCAGGGCGCTCCCAGCCCCCCCCCCAAAAAAAACTTCAGCCACAATCTGCTGGCACCTCAGATGCCACCCCCAGGGCAGCAGCCTACCCCAGCGCCCCCCCAAACCGGGACACACACACCCCTGACCCCCAGCGCCCCCCCAAACCGGGACACACACACCCCTGACCCCCAGCGCCCCCCAAACCGGGACACACACACCCCTGACCCCCAGCGCCCCCCCAAACCGAGACAAACACACCCCTGACCCCCAGCGCCCCCCCAAACCGGGACACACACACCCCGACCCCCAGCGCCCCCCCCAAACCGGGACACACACACCCCTGACCCCCAGCGCCCCCCCAAACCGGGACACACACACCCCTGACCCCCACCCCGAGGGATAGAGGAACCGCCCCGCCCCCGCTGAAACTCACCACCCCCACCCTCCCAGAGCCTGCCCCCCCCGCTCTAACCACTAGCCCCCACTCCCCTCCCAGAGCCAGGGGGAGAACCCAGGCGTCCGGGCCCCCGCGGGGGGAGGGGTTAGCTCACCCCGTTTGCCCCACTCACGTGACTCCGCGCCCCCCAGCAGCAGCAGGAGGGGGAGGAGGCTGCCCGGGCCCCCCATGCCGCGCGGTCCCTGCGCCGTGTGTGGGGCTGGCGGGGGGGGGGGAGCCGGGAGGCCCCCCCCCCTCCCCGCGGGCGTTTCCTGCCCGTTGCGACAGAGCCAGGCGGCCGGGCGGGGAGGAAGTGAGATGCCAGCACAGCGGGGGGGAGCCCCGGGACCGCACCCAGCCAGCCACCCTACCCTGACCCCCCCGCCAGTCTCCCCCCCGCCGACACCAGCCCCCCAGTCACCCTCCCCCGAGACCGGCCCCCCCTGCAGACACGGGGCCCCCCATTACCTGACGTCCCCCCCCCCCCGCCCACATCCCCCTCCCTCCCAGCCAGGAGCCATCTCCAAAGCAACCAAGGGATTTAGGAGCCTTGGTCTGCAAGTGTTTAAACCTCCCCGAGCCCGGAGACACCCCAGGAATCCTGCCTCCCAGCCCCTCCCCTGCTCTAACCACTAGGCCCCAGTCCCCTCCCAGAGCCGGTAGAGACCCCAGGAATCCTGGGTCCCAGACACCCCCCCCCCCCTGCTCTAACCACTAGGACCCAGTCCCCTCCCAGAGCCAGGGAGAAACCCCAGGAGTCCTGGCTCCCTGCACCTCCCCCTGCTCTAACCACTAGCCCCCACTCCCCTCCCAGAGCCAGGAGAGACCCCAGGAGTCCTGGCTCCCTGCACCTCCCCCTGCTCTAACCACTAGCCCCCGCTCCCCTCCCCAAGCCAGGGCGAGACCAGCGATCCCACCGGCAGGGGTTCGAGGGGGGGGAGGGGAGCGCTCCCAAGCTAGTGACTCCGTTGAAATCGATGGGAGTTGGGCCCGGAACCTGCCTCAGCCCCTTTGCCCCCCCTTGGAGATGTGGCCCCCAAACCCCTTGGAAACGGGGTTTCGCCGTCAGCTGCACTTGGAAACGGTCCCTGGACTCCCCTCCCCCCGCCCACCAGCCCTTCGTCCTCGCCTTGCCCTGCCCTGTGCCCCCGGGGACCCAGCCCCTCGTTCCGCGCCAGGCCTCTCGGGGAGGGGGGGGGCGCGTCCTGCTGCCCATCACCCTGGCCTCCCGGCGCCTCCCACTCAGGCTCTGCCACAAACAGCCACGCTGCCGCTGGCTTGCAGGGAGCCTCTGCTCTGGGTCACACCCCCCAGCAGGCCCTGGGGTGGCTCAGTCTGCATCCCCCACCCACCCTCACTGAGCGGCCCCCCCGCCCCACCTCACCGCCCCCTTCGACCCCTCCCAGCCCACGGCAAGGAGCCGGCTGCTGGATTCAGGGCAGCAAGGCCCAGCTCCGGGGGTGGGGGGTGCCTGCCCCCATGTGTCTGGCACGGGGGCCGGCCCTTGTCCCTGGACCCAGGCCCGGCTGCGGGGTGGGGGCTCCCCGGCCGGGTCCCCTGGTCCCAGGCCCGGCTGCGGGGTCGGGGCTCCCCGGCCGGGTCCCCTGGTCCCAGGCCCGGCTGCGGGGTCGGGGCTCCCCGGCCGGGTCCCCTGGTCCCAGGCCCGGCTGCGGGGTCGGGGCTCCCCGGCCGGGTCCCCTGGTCCCAGGCCCGGCTGCGGGGTCGGGGCTCCCCGGCCGGGTCCCCTGGTCCCAGGCCCGGCTGCGGGGTCGGGGCTCCCCGGCCGGGTCCCCTGGTCCAGGCCCGGCTGCGGGGTCGGGGCTCCCAGGCCGGGTCCCCTGGTCCCAGGCCCGGCTGCGGGGTCGGGGCTCCCCGGCCAGGTCCCCTGGTCCAGGCCCGGCTGCGGGGTCGGGGCTCCCCGGCCGGGTCCCCTGGTCCCAGGCCCGGCTGCGGGGTCGGGGCTCCCCGGCCGGGTCCCCTGGTCCAGGCCCGGCTGCGGGGTCGGGGCTCCCAGGCCGGGTCCCCTGGTCCCAGGCCCGGCTGCGGGGTCGGGGCTCCCCGGCCGGGTCCCCTGGTCCCAGGCCGGGCTGCGGGGTCGGGGCTCCCTGGCCGGGTCCCCTGGTCCCAGGCCCGGCTGCGGGGTCGGGGCTCCCAGGCCGGGTCCCCTGGTCCCAGGCCCGGCTGCGGGGTCAGGGCTCCCAGGCCGGGTCCCCTGGTCCCAGGCCCGGCTGCGGGGTCAGGGCTCCCAGGCCGGGTCCCCTGGTCCCAGGCCCGGCTGCGGGGTGGGGGCTCCCCGGCCGGGTCCCCTGCTCCCAGGCCCGGCTGCGGGGTCGGGGCTCCCAGGCCGGGTCCCCTGGTCCAGGCCCGGCTGCGGGGTCGGGGCTCCCCGGCCGGGTCCCCTGGTCCAGGCCCGGCTGCGGGGTCGGGGCTCCCAGGCCGGGTCCCCTGGTCCAGGCCCGGCTGCGGGGTCGGGGCTCCCAGGCCGGGTCCCCTGGTCCCAGGCCCGGCTGCGGGGTGGGGGCTCCCAGGCCGGGTCCCCTGGTCCCAGGCCGGGCTGCGGGGTCGGGGCTCCCAGGCCGGGTCCCCTGGTCCCAGGCCCGGCTGCGGGGTCGGGGCTCTCAGGCCGGGTCCCCTGGTCCCAGGCCCGGCTGCGGGGTGGGGGCTCCCAGGCCGGGTCCCCTGGTCCCAGGCCGGGCTGCGGGGTCGGGGCTCCCAGGCCGGGTCCCCTGGTCCCAGGCCCGGCTGCGGGGTCGGGGCTCCCAGGCCGGGTCCCCTGGTCCCAGGCCGGGCTGCGGGGTCGGGGCTCCCAGGCCGGGTCCCCTGGTCCCAGGCCGGGCTGCGGGGTCGGGGCTCCCAGGCCGGGTCCCCTGATCCAAGCCGGGCTGCGGGGTCGGGGCTCCCAGGCTGGTTTACCACCGGGCCACGGTTCCCCAGGCCGGGGTGCGGGCGGGAGGGTGGCGAAGTGGCAGTGGCCTGTTGCAACCCGCACAAGAGCCGCTTCCTCTTCCCCGCTCGCCCCTCAGCAGCCGGCACATGAGGCTGAGTCACGTCCCCCCCCCCCCCCCCCCCGTGCGCTGCCAAGATCCGGTGCCAGCCCGCAGCCCGGCCCCGTGGGGTTATACAGGGGCAGTGGGGAGCTGGGCTCGCGCCAGGCCCAACAGCAGACCCCCCCTGGCCAGGCCGGCTGGAGCAGCGGGGACCCTGCCCCGTGGGCCCCACGCTGCCCACAGACAGGCCGTGGGACGTCCGAGCGTCTCCCCTGCGCTTTACACACTGCCCCAGGGCCAGGCCGGGGGGGCCGGGGGGTCTGTGTCCTATGCTAGTCGGTACCAGCCAGCGGCCTCCTAGAACCGAGTCAGGAGCTGGCCAGGGCACAGAGCACTAACAGGAGCCCCGACGGGGGTACCCCTGGCAGCCGGCTCGGTGCTGCGGGGCCGGGGGCCGGACATGGGACTTGGCTGGGTTTGTTGCAAGCCAGGGAAGGGCGGAGGGAGCCACGGTGCCCCTGGCAGGTCTCTTGGTGCACCCCGGCGGGACGGGGCCCCCGTGTGAGAACCACGGGGCTCCTGCGCCCGACCTCCCACCCACACCTTGCACCCTCGGCCCCTGCTGCACCCCAGCCCCCACCCAGATCCTGCAGCCCCACCCCTGCCCCGCTCACTGGCAGCCCCGTCCCACACACTGAGCCCCAGAAAAGTAAGTGGGGTCAGTCCCTGCCCCTCCACATGGCCTGGCGACACCCCCCCCCCACGGCCCGGTGACGCCCCCCACGCTGTTCCTGGTATTGCTTCACGGTACCGAAGGGCGTACCTGGCGCCCCATTTCCGCGCAGTGGCCTCGGCCCGGGGCGCTGCCACCACCCACGTCAGCGTCTCTGTGTCAGAGCGGACGAAGTTTCTCCCATCAAACGCAAACTGGTCCAGGCCCCGGGTGTCATTGTCAGCAGAGAGGGAGCAGCCATAGGTGTGCTGGGAAGTGTGAATGTCTGGGACAGACGGACACGGAGCCCCAACGCTAGGTACGGACAGACAGACACGGAGCCCCAACGCTAGGTACGGACAGACAGACACGGAGCCCCAGGGCTGGGTAGGGACAGACAGACACGGAGCCCCAACACTAGGTACGGACAGACAGACACAGAGCCCCAGGGCTGGGTAGGGACAGACAGACACGGAGCCCCAGGGCTGGGTAGGGACAGACAGACACAGAGCCCCAACACTAAGTATGGACAGACAGACACGGAGCCCCAGGGCTGGGTACGGACAGACAGACACGGAGCCCCAGGGCTGGGTACGGACAGACAGACACAGAGCCCCAACACTAGGTACGGACAGACAGACACAGAGCCCCAGGGCTGGGTAGGGACAGACAGACACGGAGCCCCAGGGCTGGGTAGGACCAGACGAGGCTCTTGGTGGCAGCAGTGGGAGCTGGTGTGATAGTTCACAAGGTAACAGCCCCTCTGGCCCCTTCCCTACCCCCCCACTCTGGGGCCGGGCTAACGGACACAGGGTGGGGGCACCAGGCACCCTCAGCCCAGCAGCAGCTATTCAGCAGCTGCCGTTGTAGCAACATTCCCTCTGATTGTTTCCATCCATGTGCGGAATACATTTTATTCTGTGCACCGAGGCATGTGCGGAGGTGCACCCTCTGTAGAAGCCCCTGCTGCCGGCTGTGGGTGCTCTGCCAATCAGGGAGGGAGGGGGGCAAAACTTGCAGACCATACAAAAGGACTCTCAGTCCAACGCCGACTGCCAGGAGCCACGAGGGGACCTGACCGAACCGGGCTGGCGGGCAGCCCAAGGGCGGGTGGAATTCAGGGCTGAGAAATGCCAGGTAACACGCATGGGGAAATAGCACCCCCGCGGGACATCCAACGGGATGGGTCTGAATTAGCTACAGCTACTCAGAGAGATCTTGGAGTCACGGGGTAGCTCTCTGGAGACAGTGTTCAGGGCGGGCACACACGCCAGCCAGAGTTAGGCACCATTAGGAAAGGATTAGCCCCGCGTTTCTCAAACTGTGGGGCCCAACCCCCGGGGGGGTCACGAGCAACTTAGAGGGGGGTCGCAGCTGGATTCGGTTTTTCTCTTGCAAATATTTGTGTGTCTCTGGCATCTCAACAGGCAATGCAGTGCCACTGATCACACGATTACCGATAGTCGGGCTCGGCGGCCCTCGCAAATGTGTTGCATGTCTCCAATGTCTCCACTGGCGATCTAAACGCCACTCCCGTGATCTCAGACTGTCGGGTCCAGCTTCTTCCACAAATATTCGTGTGTCTCTGCCGACGCGGCGTAGCGTTTACTAGAACAACCTCTTTAATAGTCCTTGGAGTGTCTGTGAAGTTCGAGTCTTATCAATTATTATAAATGTATAAAAACGGATCTGTTATTTTACATTTTTAGCCTTGCAAGATGGAAAGGTTTTTGTTGGGTGGTAAGCGAAAAGCTGATGGCAAATCTACCAATATTGTTGATAAAAATAGGCCTAATCAAGAAAGATTAGTTGATGAGGATAAAATAAATTTACTCTTCCATAAAAAATGACAGGGACGAGTAAAGCTGAGGCTCTTTTCGATAGAAGGGATAGCTTTATGAAGTCACATCTCTTATGGAGGTTGAACAGCCAATGATGGAGCACGCTCTACGTCCGGCTGTAATAGAGAACTTCACGCATTAATACGCCAAGAATCGCCTGGTGCTATTGGACACACTGTACGATTCATAGGCAAGCTCTCGCTTTGAAAGATTTGAGCCCGGCATTGGTAAATGTTCTACAAGCAACCATAAATGTTGTGAACTACATAAAACCAGGCCTGTAAAGGGAAGGATGTTTGCAAGGTTTTGCAAAAACTTCCTTGCTGTTTTACTGAGAGTTAAGAAGGCTGCCTCGGGGAAACGTTTTGACACGTGTTTTTGAACTAAGGAATGAACTTCACCAGTATTGAATTGAGGAAAGGCAGAGTAGAGCACCCGTGTTTATCGACTGTGATATCAACATGAAGTTAGCATATTTAAGTGTTCAATAAGCTGAACACTCTTAACACTTCACTGCAAGGTGGTAATAATAATATTCTTGAACTCTACGATAAATTGAAAGCGTTTATTAGGATAGTTGAACTGTGGCAGAGCAAAATGGAAAATTCAAATGTAGACAGCTTTCCTACTTGAAAACAATGCATTGAAAGCAACACCACACAGTAGCGAAGATGTGGAATTTTGTGTTTTAAATCACCTTTCTTTAAAATTTCACTATAAGAAATCTCTCAGATATGGATATTGAAAAATTGGATTGGATAAGGAACCCATTTAACGCTAAACTAATAGCTGGTACACTCACTGCTACGGAGGAGCAAATCAATGATCTCTCTTCTGCTTTCAAAATAAAATTCTCAACCATGTGTCTGTGAATTCTGGACCAGTGTGCAAAATGAGCACAAAGAATTAAGCGAGAAGGCTGTGAACAGACTGGTCCCGTTCGCAAAGCCAGGGTTTTCTGCAGTTGCTGCTATGAAAAGCAAAGATCGATCAAAAGTAAATCTGGAACGAGAAATGAGAGTGGCCATCTCCACTACGAATCAGAGAACCACAGGGCTGGAAGAGATCTCAGAAGGTCTTCAAGTCCAGCCCCCTGCGCTAGGCAGGGCCAATCCCAGATTTCAAAAATGATGCAAGAACAAACAAGCTCGTCCTTCACATTAAACAAGACGATTCCAAATTTGATTTTTCGGTCTGTTTCCAATAACAATGTCCTTATCGGCGTATTTATTTCTTGTCCAATCCTAGCCCCAATAAAATGACTAGCTCTACTCGTGGAGCAGTGAGGGAGGGCTCACACGGGAGCAGAGAAGAAGATGGAGCGCATGCGGCATTTTCTATTTAAAGTCACCGTGTGACCAGTCGGGGGCGTGGCTCGCACTGAGCGTGCTCAGTTACACAACTGAAGCCGCTGTGTTCACTTCCCCCCACATCTGCAGCGGCGCCCTGCCCTGAGCGCAGGCGAAAGCTCCAGGCCTGGCTCCAGACTGGACGACGTCTGCGCGGGAGTCGCTGGGCAGCTAGGCGGGGTCGGCCCCGGGCAGGAACGGCTCAGCTGATGGGGGGAGATCGGTCTCCCCAGGGCCCCCCACTAGCGGCTCCCTGATCTCCAACTCTGCAGGAAGGAGACAAAGAGGGGTTGGGGGGAGCCCGGAGCCGTGTCCGTCCGCAGGGACCAGGGCCTGACCTGGGGAGGGGCTGCCCCTGGCCCAGACCCTCCTCCAGACCCTCCTGCAGCTGGGGGGGGGGATGCCCCATAACCACAGGGTCACTGAATCAAGGGAAGGAGGAGGGAGCCTCCAGGCTGGTTCATTTCACCCCGTCCCCTGGGAGCTCAGACTCCCCCACTCGGCACCTGGGGGGCCCGCTAGAGGGGCAGGGCCTGGGGGGCTCTGGGGGTTTGGCCGGGGGGAACCAGCACCCTGGGCTGGATCAGCACTTACCTTGCAAGCTGCTGTCATAGCCGCGGTCACTGCCTGTGGGAGGGAGAAGGGGGGTGAGCACCATGCAGGGAGCTGCGCCCCCAGCCGATCCCCCGACCCCACACCCATGGGATCAGACCGGGCTGAGCAGGGCATCTGGGCCAGGCAGGGATCGTGGGAAGGGGTCAGAAAGGCAGCAGGGGCCAGAGCCGGGCAGACCCAGCTTTAGGTAATAATCCCCACAATGCACCGGGACTGGAGGCCCTGTGGGGTGCTTGGGATCTCAGGGGATCTGGGTCTGTGACGAATGGGAGGAGCGTTACCCATTCCCAGACCGCCCCAGCCTCTGTGTTCACTCCATCGCCTGGGAAGGGCCAGACCCAGAGACAGCGGGGCCCTAGGATACGTTGGCAGGGAGGCCACAGAGCCCCCCAAAAGCGGGGGGGTAGATTTTGAAAAAGCAGGATCTGCATGTGCCCCAGGACGGACGCAGGGAGGCGAGAAGCCAGGAAGGGGGCCTGGGGTTGCCAGCGATGTCCACGCCTGGGACAAGCGTAACCCTTGGAACCACAGAGACGTGAGTGGAGCAGGGGGTGTTTGGTTAGACGCGACTGGGCTATTTCCCCTGTAACGCCCACTTTAACTTTACAATCCCAGGGGAGCGATTCTCTGGGCAGGACTCCGCATGGCGGGGGGGGGCTCTGGGCGGGGGGCTCCCCACAGAGGTCTCTGTCATTTCAGCCCATGGCCACGGCTGCAGCTCCACCTCCCCTCCCCCCCATACTTACCACTGCTGGATCCTTTCTCGCTGCCTGTGGGGGGAGAAGGGGGGGTCAGTCTCTGAGCCCAGGGGGGCCAGTGAGTTCCCAGGGTCAGAGGGATTCCAGACCCACCCACCCTTTAGCTCCCCCAGTCAGGGTGGGGCTATCACTGCTGGGGAGTCCTGACCCCAGGCTGAGCGGGGCTGGGAGCAGATGATGGGTTCTCACTGTGGGACATCAGGGACCGTCCCTCCCAGATCTGCCCGGGGGCCTGACCCAGGTGCTAGGAGAGGAGGGCCCCTGGTTACCTGCTCTGCTCACAGGTGACCCCCAGAGGAGTGTGGGGTGCATTGACAAGCCCTGTTCCCAGCCCCCCACGGAGATCCTCCCCTGCCTGGAACCCCTGCGGGGGGCTGTGGGGCTAAGAGCCCCGGCCATGAACCCCTTACCTGCCACAGAGGAGTTGGAGCCCTGGGTGCTGGCTGTGAGAGGGAGGAAAGAGGGGGGTTAGTGTCTCCTGAATCAGCGAGACAGGCATCTCCCGAGGGATTGGTCCTGCTCTCACCCCCTCCCCAGCTCACCCCTCCTGCCCCAGCCCATACAGGGCGCCACCCAGAGCTGCCTGGGCAGAGCCAGACATTGGGGTGGGGGGGCTGGCCCAGCTCAGAGCAGAGGGGCTGCACCCCCAAAGGTGCCTGGCTGAGCCAGCGGGGACGGGGGCTGCTGAACAGACCTGGAGGGTCCTGGGCTGGGCCGCACCCCCCACCCCCGCCAGCTGCCCAGCTGGGCTCAGACTCACCCGGAACCGGAACCATCACGTGGCCGCCGGCGGGTTCCCCTGCAGAGAGAAGGCAGATCCCGTGAGTGGGGCCAGAACCGGCTCCGACCCCCGTCCACGGCCCAGCCCGGACCCCTGGGCTCAGCGGGCGACTCCACCCCCCAGGCAAGCCGGGCGTTAAGGAGAGGACAGGGACCCGGTGCCACCAGCCCCCTCTCCGGCTCCGGCCCGGCAGCCCCCAGCTCTGGTGGGAATGGCCGGGGGTTTCAGGGTCCTGGTATCTGGGTCCCAGCCCAGCTGTGGGGAGGAGAGAGGCCGAGGTACCGGGGGAGGGGAGGGTCACTCTCTGCCCCCTCCTCAGTTTGGGGGAGCTGAGGTACAATGGGCCCAGCTGCAGCCCTGCCCCCTCCACCCCCCGAGCCCTGCAGCCTGGGACCCTCCCACTCGCAAAGGGGAGCCCCAGACCTGGCCCTGGACCCAGCCCAAGGGGGGGCTCTGGGCAGGGTCTCCCCAGAGGTCTCTGTCACTGCAGCCCAGGGCTGGAGCCCCCCGGCACTTACCCCTGCTGGATCCGTTCTCACTGACTGTGGGGAGAAAAAGGGGGGGTCAGTATCTGAGCGGGGGGGGGTCACAGAGCTCCTGGGATCACAGCCCAACTTGGAGGGGTTCCAGCCCCGCCTGCCCCCTTAGACCCGCCCTCGCCGGCTATCTGCTCTGGGAGTCGGGGACCCCTGCTGGAGGGGGGCCTGACCCCCCAGACTGGGGCAGGGGACCCAGGTGTGGGACCTCAGGGAGCTGCCAGACCTCAGTGCAAGGAGAGACGGGGCCCCCGGTGACCCCCCCCATGGGGAGTGTGGGGTGAACTGCCCCACTCCCCGCCCCCCAGAGATCCCACCCCTGCCTGGAACCCCTGCAGGGGCGAAGGGCCCCGGGAACCCCTCCATGAACCCCCCCCCTTTACCTTCCAGAGTGAAGATGGAGCCCTTGGCGCCGGCTGTGGGGGGAAAAGGGGGTTAGTGTCTCCCAGACTGGGGGGGCCCTGCCTGCGATTCTGCCCTCACCGCCCCCCCCCCCCCCCCACTCCCTCCTGCTCCAGCCCAGCCTGGACAGGGAGCCACCCGGAGCTGCCTGGGCAGAGCCAGACATGGGGGCAGCGGGGTCCTGCCGGGCACGGCTCCAGCCAGAGCGGCTGCACCCCCAGAGCACGAGCACCCTGGGATGGCAACGCAGGGGATTGTGGGTAATTGGCTGTGCAGGGGGGGCGGGGTTTAATGCTGGGATCCCAAGGTCCCAGACCCGGGATTGGGCGCCAGCAGTCCGGCCAGGCTCACACCTGGAGCTGCAGGTCCCGGGGAGCCGGGCGTCCTGATGCCACTCTGGCCCATCCCCCTCCCCCCGACAGGGGCTGGATGGTGGCTCCCCGGGGCCCCACACTGACCAGCCCCCTTACCTGAGCGCCGTCTCCACCACAGAAACACCCCGAGTATCCCCACAAGCAGCACAGTCCCCACGACAGCCCCAGCGATGGCCGCGGTCAGGACAGAGGAAGGTGGGGTCTCTGCAAGGGAGCAGGGAGTGAGAGACCCCCCCCACTGCATTAACCCCCCCAAAAACCCCCACCAATGCCCAATGGCTCCGTGTTCCCAGCCCCCTTCCCCCTCCACTGCCTGGGAACCCGGCCTGGCCCTGAGCTCACACCCCAGCAAGCCAGGACTCCCCTTCCAGCCCGGCCCCCTTCCCTCTGGTTCCCACCCAGCTGACTAGCAGCTCGCCCTCAGCCACATGTGTGTTTGTCCTGGAGGTGCACATTGCCACGTGCCGCAGTGCGCCGGAATAAAATTTATTCCGCACATGGACAGATAAGGTTAGTGGGAACACTGGTCACCGGTGGGGCTGGGGGACCCGCTGCCCTGTGACACCCCCCGATTTCATCCAGTTTCTACCCCCCACCCCCATCCTTACCCCACTTGACGTTCAGCGGCTCCTCCAAGCTCTTGTGCACCACCTGGCACCGGTAGAGGCCTCTCTCCTGGGGGTCGATCTGCACCGTGGCCCAGGCGTGGTAGGTCCCGTCCCCGCTGGGCACGACCCCCCCTCGCAACGTCTCCTGCTCTCGGCTCGCCCCGTTTCGCAGCCAGCCCACACCGATCTCCCGGGGGTAGAAGCCGTGGGCCCGGCAGGTGAGGGTGGAGGGGCCGCCAGGGGTGTCTTTGCTGGTGACCCGCACAGCCGGGCGCTCTGGGAGAACATAAGAGTGGCCAGGCGGGGTCAGACCCAAGATCCAGCCAGCCCAGTGTCCTGTCTGCCCAGAGGCCCCATTCCCAGCCTCTGACACACAGAGACCAGGGACCCCAGCCCTGCCCAGCCTGGCTACCAGTCATCAATGGACCCAACCTCCATGGATCCATCTAGATCTTTATTGAACCTTGGTCTTCCCATCATCCTTTGGCGAGGAGTTCCACAGGTTGATGGCTGCTTATTCATGTCATTGGGTGCCCCTTAGCTCTGTTATGGGAACAAGTAAATAACTTTTCCTTATTCGCTTTCCAGGGGCAGAGGCAATGGGCCCTGACTGGGGGGGGGTCTCCCCACCCTGACAGCACAGAAGGGGGAGCCCCCAAAAGGCTCAGCTGATCCCTAGGGCTCCTGCACCGTACGCCAGCCCTGGGCGAATGGAGTCAGTGTCAGACGGGTGGGGAGGGGGTCCCGCCTCCCGGAGGAGGGGTTCCTGCCCCCTCACCTCTTCTCTGCAGCGTCTCCTTCCCATGGCCCAGGTACGTCCGCAGCCACTCGACACACTTGTGCTCCAGGTAGTCCCGCTGCTGCTGGCTCAGGTGCCGGTCGCTCTCCATCTTGCCCTTGGTGAGCTGGGCCTCGTTGCTGGGGGCCACCCAGTTGTGGGTGTGGGTGTCGTAGGAGAGGAAGTCCTGCCCGTCGTAGCCGTACCGCCGGAAGCCCCAGGAGCTGCCATCCGCTGGCAGCCAGCAGCCGTAGGCGTACTGGAAGGTGTGCTGGCCTGGGGCACGGGGAGCCACGTGAGACACGGCTCCGGCCACGGTGCCCGAGGTGGCTCCTTAGAGCAGGGCCCCTCACTGCCCCCCCACCCCAGACACCCGGGGCCAGTTGCTTGGGTGGCTGCTGAATGCGATTCCGGGCGAGGGTCGGGGGTATGGCGGGGCCGGGGTCGAGGTTAGCAGCACTATGCGGCGTGAGTGGAGGCGTGGGCAGAGTTAAGAGGAAGTGTGAAAGCCACAGGGAACGCCGAAGAAGCGGGAGCCCCGAGGGAAAGCAGGAAGCATCCTTGTGCCGGACGCATCGACAGGCGGAGACACGTAAGCGCAAGACCCGCGGGAGACAGGGATGGAACCGGACAAGCGCCATGCGGGGAACCGGGGAACCTCGCGCAGGGACGAAAGGCTGCAGCCTGGCCCTGCAGCGCCCACAGACCCACATGGGACTTTTCCAGTCTAAACATGGGGGCTGCCCTCGCTGCCCGGGGCCAGCCCTGCCTTGGCCTTTCGGCTCAGCCCACAGAGCCCGGCCCCTCACGCAGGGACCATCCAACCGGCCACTGTATTGACTCGAGCCACCACCCACTGGGAACGATAGAAACATCGGTGTGTGAGTGTGTGTGTCTGTGTTTGCCTCTCTCTGTGCCTGTATCTGTCTGTGTCTGTATTTGTGTCTGTGTTTGCATATTGGTGTCTGCATGTCTCTCTGTGAATGTGTCTGTGAGCGTGTCTGTATTTGTCTGTGTGTATTTGTGTTTGTGTATCTGTGTCTGTGTGTTTGCCTCTCTCTGTGAGCGTATCTGTCTGTGTCTGTTTGTATATTCGTGTCTGTGTCTCTCTCTGTGAATGTGTCTGTCTGTGAGCGTGTCTGTATTTGTGTCTGTGTGTATTTGTGTCTCTCTCTGTGAGTGTGTCTGTGTCTCTCTGAGGCTCTGTCTAGACTACAAGCCTTTTTCGATAAAGGGATGTAGATTAGGCACGTTGACATTGCAAATGAAGCCAGGATTTAAATATGTTGCGCTTCATTTGCATATTCGCGTTCTGGCGCTATTTGGAAATAACAGACGCTGTTAAGATGCGGTTATCTGGAAAGAAAACCCTTCTCTCGAAATAACCCGTATTCCTCAGACAATGAGGTTTACCAGTTATTTCGAGAGAAGGGTTTTCTTTTGAAATAGCCGTGTCTACAGCGTCTGTTATTTCCAAATAGCGCCAGAACGCGAATATGCAAATGAAGTGTGGGATATTTCAATCCCGGCTTCATTTGCCATTTCGAATGTCTTCGTTTGCATCCCTCTCCCGAAAGAGGGTGCCAGTGTAGACATACAGACATACGCACAAAGGGTATTTGCGTTTGCACGTGTGTTTTGTGTCTGTGCGTGTCTGTGTGTGTGAATGCACGTGCTGTTCCCATGCTGCACTGCCCACACGCCCCCCCCCGAAGACCCCGCGGCCCCTGGAGCGCGCGGCCCGGCCCCTCACCCCCACTCTGGTTGTAGCGCTCCATGGCGATGCGGACGTTGCCGTTGAAGGCCTCCTGCCAGCCCCGGGCGATCCAGGTCTGCCGGTCCCAGTACTCGGGGCCCTCGGCCTGCATCCAGGGGGCCCGGGGCCGGGCCTGCTTCCCCGCGCTGTCGAACTGGAAGAAGAGCTGGTCGTCCAGGTACCCGACCACGGTGAACTGGGGCAGCCCCGGGCCCGGCTCCGACACGGCCGTGTAGAAATAGCGCAGCGAGTGGGAGCCTGGGGGAGAGACCCCGTCAGCCAGTGGCCCCTCCCCCAACAGCCCCAAACCGGGGAGAGACCCCCCCCATGAGCCAGCAGCCCCTCCCCCCACAGCACCAAACCGGGGAGAGACTCCCCCCATCAGCCAGCAGCCCCTCCCCCCACAGCCCCACAGCAGGGGAGAGACTCCCCCCATCAGCCAGCGGCCCCTCCCCCCACAGCCCCACAGCAGGGGAGAGACCCTCCCCATCAGCCAGCGGCCCCTCCCCCCACAGCCCCAAACCGGGGAGAGATCCCCCCCATCAGCCAGCAGCCCCTCCCCCCACAGCCCCACAGCAGGGAGAGACCCCCCCATCAGCCAGCGGCCCCTCCCACCACAGCAGAGGAGAGACCCCCCCATCAGCCAGCAGCCCCTCCCCCCACAGCCCCAAACCAGAGAGAGACCCCCCCATCAGCCAGCGGCCCCTCCCTCCACAGCCCCAAACCGGGGAGAGACCCCCCCCCATCAGCCAGCGGCCCCTCCCTCCACAGCCCCAAACCGGGGAGAGACCCCCCCCCCATCAGCCAGCAACCCCTCCCACCACAGCAGAGGAGAGACCCCCCCCCATCAGCCAGCGGCCCCTCCCACCACAGCAGAGGAGAGACCCCCCCATCAGCCAGCGGCCCTTCCCCCCACAGCAGGGGAGAGACCCCCCATCAGCCAGCAGCCCCTCCCCCCACACCCCACAGCAGGGGAGAGACCCCTCCATCAGCCAGCAGCCCCTCACCACGCCCAGCCCCTCAGGAGAGCCGAGACCCCCCCACATGGTAAGAGGTTATGGGGCCGCAGTCACTATGGGGTCAGGGGCCCCAGTCCCCGCTGACCAGGGTCCCGCAGCACCTGGTGCGACAGGGCCCCCCAGACTGACTCCCCCCAATATCCCTTAGCGGGGGGCGCTCTCCCAATGGGGGCACAAAACCACACGGAGGGAGGAGGGCTCGGCGAGGTGTCGCCACGAAACCCAGCGTCCCATGGGGAGGGGGCAAAGGGAGCAGGAGGGGAAACTGAGGCGCAGGGGCCGCGGGGCAGGAAGCGGGGCAGGCGCTGACCCTGATCGGAGCGAAGCCCTGCTCCCCTTGCCCCATAGCCACTGGCAGGGCGCCCCCCCTCGGGACCATCCCCCCGTCCCCGGCTGTTCAGGAGGGTTCAAGGGTCCGGCGCCCCCCGGGCCCGATTCTGGCTTCACTCCGGTTTTACTCCCGCTGCTCCCTGCGCGTCGCGTCACACCCCGGCCCCGCCCCCCCAGCACTCACCGGAGCAGCCCCCCGGGAGGGCGAAGCCCCCCAACAGGAACAGGAGGAGGGGGAGGGGCACAGCCCCGCCGGGCTCCACCGCTCTGCCCCCCATAGCGCCCGACAAGCGGCTCCCGGACTCGCCTCGCCCCGGGACTTTGCCCGGGCGCGGCCGGGTCCGGCCAGGAACCTCGGGGAGGGGGAAGGGAGCGGCCGCCCCGCGCCAGGTCGGAGCCGGGCCCGCGGAACTGAAAGCGAAAGTGTCACCGCGGGAGGCCCCATCCCCCGCCCGCATCCGGGCCAGGGCTAGGAGGGGGAGGGGCCGGCAGCCGGGACTCCTGGGTCCCTCCCCGGCTGGAGCAGGGGGCTGCTGTTCCCGGGGGGGGGCGGGGGGCACTTAATGTATTTTGGGACATGGGCACAGGCCGGCTCCCCTCTGCGCTGCTGGAAGGGGCGGGGCCTGAGGCAGAGGGGGTGGGGCGGGGCTAGGCTCCTCCCCCCGAATAGTCTGAACTGTAAACAAAGGGTTGGTGGCGCCTCCCCCCCCGGGGGGGGCCATTTCAGCAGCATCCGGCTGCCCGAGCGGCAGCCTGGAAAAGGGGCCGGGTGCGGCCCGCGGGCCGGATCACTGTGCTAGGCGGGCCGCATCCGGCCCTCAGGCAGCATCTTGCCCAGCCCTGGGCTCATGGGCTAGAGAAGGGGCGAGGAACCGGCAGCCCGGGGACAGAATCCGGCCCGGCTTGTCTGGATCTGGCCCCCGGGGCTCAGGGCTCCCCCACCCCTGCACTGGGGAGTGACGCTCCAGTCCTGCCTCCTGGCCCCACACCCCCACTCTGCTCCTGCTCCCTTCCCCTCCCACCAACTCCCCCCCCCATTCCTGCACCTGCCCAGACCCCCCCCGCCTGCTCCCTGGCAGCCCCCTCCCACACACTGAACCCCACAGTTTGGGCCCGCCCCAGAGCGTAGGGGGCCCATGAAATCTACTAGCCCTGACCCCCTTCCCTCCCCTAGTGTGCGGGAGAAAGGAGAAAAGAATCGTGGGATATTTTTTTTTTGGCTTCTCATTTTTGTGCAGCCCCCGACCGATTTTTCTGTGGGTCAGCAGCCCCCGACCCAAAAGAGGTTCCCCGCCCCTGGAGCCAGGACTCCTGGGTTCCTTCCCCAGCTGGAGGAGGGGAGCAGGGGCTAATGGTCAGAGCAGGACTCCAGCTCCCTGGCCCCCATCATGCCCTGCTCCTGACCCCCTGAAGAAACGGGGCCCTGGCTGCATCCCCCCCCCCCCCCCGGGGTGTCTCTACACAGACCTGGGGCTACGGATCCATCCCCGTGGGGCTGTGGCTGCTGCCTGTTCCCCCCCCCCCCCCACTCCAGGGTAAGCCGTCCCTGGGCCCAGAAGGTTACAGAGGACCCCCTAAGGGGTGGGAGGAAGGGCAGGCTGGAAGGGGGGGTCTAAAAGGAGGGGAGTGTCCCTCAGGGAGGGTTTCCAGCCCCTCCCCCCAGCTGCAGCTTCTCTTACCTGCCCCCCAGGTGTTTCCTGAGCCCCTTGCAGACCCTCACGGGGTGAGCTCCAGGGGGACAACCCCCCCCCAGCCTGCTGCCAGAGCCGTCCCAGGTCACCCAGCACCATTCATTCCCCGTGGGTGCTTGGGAGCTGAGGTCAGGCCAGGGAGCAGCACTGAAAGGCTGTTGTTCCCATTGACCTGTGGAACTCACTGCCACATGATGTAGCTGACCACAAGAGCTTAGCAGGACTGGAGGCTCCCATGGGCTTTTTAAAAGACTTGATCCCCTAGACATGGGCTGTGACGTAGTTGGGGGGGCTGTCTGCTCTGTAACCCAGTGTCCCCCCCCCCGGCTGTGCTGTGTGATCCCCACTGACTCACCCACATGTGGATTGGCCCAGACACCCAGTCCCAGCCTGGACAGGTAACAAGACTCTTCCCAGGGGGAGACAAAGGGGGGGAGGAGGAGACAGACACCTGGCTGGGGGTCAGGGCCTGGGAGCTGGGGGAAGCATGAAGGAAGCAGACTAAGTCCAGGACAGGGGGGTTCAGGGGCCCATGGACCCCTCCCCCAAGAGAACCAGGCTGTCTGCCCTGGCTGCTATCCCAACATCACGCCTGTGCGGCGCCGTATCTCTGAGAGCCAATAACATTTCCTGCTCTACTGGCCGACTGAGTCACAGCTGGCTGCGGACGGGGGTGCAGGGTCGGGGGTTCCCGGGCGCGTGCTCACACCGGCCACTCTGCAGTTGTCCACTAGGGGGCGACCTACCCCTGGAGCAGCTGGCCCTGGCCTGGGCAGAGCCGGGATACCAGGGTAGATGGGCCTGTGGCTCTCCCAGGGTAACTGTCCCTCCTGCCCCCTTGCGCCCCTCTGAGCCAGGGAGCCCGGTCTGTGCCCTCGCAGTCCCTGGCCTCTCCCAGGCCCCCCTCCTCCGTGGGGTCCTGCACCGATTTCCCCAGGCACCGGAGTCCCAAGCCCGCCCCACTGCCCCAGTCAGCGAACAGCTGGGTTTTCTGCTTGTCAGGCCTGGAGAGTTAAATCCAGCTCCTAGCACCCAGCCTGGGTGGATTCACAGAACCCCGGGGGGGCAGAGCCCTCAGGAGCCAGCGGGTCCAGCCCCCGGCCCACGGCAGGACCAGCCCAACTCAACCATCCCAGCCAGGCCGGGCCTGAAACCCCTCTGGGGATGGAGACTCCGCCCCCTCCCTCGGGAACCCGGCCCAGCGCTTCCCCCCCGCCTCGGGAAATCGTGGGGGGCTGCCACGCGAGGCCCCTCAATGCCGGAGAGGTGCAGGAACCTGTGTGTGTTTGGTAGGACGCGGCTGATCTCACAGGGGCCCCCCTGCTCAGGGTCCCGGCGACGGAGGGGCTCCCCCTCCCCCGAGGGGGCAGCTGTCCATGCTTCCGACGTCAGCGCAACTCCACCATCACCCCCCCCCCCAGTGCAGCACCTCGGTGCCTGGCTCCAAGACACGAACCCCCCAGCCCTGCCCCTCCGCCCTCCCGCTCTTGCTGCCCCCCGGCAGGGATCAGAGACCCCCCAGTCCTGCCCCCCCCGGCAGGGATCAGAGACCCCCCCAGATCCCCCCAGTCCTGCCCCCCCTGGCAGGGATCAGAGACCCCCCCCAGTCCTGCCCCCCCCCCCGGCAGGGATCTCACACACACACACACCAGAGCCCCACGCCAGCCGCAGGCTGCTCTCCGTGTTTATTGGCCCGGCCAGTGCTCCGGGGAGGGGAAGAGGGGAATTCGGTGGCACGGTGGCAGGAGGGGCCCGGCTGGAGCCCCAACACCCTCCGCCACTCCCCGATGGAGCAGGCACGGAGCCTGCAGCCCCGCCCGTGGGCAAGGGGGCACCGGCCGTGGGAGAGGTGGGGAAAAGGGCGCGAATGGGGCCCCCTCTCCCGGCGCCTGGCCAAGCCCCGGGACACAACCCCGCAGGGCACAGCGCCCGCCGGCAGGACACAGGATGTGGCACCAGGAGAACGGGGGGGGGAGGTTTGTTCTCTCCCCACAGCGAGGAGGAGCCGTCTGGGGGTGGCAGAGCCGGGGGAAGGAGAAGAGGAGGGGGAGGAGGCAGGAGAGCATGCCCCCAACTGGCTGGTCCTAGCGAGGTGGCAAGAGGCTCTCCTGCCCCACGGGGTGTCTCTGGGCGCCGGGGGGACCAGCCGGCCTAGCACGGTGCCGACGGGCTCTCCTGCCCCACGGGGTGTCTCCGGGCGCCGGGGGGACCAGCCGGCCTAGCACGGTGCCGACGGGCTCTCCTGCCCCACGGGGTGTCTCCGGGCGCCGAGGGGACCAGCCAGCCTAGCACGGTGCCGACGGGCTCTCCTGCCCCACGGGGTGTCTCCGGGCGCCGAGGGGACCAGCCGGCCTAGCACGGTGCCGACGGGCTCTCCTGCCCCACGGGGTGTCTCCGGGCGCCGAGGGGACCAGCCGGCCTAGCACGGTGCCGACGGGCTCTCCTGCCCCACGGGGTGTCTCCGGGCGCCGAGGGGACCAGCCAGCCTAGCACGGTGCCGACGGGCTCTCCTGCCCCACGAGGTGTCTCTGGCGGGCAGACAGGCCGGCGCCCGGCTCTCCGCTCTCCCGGCACTCGGGGCAGGGGCGGGCGCGCTGGCCGAAGGCTGTCCGGGCCGGGGGGCGGGGGCGCTGGCCGGCGTGCCGCAGCCGGTGGGCGAGCAGGCCGGAGCCCTGCCGGCCGGCGTGGGTGCGCCGGTGCCGGTGGAGGGTGGAGCTCTGGGCGAAGGCCCGGCCGCAGTCGGCGCAGGCGAAGGGCCGCTCGGCCGTGTGCACCCGCCGGTGGCTGACCAGGGTGGACTTGACGCCGAAGCGGCGGCCGCAGTCGGGGCAGGCGAAGGGGCGCTCGCCCGTGTGGACGCGCCGGTGCCGGTGCAGGTGGGAGCTGTGGCCGAAGCGGCGGCCGCAGTCGGGGCAGGGGTAGGGACGCTCGCCCGTGTGCACCCGCCGGTGCGTGGCCAGGTGGGCGCTGCGACGGAAGCGTTTGCCGCACTCGGGGCAGCGGAAGGGGGTCTCGGGCGTGTGGGTGCGCTGGTGCCGCAGCAGGTTGGAGCTCTGGGCGAAGCGGCGGCCGCACTCGGCGCAGGCGAAGGGCTCCTCGCCCGTGTGGACGCGCCGGTGGGTGGTCAGGTCCGAGCGCTGGGCGAAGCCCTTGCCGCACTCCGGGCAGGGGTAGGGGCGCTCGCCCGTGTGCACCGCCTGGTGCCGCAGCAGGTGGGCGCTCTGCCCGAAGCCCTTGCCGCACACCGGGCAGGTGAAGAGTCGGTCGCCCGGGGGGGTTCTGGGGGGGGCCCCGGGCCCCGGGATGTCCGCCCTGCTCGGCGGGGGCTCGCCCGGTTCCTCCTCTGCCGCGTCCTCCCGCGGGGGGCGCTGGGACTGGGCCAGGAGCCTCCCCTCCGGTTCGGCTGCCTCCGGGCCTTCCTGCTCCGGATTCTCCTCCATCGCCGGCCCCTCGCCTGCAGGGGGAATCCGGACACTGGTTGGTCGCCGCTCCGAAAAGCAATCCCCCCTTGACCGGGAGCCCCTCAGCTGAGGTGCCGGGCTGGGGAGAGGGCCCCCAGCTGCCCCGCTGCCTTCCTGAGCCTGCAGGCGGGCAGCTGGGCCGGGCAGCGTTTCACCCGCGGCACCGGGGAACCTGGCAGGACTCGGGGCCGTTTCTGGGCTGCTGCGCGAAACGGGGCAGGTTCGCGTCCATTTCGCTGGGCTCCCCAGCTTGGGAGCTATTCCGCAGGGCGACGGACGGATGGACGGACACGCGCCAGGCCCTAGGGACGATGCTGCCGGGGGTGGGTGGGGTAGGACTGAGGGACGTGGCCCCCAGCTGCTTCCACTGGCCCAGCCGTTCCGAAAGACTCTGTCTGAGCGGCACAGCAGGTCAGACCCATTATCCCCGGTGGGGAAACTGAGGCAGGGGGAGGGGAAAAGCCGCCTGGGGTCACCCAGCAGGCCAGGGACATTCCAGCTCTCCTGCCAGGGCCGGTGCTGTATCCACTAGGCCACGCTGCCTCCCAGGGCCTCTGCTGCCAACTTAGTAACGGCGCCGTCGAGGCAAGCAGCCCAGGCGGGAGAAAGCTGGTCCCCAGCGAGGGGGAGCGATTCCTCACCTGGGCGGGCGCCTCGCGGGGTCTCCCCGGGACACGCGGCTCCGCCCCTGGCCCCATGCGGGAGAGTGTGGCCGGTCCGGGGCTCGGGAATCCTGCGCGGGCGGGGGAGGGGAACAGGGGGGTCAGGGCCTGCGAGGCGGCAGGACAGTCGGCCCCGATCTGCTCCGGGGGCCTGGCCTGGGACAGCGGGGCCCCAGGCTGGGTGGGCTTCCGGGGTAACCTGGGGGGTCAGCAGGGCCCCTTCTCCCTGGGGACAGGAAGGGAGAAGGGGGTCCCAGGCTGGGTGGGCCTGTGGGGCTGAGCCGGGGGTCCCAGGCTGGGTGGGCCTGTGGGGCTGAGCCGGGGGTCCCAGGCTGGGTGGGCCTGTGGGGCTGAGCCGGGGGTCCCAGGCTGGGCGGGCCTGTGGGGCTGAGCCGGGGGTCCCAGGCTGGGTGGGCCTGTGGGGCTGAGCCGGGGGTCCCAGGCTGGGCGGGCCTGTGGGGCTGAGCCGGGAGCCAGGGGAGCCCCAGGCTGGGTGGACCCATGGGGTGACGAGGGGGGCACCAGGATACCATGGGGGCTTCCCCAGCCCCTGGGGTCGCACTGTCCCTGCTGCAGACCCACAGGGCGGAGTGGGGCGGGGGGGGGGTCTGGAAGAGGCCCCCCCGGAATGCTCAGATATCCCCCCCCCGCCGCCTCCAGCAGGGGGGGCAGAAACACCCCGGGGAGCTTGGGGGCGGCTCCTGACCCATGGCTGGATGGGGGGGGTCTGCCCCCCCCCCGCGTATCCCGCCTGTGCCTGCCCCCCCCGCACCTGCCGGCCCCGGCGCTGCGGCTCCCGGCGGCGCTGCCCGCTCCCCGGCTCCCCCCGCAGCCGCCCGGGCCGGGCGCGGCGCTGACCCAGGAAGGCAACCCCGGTATGGGGCGGGGGGAGCCCCGATCCCGCCCCCGGGCCCGCCCCCGATCCGCCTCCTCCCGCCCGGCCCGGACCCCGCCCCCCGGCCCCGGATCCGCCTCCCCCCGCCCGGCCCGGACCCCGCCCCCCGGCCCCGGATCCGCCTCCCCCCGCCCGGCCCGGACCCCGCCCCCCCGGCCCCGGATCCGCCTCCCCCCGCCCGGCCCGGACCCCGCCCCCCCCCGGCCCCGGATCCGCCTCCCCGCCCGGCCCGGACCCCGCCCCCCGGCCCCGGATCCGCCTCCTCCCGCCCGGCCCGGACCCCGCCCCCCGGCCCCGGATCCGCCTCCCCCCGCCCGGCCCGGACCCCGCCCCCCGGCCCCGGATCCGCCTCCCCGCCCCCGGGGCGGACCCAGCAGGTTTCCACGGGGCGGCCCGTAACCCCCCACAAAGCGTTTCCCGCTGCCCCCCCCCCCATTTCCGCCCCCCCAGGACTCAGCGTGGCTGGGAGGAAACTCGAATCCGCTTTATTCCTCCCGATCCGGAGCAGCCCCCCCCCCCCCGGATCCTGCATTTCAACCTCCCCCCCCCCCACACACACACACCCCTTCCAGCGAACCACGTGTCCCTTTCGCTCGCTGCAGCTCTGGGCAGGCAGCTCCCCCCCCCCCCGGGGGGGAAACAGCCCGCCCTCTGCCACTGCCCCGCGGGCCGGCCTTGGTCACCTTAGTTAGCCTGCCTCGCTCTCCTCCCGCGCCTGGGTGCCTGGACACAACTTGCCCGTTTTCTGGCCTAGGGAGACAGTCCCTCAAGATGCCAGCCCGCCCGCCTGGACGTGCCTGGACCGGGATCCCTCTAGCCGGGCAAGCAGGCAGAGTCCAGCCAGGGCCCCGGGGCCGGGGAATTCACACACACGAGTTCTTGCGTTACTCTCATGTACTGAGCAAGCGACACGACGCCAGCGCGTCAGGGGCCCGGGGAGACGCCCACGGAGCCGTCACCTCCCTTCCGCCCAGCACCCCGGCCCTCTGGCCCCCCCAGGCTACGGGGGATTCACCCCAGCACACATCCCCCCCACGCTGACCCTGACTGGCAGAGCGCCCACAGCCGGCAGCACGCGTTTGTACTGGTGGTGCACAGCCACACGCGCCTCGGTGGACAGAACAAAATTTATTCCACACAAAAAAATCTGGAGAGGGAACATTGCCTGAGATCAGAAGAAATGTCTGTCGGGCCCCACTTCGTGGCAGGCTGGCATCCCCTGGCACCCAGCAGGGGCTGGTCCGGACTTCCCCTTCACTTCCCGCTGGCTGCTGGAGGCACCTGGCACGGTGAAGGGGATCCCGGGGGGTGGCAGGAATGCAGCGGTTCAGGGAGCACCGTGGGGCACCAGGATTCCCCAGGCGCTGGGCACATGGGTGCCGCCAGGTGCCAGCCCCCCCCATGCGGTCTCCAGGGGCCCGGCTGCAGGGAGGTTCACTCCCCCGTGTGCACCCGCCGGTGGCGGAGGAGGTGGGCGCTGCGGGTGAAGCCCCTCCCACAGTCGGGGCAGGGGAAGGGCTTGCGGCCGGCATGGGCTGCCCGGTGCCGGGCCAGGTTGGCCGGCTGGCTGAAGCGCTCCCCACACTCGGGGCAGGGGAAGGGCTTGCGGCCGGCATGGGCTGCCCGGTGCCGGGCCAGGTTGGCCAGCTGGCTGAAGCGCTCCCCACACTCGGGGCAGGAGAAGGGCTTGCGGCCGGCATGGGCTGCCCGGTGCCGGGCCAGGTTGGCCGGCTGGCTGAAGCGCTCCCCGCACTCGGGGCAGGGGAAGGGCTTGCGGCCGGCATGGGCTGCCCGGTGCCGGGCCAGGTTGGCCGGCTGGCTGAAGCGCTCCCCGCACTCGGGGCAGGGGAAGGGCTTGCGGCCGGCATGGGCTGCCCGGTGCCGGGCCAGGTTGGCCGGCTGGCTGAAGCGCTCCCCGCACTCGGGGCAGGGGAAGGGCTTGCGGCCGGCGTGGGCTGCCCGGTGCCGGGCCAGGTTGGCCGGCTGGCTGAAGCGCTCCCCGCACTCAGGGCAGGGGAAGGGCCACTCCCCGGTGTGGACGCGCCGGTGCACGGCCAGGTGGGCGCTGGCCTGGAAGCCCATCCCGCAGGCCGGGCAGCGGAAGGGCCTCTCCTCCGTGTGCCGGGCCTGGTGGTGGATGAGGTTGGAGCTGTGGGCGAAGGCCTTGCCGCACTGGCCGCAGGCGTAGGGGCGCTCGCCGGTGTGCACCCGCCGGTGCTGGCTCAGGTCCCAGCCCAGGCTGAAGGCTTTCCCGCGCTCGGGGCAGCGGTGGGGCCTGTCCCCCCTGTGCACGGCCTGGTGGCGCAGGAGGTGGGTGCTCCGCCGGAAGCCCTGCCCGCACGCCTGGCACCGGAACGGCCTGGCCGCGGCACACTCGCCCCCGGGGGATCCTCCTGGGTCCGTTTCCTCCGGCACCACCTTCAGGGGGGCTCCTCCGCGCCCCCGCTCGCCGGCCCGACACCTGCGGGATTCCACACGGTAAAGCTGCCGGCTGCGGCCGGCCTGGCGGGGGCCTCTCTGTGCTTCTTGTTCTATCCCCAGAGGCCAAGGGGAACAATTCCCCCTGCTCCTTGTGACACCCTTTTAGATTCCTGAAAACTGCTCTCCCGTCCCCTCTCAGTCTGCTCCTTTCCAAACTGAACAAGCCCAGTTCCTTCAGCCTCCCTCCAGCTCCTGTTCTCCAGACCTGTTGTCATTCCTGCTGCTCTTCTCTGGCCCGTCTCCAATTTCTCCACATCTGTCCTGCCATGCGGGGCCCAGAACTGGACCCGACCCTCCAGCTGAGGCCTGAGCAGCGCGGAGCAGAGCGGGAGAACGACCCCTCGTGTCCTGCCCCCCACACGCCTGTTCATGCCGCCCAGAGTCATGTTGGCTTTTTGTGCAGCAGCGTCGCCCTGGGGGGTCCTATGTAGCTTGTGGTCGGCTCTGACCCCCAGGCCCCTTTCCGCTGACCCTGCCCCCCCCTTGTGTGCGTGACACGGATCGGTCCCCCCCAAGTGCCGCACTTTGCCTTGGGCCGTATTAAACTCCATCCCACCGACCTCCGCCCCTTTCTCCCGTGTGCCCACCCCGGTCTGGAGAACGACCCACCCCCAAAGCGCCTGCAGCCCCAGTGAAGTCGCAGCAGCCGCCTTGGAAAGCAGCCAGGCAAAGCCAGTTCCTCACCTGCGCAGGCCTCCCCCGGCTGCCCTCTCCCCTCGGCGCTGCGGGGATCCGAGGCCCCCGGCTGCTCCCGTCCCTCCATGCGGGAATCCTGCCGGCGCGAAGGGAACGGGCAGATCACCGGTTAACGGCACAGCGGGTCCAAAGAACAGGCCCCCCTTAACGTCGCCGCTCCCCCACCCTGTGGGGAGGGCTGGGGCTGGCTTGGGGCAGCCTGGCCGGGACCCCAGCCCGGCGCCCGACCCACAGGCCCCGCTGCCCTTCTCTGCAGGGGGTTCGGACACTGGGCAGGGTCCCAGCCCCGGCCTCAGGGCCCGTAGCAGTACCTGGCGGAGCAGCTTCCTGTTGCCCTCGCTGGGGCAGGGCTCAGGGGTATTACCACTGGGGACTCCCCCGCAGAGAGTTAATAATTGTGGGGGAGACACTGACATCCCCCAGAGACTGGGGAGCCCCTGGGGCTGCACAGACCCCTAGCAAAGGGCACGCCCTGTTCAAACAGCTCCTTGACCGGATGGAGCGAGGGTCCTGATCCCCCAAGGGGGAAACTGAGGCCGAGAGAGATTAAGTGACTTGCATGGGGAGGCTGTGCTGGAAACCCAAGGATTCTGCCTTCCCCTCCCCCCGCATTAACCACTAGCCCCCACTCCCCTCCCGGAGCTGGAGAGAGCCCAGGCCTCCTGGCTCGCTGCTGGCTTGCTCTAACCACTAGCCCCCACTCCCCTCCCAGAGCTGGGGAGAGCCCAGGAGTCCTGGCTAGCTGCTGGCTTGCTCTAACCACTAGCCCCCACTCCCCTCCCAGAGCTGGGGAGAGCCCAGGCCTCCTGGCTCGCTGCTGGCTTGCTCTAACCACTAGCCCCCACTCCACTCCTGGAGCTGGAGAGAGCCCAGGAGTCCTGGCTAGCTGCTGGCTTGCTCTAACCACTAGCTCCCGCTCCCCTCCCGGAAACGTCCGGGCCCCAGCCCCTCCATGCGGGTGCCCCCCCAAGGAGCCCTCCAGCCCCCCCACTCACTCTGCCGCTTTTCCCGAGGGGCCCCCCGCGCCCCAGCAGCCGTGCGAGGGAGGGGGCGGATCCCGCGCCGCGGGCCCGATCCGGGTCTGTCTGTCCGTCAGTCCGGCTGGGGCGGGGGAGGGGCCGCGTCCAGGCGCGGAGGCGGCGCTGAACCAGGAAGCCCGACCCCCGGGGCGGGGCGAGCTGCCCCCCCCAACTCCTCCGGACTGACCCTGGGGTGAGCTCCGGAGCGGGGAGGTGCTGCTGCTAGGGGCAGAGGGCGGGGTCAACGGGGGGGCAGGGGGTTCTGCCCTACCCCCACCCCCGGGACTGCCATGCTGGGGCCCCTCCTCTCTGGCGCTCCCCCGGCTGGGCCGGCGCAGGGCCCCCCAGTGCCTCAGTTTCCCCTCGCGTGCTTTCCCCCCTGCGGCAGGGACGGAGAATAGCGCCCCTGCGGGCTGGTTCCTGGAACCCGAAGCTGGAGCGTTTACACACAAGCGAGGCCGGTCTGGGGGCTAGAGGGTGACTGGGAGGTTGGGGGTCACTGGGGGGTGTGGATGGGCGCAGGGGGAGACTGGGGGTACATGGGTGGGCGCTGGGGAGGGTGACCTGGGGGGTGTGGATGGGCGCTCGGGTGCTGAACATCCGCCCTGTCCCCACCCCAGAGGCAGCCGCATCTCAGCACTGGGGGGAAGACACACAGCCCCGAGGGGGGCCCAGCGCTGGGAGCAAGGGGCCGATATAGCAGAATTGGGGTTCCTTTTGTACTGCCTGGGTCGGGGAGGAAGGACCCACAAACCCCGAGACGCCTCGTGGGGGGGGCGACCCGAGCGCCAGTCCTTGGCCTCCCCCTCCGTGAGCCATGGGGGCGGGCCAGTGAGCCTGCGTGGGGAGTGACCCCGAAAGGCTGGTCGGAGGTCAGTGGCGGGGGCAGGAAAACGAGCCCGGGGCTGGGTTCGTTCCGGCGAACAGGCCGACTGCCCCGGTCCGGGGGGGACAGAGCCACTCGCACGCAGTTGGTCTGGATGAAGATGCCTTTAATTAGCGAACGTACTAACGAGGTGCCGGCCCCCAGCGCCAGCCGAAGGGCACTGCTAGAACGGGAAGGGACCACCAAGTCCTGTCCCCCGCCCGCCCTGCCTCTGCTCCGTGGGCCCCTCGTCCCGCTGCCCTGCCGGTGCCAGCCGCGTTCAGAGCTGCCTGGGGCGCAGTTCCCGTGGGCTCTCCTGGCCCGGCTGCTGCCGGCTGGCGGGGGGCCGGGCACAGGCGGGGGAGCCGGGGGCCGGGCAGGGTGGGCGCTGTCATTGTGTTGTGTGTGGGGGGGGTACCGCGCGGTCATATCACACCCCTTGGGGGGCCGATGCAGCGGTACCTGTAAGGCATGTGAGTGTCGGGTGGAGTGAGGGGGCTCAGGGTGGAGGTGAAGATGGGGGAGCCTAAGAACATAAGAACGGCCGTGCTGGGCCAGACCAAAGGCCCATCTAGAGGCCAGCACCAGGTGCCCCAGAGAGGGTGGACTGAAGACAATGATCAAGTGATTTGTCTCCTGCCATCCCTCTCCAGCCTCTGACAAACAGAGGCCAAGGACACCATTTTATCCCCTGGCTAATAGCCTTTTATGGACCTAACCTCCATGAAATTATCTAGCTTCTCTTTAAACTCTATTATAGTCCTGGCCTTCACAGCCTCCTCTGGCAAGGAGTTCCACAAGTTGACTACGCGCTGTGTGAAGAAGAACTTTTGCTTATTAGTTTTAAACCTGCTCCCCATTCATTTCATTTGGGTGAAACGAAGCCTCACAGGAGCTTGGGGTGAGGAGGGGCTCAGGGCAGATGTGTGGGGGAGGGGCCAAGGGCGCCATCGTCGGGGGGGGGAGGCTGCAGCAGGGGAGGGGCAGGGGAGGAACGCCGCGGGCGCTGCCCTTTCCCCTCGCTCCCTACTCACAGGAAGCAGGGCGAGTAACCGGGATCCAGGTGTGCGGCTGCAGCCCCCACCCCACCCAAATGGCACTGGGGAGAGGGGGCTCTGGGCTGGGACAGTCGGGGGGGCAAGCCCCCAGCCAGCCCCTCTCAGCTGCCTGGTTGCCTGCTGCTGAGCAAGGAGCTGGGC